>NC_064929.1:71752663-72084849 GCF_023897955.1 Schistocerca gregaria
CAATGATCACACGCACGGCGCAGCGGACACACCAGGAACCGCGGTGTTGGCCGTCGAATGGCGCTAGCTGCGCAGCATTTGTGGACCGCCGCCGTCAGTGTCAGCCAGTTTGCCGTGGCATACGGAGCTCCATCGCAGTCTTTAACACTGGTAGCATGCCGCGACAGCGTGGACGTGAACCGTAGGTGCAGTTGACGGACTTTGAGCGAGGGCGTATAGTGGGCATGCGGGAGGCCGGGTGGACGTACCGCCGAATTGCTCAACACGTGGGGCGTGAGGTCTCCACAGTACATCGATGTTGTCGCCAGTGGTCGGCGGAAGGAGCACGTGCCCGTCGACCTGGGACCCGACCGCAGCGACGCACGGATGCACGCCAAGACCGTAGGATACTACGCAGTGCCGTAGGGGACCGCACCGTCACTTCGCAGCAAATTAGGGACACTGTTGCTCCTGGGGTATCGGCGAGGACCATTCGCAACCGTCTCCATGAAGCTGGGCTACGGTCCCACACACCGTTAGGCCGTCTTCCGCTCACGCCCCAACATCGTGCAGCCCGCCTCCAGTGGTGTCGCGACAGGCGTGAATGGAGGGACGAATGGAGACGTGTCGTCTTCAGCGATGAGAGTCGCTTCTGCCTTGGTGCCAATGATGGTCGTATGCGTGTTTGGCGCCGTGCAGGTGAGCGCCACAATCAGGACTGCATACGACCTAGGCACACAGGGCCAACACCCGGCATCATGGTGTGGGGAGCGATCTCCTACACTGGCCGTACACCTCTGGTGATCGTCGAGGGGACACTGAATAGTGCACGGTACATCCAAACCGTCATCGAACCCATCGTTCTACCATTCCTAGACCGGCAAGGGAACTTGCTGTTCCAACAGGACAATGCACGTCCGCATGTATCCCGTGCCACCCAACGTGCTCTAGAAGGTGTAAGTCAACTACCCTGGCCAGCAAGATCTCCGGATCTGTCCCCCATTGAGCATGTTTGGGACTGGATGAAGCGTCGTCTCACGCGGTCTGCACATCCAGCACGAACGTTGGTCCAACTGAGGCGCCAGGTGGAAATGGCATGGCAAGCCGTTCCACAGGACTACATCCAGCATCTCTACGATCGTCTCCATGGGAGAATAGCAGCCTGCATTGCTGCGAAAGGTGGATATACACTGTACTAGTGCCGACATTGTGCATGCTCTGTTGCCTGTGTCTATGTGCCTGTGGTTCTGTCAGTGTGATTATGTGATGTATCTGACCCCAGGAATGTGTCAATAAAGTTTCCCCTTCCTGGGACAATGAATTCACGGTGTTCTTATTTCAATTTCCAGGAGTGTACGTTTTTCAGGAAATTCTTGATGATCAAACAATCCCAGATCAGAACAATTGTATGGTAGAAATAATTTCTGACTTGGTATTCACGATCCACATTTTTATTAAATTCTTGTAAATTCACATATGCTTCTTCTTAATTGTCACATCATCAAGAAAGCAGTTTTGTATCAATCTTCATATATTAAATTTCCACTTTAACCAAACACAAGACTTGACTGTTCTTTTACAAAGCGAAATAACAACTTAACTTCTGCAAAGCGAAACAAAGAGTGCTCTGTGCGCATTCGAGCCAAAACGGTTACAGGAAAGACGAAGATTATGACAGTCTCACAGAAATGAATTCACACAAGTACCATATCACTGTAATATATCGATACATCGGAGTACCTATACATTAATAAAACCAAATGTGAATATTGTCAAACAATATCTCTGTTACTTCGCAGAAAAGTAGTACGAAATTACTGGTATCGAGAACTGCGGTTGGAGTGCCGTAACGGTCACGTAAATAAATAACCATTACAAGCCTACACATAAGTTGCCACACAGATTGCAGGTAATCCTATAAATTCCGCTCTGCTCTGAAGAAGATGGAATCTTATCTTTACTGATGAACAGAAAATGGGCAACAATATTCCTAGTGTGAAAAGCGGGAGTGTATTCCTGGGCTTTAGTTTACTGGCAAGAATGAGTGAAGTTCTACCCAGATATAGCAAGGGGGTCGATTTGTTACCAGTGTGGTTTTGTGCTGCGTGAGGTGGATGAAGGAGTGCTGTTATCCTCTGACTCAAGTTCGAGAATACAGACTGAGAGTCTGATAACAAACAGATGACAATGCTTCGTGGTATAATTACAAATTAACAGTTTCAGGACTTTTCTTTTATTTATAGTGTGAAACCTTACTTCCTGTCAAATTTAACGATTCTGTGTTAACATTAAGTACCCTATGGTGTTTTGATGAGTGAGTTTGCGAGTATCACAATGTGTAGCGTAAATTGACCGGCCTTTTGATAGCATCGCCGTAGAAGTAAACGTTAATTCACCAAGAGACCATAGACTTTAGAGTCTGATATACATTTCAGCTTGATACGTTTACCCGTTTCTAAGAAAAGGGGTTCTTAACAGACGGACGGACATACATACAGTCTGATAACAAATTACTAAGACTTTTTTTCGAGTGATATGATTACTGACTAACATTTTTCGGATTTTTCCCGTTGGTTTTGCTGTGAAACCTTGCTTCTTGCCAACTTTCATGGTTCTGGAAATACAGGAAATACCCTGTAGGTTTTGATGAGTGACATCTTCAACTTTTGTAGTCCTGTCTTCCTATGTTGCGTGTAATGTTGCGGTATATTACATAGATCAACAGGATTCCACTCAACGAGAGAAGCTATGAAAAAGAAATGAGTACAATCATACAAAAATGAGTATGACACACATGTAATACACAGGCTCAATCAAAACATAAAAACACTAATACAAAACAAACACAACACTTCAAGTATATAAGATAACTCACAAGCTGCAGACTTACAAACATACTCAACCAACACACTCAATGAAAACATCACACAGAAAAGAACCAGATGGTACACTATGACTTACACACATAAATTAGCACACAGAGTTGCCAACATACTACAGAGATGGGCTTTCACATAGCATATAAGACTGAGCAAACCCTCCAATCACAACTAAGTCAACCAACTACATAGAGGGATAAATTCCAGGCATCAGGAATATACAAACATGAATTTCAAAGTTGTGATGCTGTATACATTGGCATGACATGCAGGAATTTTAAAACATGGTACAAACCATTCCACATGTGCAGAACATTTAAAACACCATAACCTCCATCCTACAAACATGGAACAGGAATTGAAAATAATGAAAGTAAACAACCATGACAAATACCCTATACAAACGCAAGAAAACTTCCAGATTCAGAAAGCCATCGCTGAGAACAAACATATGATAAATGAGCATACACACTTCAGTACAGGCTCCCTACTACACTTAATAAAAGAAATGATAAGATAAGAAATTGTCTGTTTCACACAAGCAGCCAGAAAAAAAGCTCACCAAAATAAATATTATTTCACACTAAAACACACACACACACACACACACACACAGAGCCGTGTGTGTGTGTGTGTGTGTGTGTGTGTGTGTGTGTGTGTGTGTATGTGTGTGTATACACAGTTCACAGATACAGTTCAAAATTGCTCTC
Source organism: Schistocerca gregaria (assembly GCF_023897955.1). Lineage (NCBI taxonomy): Eukaryota > Metazoa > Arthropoda > Insecta > Orthoptera > Acrididae > Schistocerca > Schistocerca gregaria. Next base: position 71,756,232 of record NC_064929.1, read on the forward strand.
GAGAGTTGACAATAACATTCCATATTTCGCTGGAACATCCGACAGTCAGCAACACAAACTAAAACACTGCATCAAAACAAGTGTTCAGTACCTAGTGCTGTGAAATGTAGAAAAAAAACCACAAGTGGCAATTATAAGAAGAGGAACGGCACCATAAATGGAACAGAAACATAATATGTAGAAAATCGTCTACGGAACCTGTAAGTAGAATTTATATATTACTACACAATAGCAAAAACCAGCCACCAGAACTGTTTATAACCTATAGGTACATTGCCCAAAATATAAACTAAATAGTAAAAATATGTACATACTTCAGGCCACTGAAGGTGCCTTGGAGAGAATAAAAGCGAATCGCGTATGGCGTTCACTTACAGTCAGACGGTCCAAAAGTTAAAATATCAATATACCATAAGGTTGATAAGTGAGTTTACGAATATCAAAATATGTGACATAAATGGCCGTGTCTTTTGATTGCATTGACTTAGAAGCTATAATTTTTACTCTGTGAGGATACTATACGCCTTAATACGTGACATAATTTTCAACATCATATGTCTATCGGCTCCCGAGAAAAACAGTTTCGAACACACGGAGAGACAGATAGGAAGGCAGACGGACAAAACCGTGATACTACAACGGTTCCATTTTTACGGTCTGAACTGCGGAAACGCAGATAAACAGGCACACGGACAAAAAAGTACACTACGGGCCATTAAAATTGCTACACCACGAAGATGACGTGATACAGACCCGAAATTTAACCGACAGGAATAACATGCTGTGATATGCAAATTCTTAGCTTTTCAAAGCATTCACGCAAGGTTGACGCCGGTGGCGACACCTACAACATGCTGACATGAGGAAAGTTTACAACCGATTTCTCATACACAAACAGCAGTTGACCGGCGTTGCCTGGTGAAACGTTGTTGTGATGCCTCGCGTAAGGAGGAGAAATGCGTACCATCACGTTTCCGATTTTGATAAAGCCCTATCGCGAGTGCGGTTTATCGTATCGGTTTATCGTTTCGCGACATTGCTCCTCGCGTTGTTCGAGATCCAATGACTGCCAGCAGAATATGAAATCGGTGGGTTCAGGAGGGTAATGCGGAACGCCGTGCTGGATCCCAATGGCCTCGTATCACTAGCAGTCGAGATGATAGGCATCTTATCCGCGTGGGTGTAACGGATTGTGCAGGCACGTCTCGATCCCTGAGTCAACAGATGGGGACGTTTGCAAGACAACAACCATCTGCACGAACAGTTCGACGACGTTTGCATCAGCATGGACTATCAGCTCGGAGACCGTGGCTGCGGTTACCCTTGACGCTCCATCAGAGACAGGAGCGCCAGCCATAGTGTACTCAACGACGAACCTGGGTGCAAGAATGGCAAAACGTCATTTTTTCGGATGAATCCAGGTTCTGTTTACAGTATCACGATGTTCGCATCCGTGTTTGGCGACATCGCGGTGAACGCACATTGGAAGCGTGTATTCGTCATCGCCATACTGGCGTATCACCCGGCGTGATGGTATGGGGTGCCATTGGTTACACGTCTCTGTCACCTCTTGTTCTCACTGACGGCACTTTGGACAGTGGACGTTACATTTCAGATGTGTTACGAGCCGTGGCTCTACCCTTCATTCGATCACTGCGAAACCCTACATTTCAGGAGGATAATGCACGACCGCATGTTGCAGGTCCTGTACGGGCCTTTCTGGATACAGAAAATGTTCGACTGCTGCCCTGGCCAGCACATTCTCCAGATCTCTCACCAATTGAAAACGTCTGGTCAGTGGTTACAGAGCAGTTGGTTCATCACAATACGCCAGTCACTACTCTTGATGAACTGTGGTATAGTGTTGAAGCTGCATGGGCAGTTGTACCTGTACACGCCATCCAAGCCCTGTTTGGCTCAATGCCCAGGCGTATCAAGGCCGTTATTACGGCCAGAGGTGGTTGCACTGGGTGCTGATTTCTCAGGTTCTATGCACCAAATTTCGTGAAAATGTAATCGCATGTCAATTCTAGTATAATATATTTGTCCAATGAATACCCGTTTATCATCTGCATTACTTCTTGGTGTAGCAATTTTAATGTCCAGTAGTGTCAAACTACAACGGTTCCATTTTTACTGTCTGAATTGCGGAACCGCAAAATTACGTTTATGAACAGCCCTAGTATAACCTGCCACAGACTGTAATGCGCTTTGCGGTGAACGGATACAGATGTCACACCTCGTTACGTCATCGCCTCCTGCAGGTGTAAATTCTCATGGGTTGTAGCCTATCCCCGATGTTATTCAATGTGTATATTGAGCAAGCAGTAAAGGAAACAAAAGAAAAGCTCTGAGTAGGTATTAAAATCCATGGAGAAGAAATAAAAACTGTGAGGTTCGCCGATGACATTGTAATTCTGTCAGAGACAGGAAAGGACTTGGAAGAGCAGTTGAACGGAATGGACAGTGTCTTGAAAGGAGGGTGTAAGATGAACATCAACAAAAGCAAAACGAGGATAATGGAATGTAGTCGAATTAAGTCGGGTGATGCTGAGGGAATTAGATTAGGAAATGAGACGCTTAAAGTAGTAAAGGAGTTTTGCTATTTGGGGAGCAAATTAAATGATGATGGTCGAAGTAGAGAGGATATAAAATGTAGACTGGCAATGGCAAGGAAAGCGTTTCTGAAGGAGACAAATTTGTTAACATCGAGTATTGATTTAAGTGTCAGGAATTCGTTTCTGAAAGTATTTGTATGGAGTATGCATGGAAGTGAAACATGGACGATAAATAGTTTAGACAAGAAGAGAATAGAAGCTTCCGAAATGTGGTGCTACAGAAGAATGCTGAAGATTAGATGGGTAGATCACATAACTAATGAGGAGGTATTGTATAGGATTGGGGAGAAGGGGAGCTTGTGGCACAACTTGACTAGAAGAAGGGATTGGTTGGTAGGACACGGTCTGAGGTATCGGGGGATCCCCAATTTAGTATTGGATGGCAGCGTGGAGGGTAAAAATCGTAGAGGGAGACCAAGAGATGAATACACTAAGCAGATTCAGAAGGATGTAGGCTGCAGTAGGTACTGGGAGATGAAGAAGCTTGCACAGGATAGAGTAGCATGGAGAGCTGCATCAAACCAGTCTCAGGACTGAAGACCAGAGCAACAACAAGCACACATTGTCTTGAGCCCGCCGCTTCCACCAGCCTGCGCACCTTAGCCGAGTCCTGGCGCCTGATTTACGCCTCTCGGCCATCCCTTCGGCCCTTCACCCCTTCCCTCGACCGATATCACCCCTCCTCCCTTTCTCCACCCACCCCTCCTATCCCTACCTTCATACACGGCTACACCGCGGCGCAAAACTTACCTGCATTTCCTGCCCCCATATATAACCGCCTTCATTTCCCGCCGTTGGCGGCCGAAGAGGATCGCACGCGAGTTCCGCGGGACTGGGGAGAGAATCTTGCAAACGCCTCGCAAAACTTGTATAATATTATTTTTTATCTCTGCCCCTGTAACTCTCTCTCTTCATTCCATATCCACACAGGTTGGGCACCCCCGCTACCTCCTACAATCTCCTACTCCAGATGATGACGCTACGAAAGGGAAATTGGAGGGGTAAGCGAGGCGCGGTTTCGAGTTTCGGCAAGTGGTGGCAGGAAGGCGGCAGAATGCGACCATTTTTCACCGAGCGCCGCCGCAGCCGTGTCTGGAGGCGGCGCGCCACCCCGCCACTGTCTGCTGCAGACACAGTCCGGCGAGCCAGCGGAACCAACGCTGCGCGAAGCGTCGGCAGGTGGCGAACGATTCCCACGTGTACCCGAAGAAAAACTCACCTGTCACCACCTCCCCTGTGACTACTTTCACTGTTCACTGGTATACAGGGTGAAAAGTATTTAAACCAGAGAAATATACCTCTACCGTTTTAAATAACCCTCATACGAAAAAATGACATTAGGGAAAAATATTTGTTTTGATGCCCCCTACAACCTCCCAGAGTTTGACGGTTTAAATACTTTTCACCCTGTATGCGTGGTCAGGCACCTAATACAGACCACCCCAAATGCAGACCGAATCTTTGAAATCAGTACATCTTATAAAAACGGATGTGTGTGTGTGTGTGTGTGTGTGTGTATGTGTGTGTGTGTGTGTGTGTGTGTGTGCGCGCCTGTTCCACATCTCCTCCTAACCACTTGATCGGTTTCAACCAGACTTGGTACACAAACACAGGAGAGCCAAAACATTATAACAACCTGAGATTCTTCACTTTCCCCCGGCGTATTTCTTGCTCGAACAGTCCACGGTTGTACTGCCGGTACACAGTGTACCACGTGCGCAATGGTTTTCTTAAATCTTTATTCAAATCATTACATTATACATATTAACCCACTACCTGAATACATTAGTGGCTCCTAATTTCATACACATATTTGCAGCTATTTATCTCACTACAGGCAAATCTTACCGCTACGGGGTTCCTAATTCTAATTAATCTACAAAACTTATGCTACCTGCAGCGTCACAGGTGTGGCAGTGCTCTATAAACCTGATGGATGTTGGCCTGGCCCACTGACCTAATCCCAGTGGCCGTGCCTCTGGCACTGAGCTGGCCAGTAACTTGGTATCGCTGCAGGCTATCCTAGGAAACCTTATCCTATCTTTCTACATTTAACCTATTTTAAGTCTAGTGTCATAATTGGGGCGTTGTCCTAGCCGGTTAATGTACACGCTCCTCCCCTAGTCCAGAGCAAGGCAGATTCCTGTCCCGGCGCGGCGGAACAGGACAGGTGCAAGGAGTCTGAGTTGGTGTGATTTTTAGTGGTTTTTATTGGTTTTCCCTTAGAAAATTCTTAAGTACTATTTTCGAGAATTCGTCTGTCAGATTGTTCAAGACATTGAAAGTGTTGTCATGCGTTAACAGATGGTTGTTGTTGTTGTTGTTGTCTTCAATCCTGAAACTGGTTTGATGCAGTTCTCCATGCTACTCTATTCTGTGCAAGCTTCATCATCTCCCAGTATCTACTGCAGCCTACATCCTTCTGAATCTGCTTAGTGTGTTCATCTCTCGGTCTCTCTCTACGATTTTTACCCTCCATGCTACCCTCCAATACTAAATTGGTGACCCCTAAATGCCTCAGAACATGTCCTACCAACCGGTCCCTTCTTCTAGTCAAGTTGTACCACAAAGTTCTCTTTTCCCCAATCCTATTCAATACCTCCTCATTAGTTACATGATCTACCCATCTAATCTTCAGCATTCTTCTGTAGCCCCACATTTCGAAAGCTGCTATTGTCTTCTTGTCCAAACTAGTTATCGTCCATGTTTCACTTTCATACATGGCTACACTCCATACAAATACTTGCAGAAATGACTTCCTGACACTTAAATCTATACTCGATGTTAACAAATTTCTCTTCTTCAGAAACGCTTTCCTTGCCATTGCCAGTCTACACTTTATATCCTCTCTACTTTGACCATCATCAGTTATTTTGCTCCCCAAATAGCAAAACTCCTTTACCAATTTAAGTGTCTCATTTCTTAATCTAATTCCGTCAGCATCACCCGACTTAATTCGACTACATTCAATTATCCTCGTTTTCTTTTGTTGGTGTTCATCTTATATCCTCCTTTCAAGACACTGTCCATTCCGTTCAATTGCTCTTACAAGTCCTTTGTTGTCTCTGACAGAATTACAGTGTCATCGGCGAACCTCAAAGTTTTTATTTCTTCCCCATGGACTTTAATAACGACTCCGAACTTTTCTTTTGTTTCCTTTATTGCTTGCTCCCTATACAGATTGAATAACATCGGGGAGAGGCTACAACCCTGTCTCACTCCCTTCCCAACCACTGCTTCCCATAGGATGTACATCAGGCGAATTTGGTAGTGGCACATCAACTTGAGTTCTCACTATAAAGCTCCTTAAACCACTTTAGCACGGATCTGGCTCCGAGACTCGGATAACTATACTACTGAAATGTGACATCGCCGTCGTGGAAGACATCAAGTATGAAGGGCTGCAGGTAGTTCGTTGCTGTTAGCTTGTCTTCGATTACTACCACAGGTCCCATTCAAGCGCAGGAGAATGTCTCCTATAGCGTAATACCGCTCCCACCAGCCAGCGTCCGTAGCGCACTGCACGTTTCGAGCAGTGGTTCACCTCGACGACGGCGTTTGTCGAGACGAGCATCGACCTAGTGGACCAAAAACGTGATTCGCCTGAACAACCGACACCTTTCCATTGATCGACGGTCGAATCCCGATGGTCCCGAGCTCACAACAATCGTAATCGACGGTGTCGTTGGATCAACATGTGAACACGTAGAGGTGGTCTGTTGCGGAGCTCCATGTTCAACAATGTACGATGTGTCGGAAGTTCCATGCGGCTTTTCGCGGATAATGCTGTAGTATACAGAGAAGTTGCAGCATTAGAAAACTGTAGCGAAATGCAGGAAGATCTGCAGCGGATAGGCACTTCGTGCAGGGAGTGGCAACTGACCCTTAACATAGACAAATGCAATGTATTGCGAATACATAGAAAGAAGGATGCTTTATTGGATGATTATATGATAGCGGAACAAACACTGGTAGCAGTTACTTCTGTAAAATATCTGGGAGTATGCGTGCGGAACGATTTGAAGTGGAATGATCATATAAAATTAATTGTTGATAAGGCGGATGCCAGGTTGAGATTCATTGGGGGAGTCCTTAGAAAATGTAGTCCATCGACAAAGGAGGTGGCTTACAAAATAGTCGTTCGAACTTATACTTGAGTATTGCTCACCAGTGTGGGATCCGTACCAGATCGGGTTGACGGAGGAGATAGAGAAGATCCAAAAAAGAGCGGCGCGTTTCGTCACAGGGTTATTTGGTAACCGTGATAGCGTTACGGAGATGTTTAGCAAACTCAAGTGCCAGACTCTGCAAGAGCTGCCCAGGTTGCGAGAGGGTGCGTTTCTGGATGGGGTATCGAATATATTGCTTCCCCCTACTTATACCTCCCGAGGAGGTCACGAATGTAAAATTAGAGAGATTCGAGCGGGCACAGAGGCTTTCCGGCAGTCGTTCTTCCCGCGAACCATACGCGACTGGAACAGAAAAGGGAGGTAATGACAGTGGCACGTAAAGTGCCCTCCGCCACACACCGTTGGGTGGCTTGCGGAGTATAAATGTAGATGTAGATGTAGACCGGCTTACTCCAAAACACTTGTGCGAGCACCAGCATTGTGTTCTTTAGTCAGAAATGCCACACATCACCTTCTAAACTATTTTACAGAGCAGACAAGCCTCCAAACCATACGTCCTGTGAAAAGTCGTGGACGTCCAACTATTTAGCGTGGTATTTTCACTGGCCTTCTATCTCTTTCCATAGACGCTCACGATAGTAGCGCGTAAACATTCGACCAACTTCGCCGTTTTCGAGATACTCGTTCACAGGCTCTGCGTAAAAATAACCTGCCCTTTGTCAAGCTCGCTTATCTCAATGGATTTCTCCATTTTCAGCGCATACCTTCGTTTGGGTGATCCCCCTTCCGTGTCTGCTCCGCTTACATGCTGTTGCTACCGCGTCACCTGCCCACAACGCCAAGAGTCATCCAGCGTCGTGGCTGAATAGTGTATGTAGACATGAAGAATAAAGAGGTAGAATGGCAATAACGTTTATTTTATTTAAAAAGAGTTCTCACATGAAAACGTCGCTGCATTTATCTTCAACGTGCCATCTTGGGAGTGTGTACATAAAAAGCTTTAACGGTAAAGTTACTCTTTGCAACTAAGTGCATGGCTGTACCCAGCGCAAAGGATGGAAATACACTACTGGCCATTAAAATTGCTACACCACGAAGATGACGTGCTACAGACGTGAAATTTAACCGACAGGAAGAAGATGCTGTGATACGCAAATGATTAGTTTTCAGAGCATTCAGACATAGTTGGCGCCGGTGGCGACACCTACAACGTGCTGACATGAGGAAAGTTTACAACCGATTTCTCATACACAAACGGCAGTTGACCGCCGTTGCCTGGTGAACCGTTGTTGTGATGCCTCGTGTAAGGAGGAGAAATGCGTACCATCACGTTTCCGACTTTGATAAAGGTCGGATTGCGGTTTATCGTATCGCGAAATTGCTGTTCGCGTTGGTCGAGATCCAATGACTGTTAGCAGATTGTGGAATCAGTGGGTTCAGGAGGGTAATATGGAACGCCGTGCTGCATCCCAACGGCCTCGTATCACTTGCAGTCGAGATGACAGGCGTCTTATCCGCATGGCTGTAACGGATCGTGCAGCCACATCCCGATTCCTGAGTCAACAGGTGGGGTAGTTTGCAAGACAACAACCATCTGGACGAACAGTTCGACGACGTTTGCAGCAGCATGGACTATCAGCTCGGAGACCGTGGCTGTGGTTATCCCTGACGCTGCCTCACAGACAGGAGCCACTGCGATGGTGTACTCGACGACGAACCTGAGTGCACGAGTGGCAAAACGTCCTTCTTTTCGCATGAATCCTGGTGCTGTTTACAGCATCATGATGGTCCCATTCGTGTTGGGTGACATCGCGGTGAACGTACATTGGAAGCGTGTATTCATCACCCGGCTTGATGGTATGGGGTGCCATTGGTTATACGTCTCAGTGACCTCTTGTTCGCACGGACGCCGCTTTGAACAGTGGACGTTACATTTCAGATGTGTTACGAGCCGTGGCTCTACCCTTCATTCGATTCCTGCGAAACCCTATATTTCAGCAGGATAATGCACGACCGCATGTTGCAGTTCGTGTACGGGCCTTTCTGGATACAGAAAATGTTCGACTGCTGTCCTGGCCAGCACATTCTTCAGATCTGTCACCAATTGGAATCGTCTGGTCAATGTTGGCCGAGCAACTAGCTCGTCACAATGCGCCAGTCGCTACTCTCGATGAAGTGTGGTATCGTGTTGAAGCTGCATGGGCAGCTGTACCTGTACACGCCATCCAAGCTCTGTCTCAATGCCCAGGCGTATCAAGGCCATTATTATGACCAGAGGTGGTTGTTCTGGGTACTGATTTCTCAGGATCTATGCACCCAAACTGCGTGAAAATGTAATCACATGTCAGTTCTAGTATAATATATTTGTCCAGTGAATACCAGTTTATCATCTGCATTTCTTCTTGATGTAGCAGTTTTAATGGCCAGTAGCGTAAATTTTCATAATCAGGTGAAGACGGTATATCACCCTGTACATTCGACGGCTCACTGTTGTACCGTCACTGAAGAAACCCGCTGACTCACCGGCAGGTTGTGTTGCGGGCGTTTCCTCAGTGAGACGTACCTGGGAGGTCCCACTGAATCCAGCTTCATCCCCTGTTCTGCCGAGCAAAGTCGGCTGCTCACTTTATACCTTACTGTCATGCAAGAATAATTGTTGCGATAACAAGCATCTATCTATCATAGTTCAGGAGATACGATGCCATAAACATTGCGATGAGTGAAAAACTCGCATCATGCACGACCTTTAAATGTATTACTTCTGTGCTACCATCGATATTCACAACAGATTTCTCAGGCAGCGTCCACGTATTTCGGTAAACGAACCTACGAAAGTACGAGGGTGAGTCAAATGAAAACCATAAATATTTTTTAAAATATTATTTATGTTGCAGAAGTGGTACAAAACTGTATCACTTTTCAGCATAGTGTCCCCCACGCTCAATGCAAGTCCTCCAGCGCTTACATAGTGCATAAATTCCTTTAGAAAGGAACCATTCATGCACCGCGTGGCGTACCTCCTCATCAGAACTGAACTTCTTTCCTCCCATTGCGTCTTTGAGTGTTCCGAACATATGGAAATCTCTTGGGGCAAGGTCTGGTGAGTATGGTGGATGAGGAAGACACTCAAACTGCAGGTCTGTGATTGTTGCAACTCTTGCACGGGCAGTGTGGGGCCTTGCATTGTCATGTTGGAAAAGGACACCTGCTGACAGCAATCCACGTCGCTTTGATTTGATTGCAGGCCGCAGATGATTTTTTAGGAGAGCTGTGTGTGATGCATTGGTGACAGTGGTCCCTCTGGGCATGTAATGCTCCAAAATGACGCCTTTTTTGTCCCAAAAGAGAGTCAGCATAACCTCCCCTGCTGATGATTCTTTTCGAAACTTCTTTGGTTTTGGTGATGAGGAATGGCGCCATTCCTTGCTCGCTCTCTTCGTTTCCGGTTGGTGGAAGTGAACCCAGATTTCGTCCCGAGTAACGATTCTTGCAAGGAAACCATTACCTTCTCGTTCAAAGCGCCGAAGAAGTACTTAACAAGCATCAACACGTCGTTCTCTCATTTCAGGAGGCAGCTGCCGTGGCACCCATCTTGCAGACACTTGGTGAAACTGGAGCACATCATGTACAATGTGGAGTGCTGACCCATGACTAATCTGTAAACATGCTGCAATGTCATTCAGTGTCACTCGGCGGTTTTCCTTCACTATAGCTTCAGCTGCTGCAATGTTCTGTGGAGTCACAACTCGTTGTGCCTGACCTGGACGAGGAGCATCTTCCACTGAAGTCACACCATTTGCGAACTTCCTACTCCATTCGTAGATTTGTCGCTGCGAAAAACGTCCATCACCGTGCTGGACCTTCATTCGTCGATGAATTTCAATAGGTTTCACACCTTCACTACGCAAAAACCGAATAACAGAACGCTGTTGTTCCCTGGTGCAAGTCGCAAGTGGGGCGTCTATCTTTATACAGATACTGCGACGGTATGTGTGCATTTGCACTATGCTGCCACCTACAGGACATTCTACATGCTGTTTGTAGCACGCTTACCAACTTACAAGATAACGGCGCAAAATTTCGATTTGTTATTACAAATTTAAGGTTCTCATTTGACTAACCCTCGTATATTATGATACCACACATAGTTTAAGAGATACGATGTTGTAAACACTGGGATGCGTGAAAAACTGGCACGTCATGTATGAGGTTTAGATCTATTCTTTCTTTGCTACTAACTTTATCTGCAACACAAATGGCACACAGGATTCACATATACGACTGGATATACTTGCAAAATTATATAATTTGTAACACCTGTAAGTAGGCTGTTTAGGTTTTCTTATTGGTAACGCCACATAGCGCTCTGTATGAAAAATCACTGGCTGTGCTGTGCGCAGTCTGTGGCTAGTTTGCATTGTTGTCTGCCATTGTAGCGTTGGGCTGTTGGCTGTTAACAGCGCGTAGCGTTGCGCAGTTGGAGGTGAGCCGCCTTTAGTGGTGGACGTGGGGAGAGAGATGGCGGAGTTTTGAAATTTGTAAGAATTGGTGTCATGAACTGATATATATATTATGACTTTTAAGGTAAATACATTGTTTTTTCTGTATTAAAATCTTTTATTTGCTAACTATGCCTATCAGTAGTTAGTGCCTTCAGTAGTTTGAATCTTTTGTTTAGCTGGCAGTAGTGGCGCTCCCTGTATTGCAGTAGTTCGAGTAGCGAAGATTTTTGTGAGGTAAGTGATTTGTGAAACGTATAGACTAATGTTAGTCAGGGCCATTCTTTCGTAGGGATTTTTGGAAGTCAGATTGCGTTGCGCCAAAAATATTGTATTTCCGTTTAAGCAAAGTCGTGTATAATTGTTCAAAGGGGACGTTTCATATGTCGACCCTTAGCCGAGGATACCTCACTGGAATCTTCTGATTTTTTCTTGTAGTTTGTGTAATTAGTGTAGGTTTTGTTTATTGCTAGCGCGTAATTGTAGAGAGAATCTCCTTTCTAGTTGTAGTCTTTCATGGTTGTACAGTAAAACAGTTGTGGCATGCATGTAGATTTGCACCAAGTATTTCGCAGCTGCGCTTGCAATTAACTAGATATTATTTTCAGTGCTACGTTAATGTGTTCTGTTATTTTTGCTCTTCAAATTGTGCTTTTCTGTGTTGTCGTGTGAAATATTGTGACAATAATGGCGTGTGAAAAACGTACTACTAGGCTCCAAAGTAAACTGACAAATTACAGTGAAGATGAAAGCAGTGTGTTAGCGGCACCGAGTAATGAATTAACTAATGTTCAAAGTAGTAATTTGGTAATTGTACATAGGGAAATGGAGCGGGCTGCAAACAATGGTGTAGACAGTGAAACAAATAGTGAACAGGGAACAATTATCGATCGATCAGTCGGCAACAGCTCGCCTTAGGATTCCGAAATGACAGGACACATTCTTGCAAATACTGTAGATTCAGGTGTTGCGTCCTCACCGCTTTCTCAAATAAGTCAAGACACATTTTCTGTTTTTCAAACTGCGAATATTGCCGGTTCAAATGCATTGCCGAATAGCACTAAGGAACATGTTTCAGACACCAGTGCATTGTTATTACAATTAATGCAACAAATGGGAGAAAAGCTTCAAAAGTTAGACACAATGGAATGAAATCAGAGACAAACACAGTAAAAGTTTCAAAAGTTAGACACAATGGAACAAAATCAGAGACAAACACAGCGAAAGCTTCAAAAGTTAGACGCAATGGAACAAAAGCTTCAAAAGTTAGACTCAGTGGAACATACACTTGAACAAACACGTGAAGATTTAACTACTGAATTACATAAAATCGAATCGAAATGTCAAAAAGTCTGTAATGACGTAAAAACACAAATTTGTGAGCATTTCCAACCTATTTCTTCGCGGCATGAAAATGCATTACAGAATCACGAAGCAGCCGTAAAAGAACTGCAAACTATTGTTCATGAAAATCATGAGACCTTGCAAGCTAAAATTGACCCAGTTGCATCTACCGATTCGGTTACGCAACTTGCAAAAACTCAAGAAAACTTGAAGGACACAGTAGATACTCTGAAAATTGGTTCAGAAAGACACATGGAGGACATTAGTTCATTATCAGAAAAAGTAGTTGAACTTTCGGATCAGCTAAGTAATTTATCTACGAAGGTAGATGATAATCTGAATGACACAAAACCGGTAGTCTTTAATGACACAGAAGAGTTCGAACAAATCAGGAAATTCAAACAAAATCAGAATCAAATTAATACGCAACACCAAAGAGAAATCCGGGAAATACAAGATCAGCTGACACAGGTAATACAAGAATTACGTATTTCAGAGGACACTCGCACTCCAGTACGGGAAGAGGGACATAAAAACACGGAACTGCCACAAAATAATAACACAGGGCACTTTGGAGATTATGAAAGAAATTGGCAAGGTGCACCGAATTTTGAAATGGAACCGCCGACACGACGTAACAATGACCGATATGCTACTCGCCGACATGATTTTGACTGTAAGCTGTTCATTACTACACGTAAATTCAAAACATTTATGAATTCTGTCAACGACATACATCCACAAGCGTGGCTCCATCAATTCTCTCATTGCCCCCCCCCCCCCCCAACTGGTCATTAGAGCACAGATTAGAATTTATGTGTGGCTATTTAGAGAATGAACCAGCTGTTAGAATGCGATCGGTCATTCACGATTGTCACAGTGAAGGAGAATTTTACCACGCCTTCCTCTCAGCATATTGGTCTCAAGCCACACAAAACCGAGTAAAACATGGCATCATAACGATGAAACATTTCGAACAATCTGAATTTTCCAGTCCTATGAAATATTTTGAAGACATGTTGCATAAGAATCAGTATCTTTCTAACCCATACAGCCCCTCAGAACTCATCCGCATTTGCTTAATCAAATTTCCTGAACATTTACGACACATTATTTTGGTAGAACGTTGCAAAGACGACACTGAAGCTTTTCAGCGACTCTTACAAGAACTGGAAATTGACACTGACAATCGCGGAACGCAAAAACAGAAGCACAACAATTACAGGTCATATCCGTCGCAATTCCGCGATGAAAGAAATAACAACTGGACACAACAAGGCTATTCTCACAACACAAATCGTGACCAAAACAGACACCACCCGTATGACAACCACTGGCAGAGTAATAGTTACAGAGAAAGATCGTATTTCCGTAGTAATGAATATGACAGAGATAACCACAGAAACAGACAATATGGGAACCAAAACAGTTATTATCAAGGGAGACAGAATAACGTCAGACGCAACAGTTCAGCCCGCAGTTACGATTCAGGGAGGAATTCTCCATTACTTAATCGACAAGAAAGAAACTACAGGAACTACCGACATGACGACAGACGATATAATCATAACGACAGACCTGAATTTCATCAGAACTGGCGGGATTCAAACAGGGCTGGGTCCTTTCAGCAAGGTGAATTTGTAGAAGTTAGGTCTCCTAATCCCAGTAACGACGCGCGCCAACAAAGAGATAGCAGACAATGACTCGCACCGCAGGCAGCCGCGTGCGCCGGCTAGCTCCGAGAAAAATAACATAGGCGCTAACCTTGAGAAAAATTTGAGCTTTCTTTGCTGGTGTACCATATGCCACATGATAATTCCGTTGAAGCTGGATCTCTGAATAGTAGGAAGAGTAAAGGCTTGCACCACATTTCACATGTCAAATCGTTTATTGATAGATAATCTGCTTTTTAACTTTGTCATTAAAATTTTGACCTCACATTACTAGTATGCCTTGTTGCACTTAGAAGCTGTTAACATGCAACAATGTATTAAAGTTAACTATCCAGTCTAGAACGTAGGGAATATTTTTAAACAGAAATTACGAATGCATTGTTATAGTGAACAGACGACACAGTGTTGTTATTTGTACATTCTTGCTTGTTAGTTGCACGATTATGTAACGACTATAAGGCTTACATACTTAGAATATATACTGTTAATGAGGTTTTAATGCAACATTTTGGTTCAGTTGAAAAGACATTCTTTATTTGAAGTACTTTCTGTGAGATTAAAGATGACTTAGCGTTTGGTTTCTTTGATAGCTACACGATTATATCACGACGCTACTAATGTGACACAATTTACATTGTGCTTTTGCGGTGTATCTGTTTTATATCTGCATAGTTTTTCTGAATTATTCTGGAAACGAAAACATGTTTTAGTAGTAACTTTGTGGTGTAGCTACAATGAGACAGCCTTTTGTGTAGCACAACAATACGTTACAGTACAGTACTTACTTCATCACGGCAATAAGCGTGGTAACTACGATATCTATACGCAAAGCATTTCACTTTTTGTTTATCATTAGGTAAGTACATTGACTTCTGCAGAACTTAGCTTTCGGAGGACGATAACTACGACACTTCCACAGAGATTATCTTACAACAAGGCGCACAGTTTAGCGCTACAGTACACGTATTTGAGTGATTAATTTTGTACTTAAAACATTTATTTTTAAAGATATTTGAAGTAAAATGATACAAAGGTTTTCCATGATACATTTCATTCCATTGCTGTAATCTGTAACACCTGAGGATATAATTACATTAATCCTCAGGGGGGTACACGCTTATTTTGTGTACCATGTGTGTGGCAAGCACAAGGAGCCCTAGCTAATATGGTATTTGCTTATACAGCTTTAGACATCGGTACGATATTTCTCTAACACATTAATTACACAGCTATCTGATCATTTAACTGAGAGACAAACATTTTTTTATTACGTCAGTGACACATGTTTACGCAATTACACAGCTGGATAATTTCACACTTATGAAATTCTATTTTGTCTGTACTTTGTGAAATGTTCATATTTTTTCGGAACCATTGTGATACTATGAGAGGTTTGAATGATGTATTTGGTATGGGATCATGATTTTTAAAGTACGTTTGAGGTAGATGACACTTTTGACACCAGCAGAGAATTTTTTTTAGGCTTTGAAATTATTGGAAGAAGCTATGACGATTTTGAGATTTGGATGAGGTTTTATGATGTTATGATGAAGATGTGTATTACTCTGTTGCGGTATGTTTATGATCAATAAGCTGATGCTATATGACTTATTTCATTATGATACGTATCTGTTGTGATGAAATATTGAAGAAGTGTCGACGAATAAGGTAAGGAATAATGAGTAGTGGTTAGGGACTCTGGTTTGTGAAAAAGGAGGTTGGAAACCAAGAATGTTACTTTAAGAGTTATGAAATGTATGTAAATGCGTGAATGTATTACAACAGGATTTTTTCCTACAGATTTGTAACGCAAATTCTTGACCTGTGAATTTTTTTTATATGAGACTGTCACTTTAGCGGAAACTGCTGTCGTAAATTTTTCAGTAAGAAAGGTAAGTGACCACCTGCACATGATGCCTCGTGGGCACCCAGCTGTGCGACAGTCGCCTGGGAAAAAAGCCATTAGTGTGTGCCTTTCAGAGGCACAGGTAAAAAAAAAAAAAAAAAAAGGTGCCATTATCCTTGCTATTGACATTTCTTTGTAGAAAGCGTCGCAAATACGACACGCTCAAACTTGAAAACATATGATTACACTTTGGAGCTCTTAATTTATGATATTTACTGAAATGAAATGATGAGAAACATTTCATGTGTATTGTCTTGCTAGTTGGAAGGTTGTTTACTGCATTATGAAATGACTCATGGCTAGCGGATGACGTTTCACGCCTTGCTTTGCCTATTTTGTTTAATATCTAGTTTCTTGCCGCACTGCAGCATTGGTTAAAATAAAATTTAATACATGTACTAATATAACTATTTTCTGTCTACAGACCCAGTAAAGGATCATTTTATGATGTACTTTCTTAGAAAAGAGAGCACAAATAGACATTTCCCTTCACAGGAATTGCAAAAATAATTTTTTTACGATTTGGTAACTTATCTGCTAGCGTATGTTGTCGTGATGCATCACTCTAGTGTTAAGATGTGAATTAGGTATTAAACATTTTTACTGTAATATTTTTTCTGCTTCAGCTTTGTCATGTTTAGGTAAAAGTTATTGCATTTGCTGCTGCTGTTTGCCAGGCATAGTGCTACTGAATTTCACTTTGTATTATTCTGTTAAGCCAGTTTTACTACCGATTTATTTTTCCTTTTTGCTGCACATTGACTCATATTAGTTTTAATGTTGCATTTGCTCTGCTAATTTAGATTTACTGCTGCTTGCTTTGACAATTTCCATTTTTTTCATTGCTGTTTGTATTAATTGTTTTGTGCTGCTGCATTGCCTCGTCCCTTAGTTTAGCATCTGAGCTCAGTAGATTTAAGTTAGCTTAAGATGGGTAGA
Source organism: Schistocerca gregaria (assembly GCF_023897955.1). Taxonomy (NCBI): domain Eukaryota; kingdom Metazoa; phylum Arthropoda; class Insecta; order Orthoptera; family Acrididae; genus Schistocerca; species Schistocerca gregaria. The sequence goes on from NC_064929.1 coordinate 71,773,341, forward strand.
CTATATAAGAAACTATCTATGATGAATTGGAAGAAATGCATTGAGAAGCTATGAGAAAATGGTTTGGCCAAAAAAATAGTGTACAGTGGAGAAAAACTATTTTTGAAAGAGGATATGAACAAAAAAGTAGGGTTTAGGGCCAACAGATTTAGGTAGGATTTTGTTGGAAATAAATGATGAGGTAAGATATTGGAAAATAAATAATGAGGTAAGAAGTATGTGAACATATAAATACAGAAAGCATGTTTGGATAGGATTTTTTTTGGTGGAAACAAATGTTGAAATAAGATGGAAGATCTATGGAATGAAGTTTTGGCTTGGACTGCAATACCAAATGTTACACTGAAAACGAACCCTGTCCTTTCCTTTTGTGTCTGCTATGTGTTTGTGTACCATTGTGTATTTGTGTTCTTCCTGTCTTTATGTGTTTATCTGATGAGAGTTACATCGTAAAAATTTTCTGATAATATGTTATTTACTTTGTAGAGATGTTTAGACATTATTTATCTGTTTTGTTTTAGTGCTCATGTGTGAAGGTGATGTTTCAAAAGTTATTCTGATCTTTTATGTATTTACATATGTCATAATTCCTGTAACACTGATGTATATGTTAGTTCAATTCCTTTGTGAAGCCCGTATTACTACAAATGTTATCTGTATTGTTATGTTCTTTAATTATGTATTTTGTACCTTTGTTATTGTATTCTCATGTTATAAAATTGTAATTGACACCTGTTCATCAAATTAAGTAACTTTTAAGTTACATTTCACTGCACACATTTCTGTTGGTCATAGTATATGGACAATATGTGAGAAATAGGGACTGATAGTGTTTGCACGTGTGTTAATAATTCAGTAAGGAACTGGATAACAGCATTGCTGGTTCTAAGGACGTTTCAAAAACAATTTTTGTGAGTGCACAAGTGGTGGTTATGGACTTGCTATATTCTCCACAAGACTCTTCGATGGTGATTGTGCACCTGCACAGTTGCAACAGATGGCTGCTGGCCATCTCTACAAGGACTACAGTGGGTCTACACCTTTGATGACCCACCAATACCATTATTTCTACAAGGACTGCAGTGGGTTTGCACCTCTGGTGGCCCACCAATACCGTAATCTCTACCAGGACTACAATGGGTCTGCCCTGTGATGACCTGCCTACCAATATTCTTCAAAACTTCGACTGACTCTGCTGTGGCATTTCTCTGTTGTGGCCCATTACCTGTCTGCATGTCAAGAGTCAGCACTGTCTTTCCGTTGGAAGGACAACACTACTTCTTCAAGACTGCATGGAAATCCACTACTTCCGTGTGCATTTTCTTTTACTACTCAGACTTTGAGAAAAACACTGCAATTTTACTTTGATGAATGATCAGGACTGTCTTTATGGACTGTGAGAAAATTTTAGCTTTTGACCAACATTGTATCGATAAGTGTGTGCATTTCATTTCTTTGTTATTGCAATTATGAAAAATTTTTTCAAATCTGTATTGGCCACTGCCCAAAACAATTAGTAAATTTTTTAGTGGGGAGCATGGGGGCTATGTAAGTAGGCTGTTTAGGTTTTCTTATTGGTAACGCCACGTAGCGCTCTGTATGAAAAATCACTGGCTGTGCTGTGCGCAGTCTGTGGCTAGTTTGCATTGTTGTCTGCTATTGTAGTGTTGGGCGCTGTTAACAGCGCGTAGCGTTGCGCAGTTGGAGGTGAGCCGCCTTTAGTGGTGGACGTGGGGAGAGAGATGGCGGAGTTTTGAAATTTGTAAGAATTGGTGTCATGAACTGATATATATATTATGACTTTTAAGGTAAATACATTGTTTTTTCTGTATTAAAATCTTTTATTTGCTAACTATGCCTATCAGTAGTTAGTGTCTTCAGTAGTTTGAATCTTTTATTTAGCTGGCAGTAGTGGCGCTCCCTGTATTGCAGTAGTTCGAGTAACGAAGATTTTTGTGAGGTAAGTGATTTGTGAAACGTATAGATTAATGTTAGTCAGGGCCATTCTTTCGTAGGGATTTTTGGAAGTCAGATTACATTGCGCCAAAAATATTGTGTTTCCGTTTAAGCACAGTCGTGTATAAATTTTTCTAAGGGGACGTTTCACACCCCACCCGTCACTTATCTGGTTCTGGCGTGTGTTCACCCCAGCTAATTGACTAACAGGTCAACAGAGAGTGTAAAACTGCCGCACTATCGGATAACGCAAAGAAAGTAATAAGGCCCTGTGACTCCTGATTGAACTGCGGTGGCAGTGTTGACATTAATTGATTCAGAATTGATCAGTTTTAATTAAAAAGGAGTGCACATTGATGTTATATTCAGTTATTGAACACCAGATGCAAATGTTGAACATAAAATTAATTAACAAAGTGACTTGGGATTTCAAGTGCTTGATTGAAAACAGATGCAGTCGATTATCACAAATTTATTTTAACTCACGACCTTCAGTCATCACATTACATGACTCTCCTAACAGGCAGTGGTAATAGATGCGTTTGCGTGCAGTAAAGCACGACAAATCAAAAGTAATTCCTATCGACTGTCCCCGGCGTAATGCGAAGTGCGAGAAGAATTCTAAAATACACGGCACATGAAACCCTCGTGGAAACTTTGCCGACGTGATCCAACAAATTAATCAGTGGCCGGAGCGGGCGCAATATCACCGAATACAGCGTGGCGGAGCGGCGTCGTTGTGTGGACGTCGGCCGACCTCGTGGTGCTGCAAGGCGGCGCTCGTCTATTCACTCCTAGCTATCTTGCTCAGTACGGAGCTGAACCAAAACTTCCTATCTCCAAGCTCAATAGTTCCTCTTGCTAAATCATAAACTGCAGAGATGCTCACTCTCTCCCTGGAAAGCTGAGTAAGGAGCACCATCTCCGCACTTGCAAGCTGGGAACGGAAGAACACTACGGGGACTTCTCCCAGTCCGCTCTTCGCCTCGGCTTCCCCTCCACCAAAATCACTCACGCCAATAGCAGCGCAAGTGGCGCTAATTATGCGTCGCTTCCCAGCGCCGACCAATGCCTGCAATTCGCAATAAATTTCTCAGGTAGCATCCAGGTATTTCGCTAAATGCACCTACGAAAGTAAATTATAATACCACACATAGTTTATGAGACATGATGTTATGAACACTGGGATGTGTGGAAAACTGGTGCGTCATGTATGATGTTTAAATTTATTACTTCTTTGCTACTAACTTTATCTGCAAAACAAATGACACACAGCATTCTCATATACGACTGAATATACCTGCAAAATTATATCGTAGTGCAGAATATACGGCGTCATGAATATTAGGCCACGTGAAAACGAATTTTGTTATAGATACAGGTGAAACATACATTCAAATACGTGATAAATATATTTAATATACGTGAAATATGTGGAAAATGTGGCTAAGCATGCAAATTGCCAGATAGAAAGCTCCTCCAGAGCTCCTGGATTCATTTAAACCAAATTTGCTACACATATTACTCACTACCTGGGAGAAAATACTGTGGATGTAAGAACAGCAATCTCTTATTGGTGTAATGGTGATAATTTGGAGAGAGAAGGGGAGGAGTATATGGATGGAGAAAGAAAGAGGAGGAGGGAGGAGATGGATAGAGAGAAGAGGAGAGGGGAAGTGGACAGACGATGGGAAGAGGAGGGGATGAACACAGAGGGAAGAGAAGAGATGGACAGACACTGGGAGACGAAGAGATGGGCAGAGAGAGAAGGAAGGAGGAGATGAACAGCAGGAAAGTGTAGAGGTTGATGGACAGGGAGATAGGCACAGCAAAGATGGACAGCGAGGGGGGAGGGGGGTTGAGGAGGATACAGAGAGAGAGGGGGAAGAGAAAAAGAACAAAGAGAGGGGGGATGAGTGGATGGAATGAGGGTCAGGGATGAGATTGGCTGAGGGGAAGCAGCAGACGGACAGAGAGTGGATGTGGAGGAAGTGGGCAGAGAAAAGGGGGAAGATGGAAAGGGAGAGAGAGGTGATGAGGGGAGAGATAGAGGGGGGTGATGAGGAGAGAGAGGGGGTGATGAGGAGAGAGAGAGATGATGATGAGGAGAGAGAGAGGGGGTGATGAGAGGAGAGAGAGAGGGTGGTGATGAGGAGAGATAGAGAGAGAGAGTGAGAGAGAGAGAGAGAGAGAGAGAGAGAGAGAGAGAGAGAGAGAGAGAGATGAGTGATGAGGAGAGATAGATAGAGAGAGAGAGAGAGACAGGTGATGAGGAGAGATAGAGAGAGAGAGAGATAGAGAGAGAGAGAGAGAGAGAGAGAGAGGAGGTAGGAGGAGACAGAAAGGAGAGGGGAAGAGCGAAAGGGAGTAAGTAAGGTAGGGGGAAATGGACAGAAAGAGGGAGTTGGACAAAGAGAGAGGACAGGAATGGATGGACTTAGAGGGGCAGTGGATAGATGGAGTGAGTAGGAAGGAGGAGATGGACAGAGGGGCCAGAGAAGATTGACAGAAAGAGGGGAGGAGTAGATGGACAGAGATGAACACACTGACAGGGAGTGGGAGATGAGGAAATGGACAGAGTGGTGTTGGACGAGATGGAGCGAGAGGAGGAAAGGAGGAGATGGAGTACTAGAAGACTGGAATAAATACACACCCAGGCAGTGCATACACAGTTGCTTTCACGTTATGGAAAAGCCTCACGAGTATTTCTAATGTGTGTTGCTCGCGTTTTAGACCGAACCGGGGAACGCACCTCTTTTGAAAGTCGCGAGCAGTAAATAAATAAAACGGCCCGCGTACAGCGGCTCGTTAATCACTCTCGCCTTCCGCACGCGTAGCGCCCGCTCATCCTAGCCAACCTGTCCTGTCCTACCTACCGTATGCTGGGGTCGGCAAAGCAGTCGCTTTATTGGCGATCAGCGGTGCAGAAAAGGGATTACGGCGCTACTCCCGCGTTTGCCGCTGATTTATCGATCGCACCCCTGGGTGGGGTGGCCGCGCGCACCCTCCCGTCCCAACTGCTCGCGGGGGAGGGGACGTGGGTGTCCTAAATCGCAATCTAGCGCGGCTACCTGCGGCCGGGGGGTTGTTTAGGGGCGGTTGTCAGCGGCGGGTGGGTCGCGCAGCCTGTACCACCCCCACACCGGACACCAGTGGACGGGGGTAGTAATGAGCCCCGCTAACCGCGCCGCGGGGGCGTGCGGCCTTTTTATCGGCGGATTTGCACGCGCCGCTTGCCGCGACGAGCGCCGCGGCGCGTGGCGGAGGGTGGTTGCGACGTGCCGTGTCGCGGCCGGCTCAGCAGCGCGGGGCTTATACTTGCTCCATACCCTGGCGCAGCACTAACGTTTATTTTTAGTGATTCTTCACACCGGATGAACTTGTTCGCGTGTCCCGTCGGTGGGCGTATCTGGACACGGTGGGAGACCAGCGGCGGTGCAGGGAGGGGTGCTTTCCTGTCCTGCGTGCGGCGTGCGGGGATTTGGGGGAAACTCGGATTATAGCAGAACGCGCATCTCTCCATGGCGGACGATTCGCAGCTAATACGGTGCAGAGGGACGTCCGTATGTTCACGCGGAGGATAGACTATTAAAATGTGACCGCCTAAGAGAACAATTAAAACAGCTACCTGTTGAAACGTCTCTGTGAAGTCGTTTCATATGACGCTTGTCGAATTCGGTTCAACGTATTCACTTTACTACCTGATTTTAGCTCAATTCATGAACTCATCCAGAAAGACTAAGCACTCAAATAAAGCCTATTTAATACTGTAAGGTGTCAGGCTAATCCAACACCTTCCATGAAAACCCTCACATGATAGCAAATCTGGCAGTATGTCACATAGCTCCGAATAAATCCTGACGTTAAATTAACCAAAGTAATACGATCAACGAGTGAGCAAATGGAATACCACAGACTAACACAAGAACGCCTAAATGCATGTCATACCTCCCCATCGTGAAACAGACGCAGTTCTGAGGGGAGAAACGAGAACAGAAGCCGAGAGTAGAGCCGTGTAGGCTAGGAGGCCCTACGATAAGAGACACCCACATCGCCGACCAACCCCCAAGAGCAGCCTCCAGCCCATGTTAAAAGATAGAGCCCTCCAGAAGAACAGTATAGATCTTACAATAACACTAATAGGGGTCACACCAGCTGCAAGTTTTAGCGTGAGACTATACGCGTCTCTGTTACATAACGAACATTAAAAACATTGCCCCACCATGAAAAGTATAAGGTTTCTCATTGGATAGACAGAATTTTTGTAGGCACAGCTTAAGGTTAACATTGAGACCCTGATTGGTCAGTGAAAACACAGCTAGATACCTTTTTCTTAAATTGTAGTAAAGAGAGGTTAGAGAAAGTTGCTTCCGAGACGGCAAGGTGTGTGGAGCTGCGCCGCTCGCCGCTGCCCTGACGCTGCCTAACCACCGACAAGGTAATGCACGCACGCGATGCCGCATTTTTGAGCGCATAAGGCTTCACTCAGAACTGCAGAAGACTCATCTGTTACACCCCCTTTTTGCGTAATACTAGTGTCGATCGTCAATTAAACTTCGTGGTAATCACATTTGCTATTACAAGTTAAAGATCTCAAACGCGATGATTTTTCTGTTACAAAGTTATTGAGAAGCCACATCAGCCACTGTGATTTGCGACAAGTTAGATAAGTAATTAAAGATAATTGAGGGTCACTGTAGACCATTTTTGATAGTTTTTTCTTTTATGATACTTAATTTAAACCTAGATTATAGATGTGATATGGCATAGGTCATCCTTCAATTCATTGTAGAACTTGGAAACCCATTCAGGGAATATTCGTTCACATTTTTTGTTGAACGCAGTTGGTTTTTAGCATCCCGTATTAAAATATTTCCTTTCATCAATAGCGCAATTTATAAACAAATGTTTTGTGGTTCAAATGGCTCTGAGCACTGTGCGACTTAACTTCTGAGGTCGTCAGTCGCCTAGAACTTACAACTACTTAAACCTAACTAACCTAAGGACGTCACACACATCCATGCCCGAGGCAGGATTGGAACCTGAGACCGTAGCGGTTGCTCGGTTCCAGACTGTAGCGCCTAGAACCGCACGGCCACTCCAGCCAGCAATGTTTTGTGAGTAGAATAAAATTTCCAATGCTAAACATAAGTGCTTTTTCGACGTTATTTTACCAGCTAACTAAAAATAGGGAAGCCTTGAACCCCTTCCACAAAATTTAGTTAGTATTAAGATTCTTTTACAGGGAGTGCAGTGGGTCTGACGCTGAAATCGTTAAGTATTTGATTATATCATCGCTAGTCTCACTGAACTCTTCTGAACTCTACATGTCATGTGTGGTCTGGCGTCTCCTTACCAGCAACAGGTCCCAGGTTGAAAGTAGTTAATTCCCTAAAAAACACCCTCAGAGCGTCGTTGCGCGAAAGTGGTAGGAAGACACGACTTATAACAGACAGACATCACGCAGAATGTTAGAATATAATACGTGTGTTTTAATGTGGGGTTTCGGTTTTGTTTTATGGGAAACGCTGAGTTGGTCATCGTCTGCTGGAAGCAGACGATGTTGCTTCTCGTCCGAAGGAGAGCACAGGGTGACCAGCTTAGGTTTCCCATACCTGAACAGAGAGGTTTTCCCATCTTAATCGAATGCTGTTTTTGTGTGTGAGGTTGGTGACGGAGGGCTACCCCTCTGGTAGCTTCCGCTGCACGAGGAGCTGGGTAACCTCGAAAGAGATAGGGGCACTCTTCGGTGAACGGTTGGTGACTATTGATCGTAGGTCTCAAGGGGGGTTTCAGGTGGTAGGAAGCAGGTTGAGTTAGGACTTCGTTATGTTTAACTGTTTAAATACTTAAGTACTTCAGCTTAAACGAAGCGTGTGAAGTCAGTCACTTTTGCGAATGTGCCATAATTATATTGCTTTAAATAGGCGATTCTTGGGTGTTTGAGTTAAAAGTATGGAAGTTACTTTGTTTATTTAGAACAACGATGAAGTAGAATTTCAAACAGTAAATCTGATTAGGAACGGCTGGTTAGGATCACCTCAACCGTACGTCATTGTAATAGTGTGTCGAAGCGAGTACGATTTTTAATGATTTTAATCTTACATTTTGTGGAAGTTGCTTTTGTCTGTGTGTCGATTTTGTGCCACGTGTTTGGTAATCAATGACCCTTCTGGGCCAAAACGGCACCGCAATAGACTTTATTGTAACAGTTTGCTCGTTTAATTAGCTGTAATTTCTGCAAGAATATCTGTTGTTTCGCGAGCTTTCTACAAAGCAGCACATACTCCTTTACCTTTTACCCAAATGAATACAGATTCATTGACAGATAGTTTCCTCCTGTTACGAGTATACAAAGACAAAGAAGAGGTCGACACATAGGCAGATTTACCAAAATCTTTATTAGCAACTTTGGCCATGTGGTAAGTGCGAAATGCAATAACGTCTCTATCAACAAAATTTTCAAGTCCACCAACACTTGGTACTCCTGTACCACCACGAACAATGGCTACAGTGAACCATCCGTTACCATGGCCAAATGAATCATTAATATCTAAACTAAAATTAAGTCGGCATCCACAGAAAACAGATGGTCCGTCCAACAACGCTTGAGCAGCAACAGACTTGACTGGTATTCGATTCTTCTTGTCTCCTGCTGTTGTAGCGAAGTCGACTGTCTACAAAACTATCGAAAACGTCGAGTTCGCGACAACAGCTGGAGACAAGAAGAATCGAATACCAGTCAAGTCTGTTGCTGCTCAAGCGTTGTTGGACGGACCATCTGTTTTCTGTGGATGCCGACTTAATTTTAGTTTAGATATTAATGATTCATTTGGCCATGGTGACGGATGGTTCACTGTAGCCATTGTTCGTGGTGGTACAGGAGTACCAAGTGTTGGTGGACTTGAAAATTTTGTTGATAGAGACGTTATTGCATTTCGCACTTACCACATGGCCGAACTTGCTAATAACGATTTTGGTAAATCTGCCTATATGTCGACCTCTGCTTTGTCTTTGTATACTCGTAACAGGAGGAAAATATCTGTAAATGAATTCGGAATGCACCCCGTGCTCTAGTTCGGCCGTTTACAAGCAGCAGACGCAGTTAGCATGTTGAATAATTATCGCACAGCCTCGTGCGTTGGTTAAACCTCTGTCCAGAATAGAGAATGCATAGGATCGTAATGCGAATCTCACTGAGATATTTTTTATGGTATTAATGAAAAGGAAATGATAATATCATTGTCTTCCACCCCCGTCTTCTGTGCTTCTTCTTGCTGTAGTTAAATTGTGCTCTGTTACATTCTCGCGTAATTCTTATTTAAATTTTATGCGTAGTTGGGATGTGCAACCAAATACTTAGATACAATAAATAATCTACGTGGAAGACATTACCGATTGCCAATCCTGAATTAATCTAGTTGCCTCATTATCGACATGGAATGGTATGTATCTGGCTACTTAAAGAGATTTGCAAACTTGTAATTAAATTATTAAAGTAATTAAATTAATAATTTTCCAGTGCCGTTTTTTTTTGTAAATGTTTAGGAAGGGCTTTTGCTGGTGGCGACCCTGAATTTCTGAATTTTTATCATTATTTGTGTGAGAGAAGCAGCGGGAAATGAGAGATAACGTACATGGCCCGATGAGAGACGTCATAAAAATAGTAATACGTTACACTGTATTAGTCACGATTGCTGTTTTCTGCGACGAGTTTCGAGGGCTTGCAGACCTCATCTTCAGGCGCATCAGTGGATTACATTACTGTTTTCACGGGCGCAGCTAGCTGTCTCTCGTAACTTTGGTTTCGGTACAGATACACTGCGCAACACAATTTAAAGGACGTTTTTGAGAAGCGCCGTAATTGTCTTCCATAGTGATGGAGAAGTTCGAAATTTGTCTCCAAGGTGTGTACAACCTTCCTCTGTAGTAGCTCAATAGCGTGACGTCATCCTCGGCTTCAGCGACAATACAAACAGCAAAAGTGTGGACCCGTGCGAGAAGAAAGGCCAGAGCGGAGACGCCCCCGTGAGGTTTAAGGAGGGTTAATGACGTCACAGTGGTACCAAATTTCACTTCAGTCCTGACCAACGCCATCGTGGACGTTTGACGTGATGGCTGGGTCTTCACACGCAGGAGTCTGCGATGGAGGTCAGAATCTCGACTTACAGCATTGAAATCACGTTATTTTCTTATGAGTGGCAGAGGAAAACCTTTAGGACATATCACCTCCCAGACTCGACACAAAAAGCTGTCAGGAGGTGGCATAAAGATCGTCAGTGAACCGACCCCTTCCCTTGGCGCGTTGAGTTCCACGCATTTCGCGGTCGGAACAATTCCAGTGTGACAAGCAATAGTTTGAGGTTTTTGACAACCTTACTACATCTACATAGATACGCCGCAAACCACTGTACGGTCGGTGGCGGAGGGTACCCTGTACCACTTCTACCCATTGTCCGCCCCCGGTAACTGAGTGGTCGGTGCGACAGAATGTGAGTCCTAAGGGTTCGGGTTCGATTCCAGGCTGGGTCGGAGATTCTCTGCGCTCAAAGGACTCGGTGTTGTGTTGTCCTAATCACCATCACTTCATCCCCATCGATGCGCAAGTCGCCGAAGAGGCGTCAAATCGAAAGACTTGCACCCGTCGAACGGTCTATCCGACGTGAGGCCCTAGTCACACGACATTTACATATTTTTTTACTATCCATTTTTGTTCCAGTTTCACTCGCAAGTAGAGCGAGGGAAAACGACTGCCTATATGATGCCATGGGAGCTCTTATTTCTCCCATCTTATCTTCGCGGTTCTTACGTGACTATGTATGCTGGCGGCAGTGGAATCACTTGGAGTCAGCTTCAACTGCCGGTTCTCTAAATTTTCTCAGTAGTGTTCCTCTAAACGATCGTTGCCTTCCTTCCTGGGATTCCTATCTGAGTTCCCAAAGCATCTCCGTAACCCTTAGGTGGTGTTAGAAACTGCCAGTAACACGTCTAGCAAACTACCTCTGAATTGTTTCCATGTCCTTCTTCAGTACAACCTGGTATCGACGCCAAACACTCGGGCAGTGCTCAAGAATAGGTCGCACCATCGTCCTATATGCGGTCTCCTTCACAGGTGAACCAATCTTTCCCAAAATTGTCCCAACAAACGGAAGTCAACCGTTCGCCTTCCCTACTACAGTTCTCACATGCTTGTTGCACTCTACATCGCTTTCCAACGTTACGCCCAGATATTTGAAATGACTGTCAAGCAGGACACTAATAATGCTGTACCCGAACATTACAGGTTTGTTCTTCCTACCCATGCACATTAACTTACATTTTCCCACATTTAGAGCAAGCTGCCATTCATTACACCAACATAAATTTTTGTCTAAGTCATTCTCGTGGCCGGCCGAGGTGGCCGAGCGGTTCTAGGCGCTACAGTCTAGAACCGCGCGACCGCTGCGGTCGCAGGTTACAATCCTGCCTCAAGCATGGATGTGTGTGATATCCTTTTTGTTACTTAGGTTTAAGTAGTTCTAAGTTCAGAAGTTAAGTCCCATAGCGCTCAGAGCCTGTCTCCCTACAGTCACTCTACTTCGACGCCTCACCATTCAGCGCAGCAGCATCAGCAAACAACAGCAGACTGCTGCCCATGCCGTCCGCCAAATGACTGCTGACACGCCAACGATTCAAGCCTTCTCTAAGGACATCGAGGGCCTGCAACAGCGCTGAATACGACTGGATCCCTTTGCAGTGTACCGCGACAGTAATTTTTGCTCTGGTATAGACGGTGGAACCAATAAGGACCGTTCAAAATGTTTCGACGAAAGTTTAACACGATAGTAAGTGGCAAATGGTGCTCATATTTTTGTTTGCGCCCCTGTTTCGCGCACTGCCATTGCTTGATCGAGGTGAGAGGGACATTGACGCATACGTGAATGAAACGGCGAAAAGACAATCTAGGCCCCCCCTCCCCCTCCCCCCCCCCCCCCCCCCCCGCCCTCACAGTTCGACAGCACTTTCGGTGTCACCCGCACACCGATGTTGACCACATTAAAAATGTACCTGCACAGAGACGGATGGTCACTGAAAGGCACCTGCGTGACAGGCAACCCTTCCGACACCCCTCAGATATCTAATGTGGCGAGCAGGCCCTATTCTTCGGAGTAGCTCCACCCTGACATGTCGAAATTTATTTATTTATTTATTACCTGTTTCCACCCACCTGTCGCTGTGACTCAGTACATCAGATGTTGAAGTTTGGACACGTGTTCGCAAAACGGGTAGTCTATAGTGACAGATATAGTTCACTTAATCCAGCATTTGTGATCGTCCTGAAACATTAGGTCGTTAAGTCTGATGTCTTTGTGAGAAGACTGTTGGACACAGAGAAAAACTGACCGATGCACTGATGTGCGTACATATTAATGTACCACACATAAAAATATCTGTACTTGCACCCTTACGCCCTGCATATTACATTTTCATTCATATATTACATCTACGTAACAGATAGGTAGTATAGAAACATGTGGGCATACAAATGCAACGTTGATTTAAAGCTTCGACGGAATCAGTGAAGAGCTTTCGGAGATATATTATTTTCGACAAACGAACATTTACACTTTTATTTATATACATTGGCCTTTGGTTTCACGATCATACAGCCAACGACAGCTAATATGTACCAATAACTACTATCAGTTTTGACTATTATCTATGTACAAATTTGAACCAATTTATAGCAAAAGAGGTATAATTTTTATGAAAATGATAGTTGTAGCATGAGCGGCAAAGAAATGGTGTGGGATCCGATGGTTGTCCTTCAAGCTACATGAAGCTGTTTTCGTCGTCAAATGAAATCTTCACTTGTGGGACGACCGTGTATTGCGAGGAAAACCCCAGAGGCTGTACTCCATTCCTATGTCCATTACTATAATAATGTGATAAATGAATTAAAAATGTAGTGCAGACTTTTGTACTCAGAGAATAGTAGACCCAGCAACATGTTTTTGGTCGGTTCTTCAATCTAGTGACTGATAGAATCATAGAAGCAACGCATACTATAGACTTTCATACGCATTTTGTGGCATTTTCTATAGTTTTTCTTGTTGTTAGGCATTGTGGTATATACATATATTATTTTAAGTAGGCTGTTTAGGTTTTTGTGTTGGTAACGCCATGTAGCACTCTGCATGAAAATCACTGACTGTGCTGTGTGCAGCCTGTGGCTGGTTTGCATTGTGGGAATTTTTGTAAGACTGGATGTCATGAACTGATATATGTATTATGACTTTTGAACACCATTAAGGTAAATACATTGTTTGTTCTCTATCAAAATCTTTCATTTGCTAACTATGCCTATCAATAGTTAGTGCCTTCAGTATTTAGAATCTTTTATTTAGCTGGCAGTAGTGGCGCTAGCTGTATTGCAGTAGTTCGAGTAACAAAGATTTTTGTGAGGTAAGTGATTTGTGAAAGGTATAGGTTATTGTTAGTCAGGGCCATTCTTTTGTAGGCATTATTAAAAGTCAGATTGCTTTGCGCTAAAAATATTGTGTGTCAGTTTAGTGATGATCAGAATGTGTAAAGAGAGAAATGTCTGAGTACGTACAGTTTTGCTCAGCTGTTTGGAAATCAAATAACGTAGGGGTTTACCAGCACAATCAGTCATTAATTTTTCTAAGGGGATGTTTCAATATGTATATCAACTGCGTTCACTTTCAGCTGCCACTGCTATATGATCAGTTAATTGTATTCCGCCGATTTTCCGTCCTTTATACATTGTATAGGCCTTTATGCTGTGTCGTCCGAACAAAACACAGCCAAGGAAAAAGCACCACAGGTGTAAAGATGCGAGCTGGCGCCAGTACCATAGAGACCCTCCACTAGCGCGAGTTCCATAAATTACGGGGAAGAAGCGATGAGCTCTTACGTCACGTTCAATCACATCCCAGATGTGTTCAATCAGGTCCAGATCTGGGGAGTTGGGGGGCCAGCACATCAACTAGAACTCGCCACTTCGTTCCTCGAACCACTCCTTCACGCTCCTGGCCTTATGGTATGGCGCATTATCTTGTTGAAAAATGCCACTGCCGGAGGGAAACGTGATTGTCATAAATGGGTGCAAGCGGTCTGCAAGCAGTGTACGATACCCCTAGACCGTCATGGTGCCTTGCACGAATTGGACTGGATCCACGGATGTCCACGTGAATGTTCTCCAGAGCATAATGGAGCCGCCGCCAGCTTGCGTCCATCCCACAGTACAGGAGCTGTTCCCCTGTACAATGTCCACTGTGGCATTGTAGCGAGAAGGAGGCGACTCAGCCTTGCTTCTCTGGTTTCTGTGTCACTAAACCGGCGTCTTGCTGCTTCGGCAGTCCCTCGCCGCACATTAGTACCACTCAGGCGCCAGGTTCAATGTAGGTGATCCTGCTGAAATGCAGTGTTTCGGGATCCAGTTGTTAAATATCAACAACGTCTTGTACTATACTCGTTTTAATGAAGAATACTTTGAAACACACGTCACAGGATTTCCAATATGGCGGTTCTTGACTACGCCGTCATATTCAACCCGTTACAATACGTTAACACAATTATCACTTTCCATACTCGTGATACATCTACGTGATTACTCTGCTATTTACAATAAATTGCCTGGCAGAGGGTTCAATGAACCACTTTCGTGCTGTCTCTCTCTACCGACCCACTCTTGAAAGACGCGCGGGAAAATAACGAGCACTTAAATTTTTCCGCGCTAGCCCTGATTTCTCTTATTTTATCGTCATTTCTACCTATGTAGATGGGTGCCAACAGAATGTTTTCGCAATCGGAGGAGAAAACTGGTGATTGAAATTTCATGAGAAGATACTGCCCACGACACGTCGCGTTGACTGATAACTAATACCTTCACATTAACTTTATATCTCGCTTAACAGTTGGAAGATTTACTCGCGACTTTTCTTTCAGAGCCGCCCCGGTTACTCGACCGTGCACTTTGAGTGGCGCCTGGCTACTGACTCGCCCTCTCTTCCCGAAGAACAAGAGAGACCCCCCTTTTTTTCCCTCAGCCAATAGAAACACTTCAAATTCAAATGGTTCTGAGCACTATGGAACTTAACATCAGTGGTCATCAGTCTCCTAGAACTCAGAACTACTTAAACCTAACTAACCTAAGGACATTTTAATATTTTTTTGTGGTATTCAAAAAATTTAAAAACCTCGCTCACACCGGCCTGATTTAGCTTCGCTGATCAGGATAGTAGAAACATGAGTATGTTAAGGGAATTTTCATTCACAAAGCAGGCTTATCACATTCACACTGTTCAATACTGTTCTATCCTGATTAAATTGATCTTAACGTAAATTCCATAAGGCAGTGAAGCAATTTCGAAGTCTCGGTGCGACGAAAATTGTCAGTCGATCTCCTGAAAACATGTGTAATAATTATTAACTTTCGGTGATCACATGGGGAAGACCGGAGATCTGCTGTTAAGACCGTGTTAGCCCATTTATTGAAAGTAATAAACTGGATATCTTGAGCGTACAAAACGGCAGGTTCGTACAGTGTAAATCAGACGTTCCCCACTGATCCCGTGCAACACAGCGTAGTAAGCAGACACTGTCAATAATAATCAGTTAAATAATACGCGAACACACTTACTGTAGTTTAGTTGATGTATTAAATTCCTTCTCATACAGAATCTCATCAAGATGGCGACTAGCTCAACAATACATACTTATACATCATCCTCCTTTCACGGCTAATCGGCAAGAATTCCTTCATTCTTCTCATAAGAGAAAACATAGATAGCAAAGAAGCTATTCCATGGAGTAAATGGACTCTCCAAAGAATAATAGGACTTGAAACTACTTTGCATTGATAGTCATCGTATATTAACGTTTAAGAATCGGTAAGATAAGAAGAGATATTTCGAGATATGTACTGAGTTATATAATTTATAAAGTTTCTGAAAATATCGCGGAGAGACCGCTGCAAGAGACATTACATCACACACATCCATGCCCGACGCAGGATTCGAACCTGCGACCGTAGTGGTCACGCGGTTCCAGACTGAAGCGCCTCGAACCGCACGGCCACACCGGCCGGCAGTGACAATTCACTCGTCTCCTAACGCCTATATATATCAAAACTTTTAGTCAGTGGGCTTTTAGATCGCTGTTGCCTGAAGTCACGTTTGAGGACATTGTGACGGAAGTTTGTCTCGGAACACTGTCTCAGGTTGTAAGATCCTACTCCAGAATAGTCGGATCTTGTCCCTACTAAGATTGCACGTCATAGCCTCCTATGATGTTCTCATTAAAGCCCCTTGCTGACGCATAATTGTCACATGGGTATGTAGCCTGGCTGCAACTGACCATTCCCGATCGCATAAATGTGTGTAATAATTAGCATAAACACGTGAAGGAAATGCACGGATGCATTACACCTGGAAGAAGATGGATTGACGCCCTCCCATCGGCATGCTGAAGAAGGTATCCAGATTCAAACAGTGTGCCCGACCGAGACTCGAACTCGGGACCTTTGCCTTCCGCGGGCAAGTGCTCTACCGACTGAGCTACCGAAGCACGACTCACGCCCCGTCCTCATAGCTTTACTTCTGCCAGTATCTCGTCCCCTGCCTTCCAAACTGTACAGAAGCTCTCCTGCGAACCTTGCAGAACTTGCACTCCTGAAAGGAAGGATACTGCGGAGACATGGCTTAGCCACAGCCTGGGGGATGTTTCCAGAATGAGATTTTCACTCTGCAGCGCAGTGTGCGCTGATATGAAACTTCCTGGCAGATTAAAACTGTGTGCCCGACCGAGACTCGAACTCGGGACCTTTGCCTTCCGCGGGCAAGTGCTCTACCGACTGAGCTACCGAAGCACGACTCACGCCTCGTCCTCATAGCTTTACTTCTGCCAGTATCTCGTCCCCTGCCTTCCAAACTGTACAGAAGCTCTCCTGCGAACCTTGCAGAACTAGCACTCCTGAAAGGAAGGATACTGCGGAGACATGGCTTAGCCACAGCCTGGGGGATGTTTCCAGAATGAGATTTTCACTCTGCAGCGGAGTGTGCGCTGATATGAAACTTCCTGGCAGATTAAAACTGTGTGCCCGACCGAGACTCGAACTCGGGACCTTTGCCTTCCGCGGGCAAGTGCTCTACCGACTGAGCTACCGAAGCACGACTCACGCCCCGTCCTCATAGCTTTACTTCTGCCAGTATCTCGTCCCCTGCCTTCCAAACTGTACAGAAGCTCTCCTGCGAACCTTGCAGAACTAGCACTCCTGAAAGGAAGGATACTGCGGAGACATGGCTTAGCCACAGCCTGGGGGATGTTTCCAGAATGAGATTTTCACTCTGCAGCGGAGTGTGCGCTGATATGAAACTTCCTGGCAGTTTAAAACTGTGTGCCCGACCGAGACTCGAACTCGGGACCTTTGCCTTCCGCGGGCAAGTGCTCTACCGACTGAGCTACCGAAGCACGACTCACGCCTCGTCCTCATAGCTTTACTTCTGCCAGTATCTCGTCCCCTGCCTTCCAAACTGTACAGAAGCTCTCCTGCGAACCTTGCAGAACTAGCACTCCTGAAAGGAAGGATACTGCGGAGACATGGCTTAGCCACAGCCTGGGGGATGTTTCCAGAATGAGATTTTCACTCTGCAGCGGAGTGTGCGCTGATATGAAACTTCCTGGCAGATTAAAACTGTGTGCCCGACCGAGACTCGAACTCGGGACCTTTGCCTTCCGCGGGCAAGTGCTCTACCGACTGAGCTACCGAAGCACGACTCACGCCTCGTCCTCATAGCTTTACTTCTGCCAGTATCTCGTCCCCTGCCTTCCAAACTGTACAGAAGCTCTCCTGCGAACCTTGCAGAACTAGCACTCCTGAAAGGAAGGATACTGCGGAGACATGGCTTAGCCACAGCCTGGGGGATGTTTCCAGAATGAGATTTTCACTCTGCAGCGGAGTGTGCGCTGATATGAAACTTCCTGGCAGATTAAAACTGTGTGCCCGACCGAGACTCGAACTCGGGACCTTTGCCTTCCGCGGGCAAGTGCTCTACCGACTGAGCTACCGAAGCACGACTCACGCCCCGTCCTCATAGCTTTACTTCTGCCAGTATCTCGTCCCCTGCCTTCCAAACTGTACAGAAGCTCTCCTGCGAACCTTGCAGAACTAGCACTCCTGAAAGGAAGGATACTGCGGAGACATGGCTTAGCCACAGCCTGGGGGATGTTTCCAGAATGAGATTTTCACTCTGCAGCGGAGTGTGCGCTGATATGAAACTTCCTGGCAGTTTAAAACTGTGTGCCCGACCGAGACTCGAACTCGGGACCTTTGCCTTCCGCGGGCAAGTGCTCTACCGACTGAGCTACCGAAGCACGACTCACGCCTCGTCCTCATAGCTTTACTTCTGCCAGTATCTCGTCCCCTGCCTTCCAAACTGTACAGAAGCTCTCCTGCGAACCTTGCAGAACTAGCACTCCTGAAAGGAAGGATACTGCGGAGACATGGCTTAGCCACAGCCTGGGGGATGTTTCCAGAATGAGATTTTCACTCTGCAGCGGAGTGTGCGCTGATATGAAACTTCCTGGCAGATTAAAACTGTGTGCCCGACCGAGACTCGAACTCGGGACCTTTGCCTTCCGCGGGCAAGTGCTCTACCGACTGAGCTACCGAAGCACGACTCACGCCTCGTCCTCATAGCTTTACTTCTGCCAGTATCTCGTCCCCTGCCTTCCAAACTGTACAGAAGCTCTCCTGCGAACCTTGCAGAACTAGCACTCCTGAAAGGAAGGATACTGCGGAGACATGGCTTAGCCACAGCCTGGGGGATGTTTCCAGAATGAGATTTTCACTCTGCAGCGGAGTGTGCGCTGATATGAAACTTCCTGGCAGATTAAAACTGTGTGCCCGACCGAGACTCGAACTCGGGACCTTTGCCTTCCGCGGGCAAGTGCTCTACCGACTGAGCTACCGAAGCACGACTCACGCCCCGTCCTCATAGCTTTACTTCTGCCAGTATCTCGTCCCCTGCCTTCCAAACTGTACAGAAGCTCTCCTGCGAACCTTGCAGAACTAGCACTCCTGAAAGGAAGGATACTGCGGAGACATGGCTTAGCCACAGCCTGGGGGATGTTTCCAGAATGAGATTTTCACTCTGCAGCGGAGTGTGCGCTGATATGAAACTTCCTGGCAGTTTAAAACTGTGTGCCCGACCGAGACTCGAACTCGGGACCTTTGCCTTCCGCGGGCAAGTGCTCTACCGACTGAGCTACCGAAGCACGACTCACGCCTCGTCCTCATAGCTTTACTTCTGCCAGTATCTCGTCCCCTGCCTTCCAAACTGTACAGAAGCTCTCCTGCGAACCTTGCAGAACTAGCACTCCTGAAAGGAAGGATACTGCGGAGACATGGCTTAGCCACAGCCTGGGGGATGTTTCCAGAATGAGATTTTCACTCTGCAGCGGAGTGTGCGCTGATATGAAACTTCCTGGCAGATTAAAACTGTGTGCCCGACCGAGACTCGAACTCGGGACCTTTGCCTTCCGCGGGCAAGTGCTCTACCGACTGAGCTACCGAAGCACGACTCACGCCCCGTCCTCATAGCTTTACTTCTGCCAGTATCTCGTCCCCTGCCTTCCAAACTGTACAGAAGCTCTCCTGCGAACCTTGCAGAACTAGCACTCCTGAAAGGAAGGATGCTGCGGAGACATGGCTTAGCCAAAGCCTGGGGAATGTTTCCAGAATGAGATTTTCACTCTGCAGCGGAGTGTGCGCTGATATGAAACTTCCTGGCAGATTAAAACGATGTGCCTGACCGAGACTCGAACTCGGGACCTTTGCCTTCCGCGGGCAAGTGCTCTACCGTTTTTTTTTTTTTTTTTTTTTTTTTTTTTTTTTTTTTTTTTTTTTTAGGACGCGTTATCTATAGTGCACAACGCTTCCCATTTTTTTTTTTTCGCGGGCAAGTGCTCTACCAACTTTTTTTATTTTTTATTTTTTTTTTTTTTTACATAAGTATATATACACAAAGCAACAGTTCTTCAAGGTACCAGTTAAACATATACAAATGAGTGTAGTGTTAGGTAAACAAATTATTAGAATAACATTAAATACAACAAAATATAACATCCTTTTTTTTTGTATTAATTTGTATTGAAGAAACTAAAAGTACATATATATTCACTATGCAAGAGTTCTTCAAGGTACCATTCCATTTAAACATATACAAATAACTGTTAGTTAAGCAAAAAAATAAATAAATACATTAAAAAGAAAAAAAAACATTAAATACATCAAAGTATAACATATTCTGTCTTTTCGCTTTTTTTAATTATTTTTTTTATTATTAGTACTTTTTTTTTTTTTTTTTTTTTTTTTTTTTTTTTTTTTTTTTTTTTTTTGTCGATGCATGGGAACGTGGATAAGGGTGTTGCATCATGTGACAGGTATGCATGGTACACCCCAGCTTTGAGGGGGGTCAAGGAAGACGCTGCGGAGATAACCGGCAAAAGTTTGTCGGTAAGATGGTTTGCGGGTGAGGGTGCTATGCGAGGTCACAACTTTGTACCAGAAGTCAAGGACTGTATGCGGACCATTTTGAAAGAGGTATTCTAAAGCCAGTCCTCGAACCCAGATGAGAGTATGGTGCTTAGCAAGAGGGTAGTGAAATGTCTGGGGCAACAACAGGAAATCCGGGGTTACCGTCGGTGGCGGGGCACGGAGGTAAAAGCCCACGATTCGTTGGATGAGGAGCCATACGTTTTGTTTCAGGGGGCACGTAAGACGGTGCTCGTCGGTGTCTTCGAGCTGACAGTCAGGGCAGAGTGGGGAGGTGGCCAGTCCTATGCGATAAAGTCGACTGTTAGTCGGGAACTTTCCATAAACTAAAACATACCAGAGTGCAGACACAGACGACGGTAAAAAGGGTGCATGCACACACCCCCAAACTGTGCGCCAGTTAATGTCAGGATGCCGTAGCACCATGGGGTCGCAAGGGTTGGACAGCATAAACAAACGATAATAATCTTTTGTACGGGGAGGACGGTCGACTGGAAGATCGGCCCGAACGTAGCTGAGTTCTATGAAACAATTGGCGACGTGGTACAATAATGGAGAAATAGTTGCCACATTGATCGGTGGATCGAGAGAAGCTGGTCGGAGGACATCTAAGAGACTACGTGTTAAGGACGGAACCGTCCCCTGCCAGTGCCGCAACAGAGTGTGGAGAAAGAGTGCAGAAGATCGTGCCCGCACGTTGACGAGTCCGAGGCCACCTTTTGCAGGAGGCAATGTTAAAGTGCTGTAGCGGACTTTGAAAAGTGTCCCTGCTGACGCGAAATATCCAAAGGCTGATTGGATGCGGCGGCCAAGGAGTAACGGCATTGGGAGGATCTGGGCGACGTGTACCAGTTTAGGGGCTACATACATGTTGACATAGGACACACGTTGGAGTTGGTCTAAGTTACGGTGCACTTGACCGCGGACATGGTGCCGAATCGACTGCAAAAGCCGCCGGTATGCCAGGGCCACTGTGCGGTGTGTGGAGCTCGTAAATTCGATACCCAAGTAACGAAGGGTGGTACTGACTGGGAGTGGGTTCGGCACCATAGCCGGGAGGCCGCGCCCAATGTGCATCATAGTCGATTTACGGACATTAAGAATGCTACCAGAAAGATGTCCATACTGGTGGATCCATTGGATGGCGTCATTGAGTTCCGTGGAGGAGCAGGTGAGAAAGAGGAGATCGTCCGCATAAGCCCTACAGTGAAAGGTGTAGTCATGCAAAGTGAGGCCCTGCAGTCTAGAGGTAAGTCCAGTGATGAGGGGCTCAAGTGCAATGGCATATAGTAAAGTAGACATAGGGCATCCTTGACGTACAGAGCGGCGTATAGGAATCGGTCCTACAAGCCTCCCATTGACTTGTACCATCGAGACGGCGGGAAGTAGTAACCGGCGAATGGCATCGACAAAAAGTAATGGGAACCCCATACGTGTCGCCACCATGAGGAGGAATGGGTGTCGAACGCGATCAAAGGCACTCGTGAAATCGACGGATACCAGTGCTGCACGAAGGCGACAAACCGACGCCAGTGCAATGAGGTCACGGCATTCTCCTAGGGCTGTTTGTAAGGTGGCCCCACAACCACGTGCAGTCTGCTCAGGTGAAAGGACCGTAGGTAAGACGGTGCGCATGCGCGCTGCTAAGAGGCGTGCATAGATTTTATAGTCTGCATTCAGGAGTGTAAGGGGGCGATATGCAGAGACATGAGACCCTCCCTTCGGTTTAGGCACAGGTAGAAGAATGCCAGTGACGAATTCAGGTGGAATTGGGAAGGATGGAGTAAAGAGTTCCTGAATCATTTCCGTCCAGCGAGGAAGCATCAACGTGGTGAACGCCCGGTAAAACTCCACTGGGAGACCATCTGGTCCTGGTGATTTGTTCTTGGCCCCTCTGTTGATCGCATCTACTACCTCTTCTGCGGTGATTGCAGACATCATGGACGTTGACTCCGCTACGTTGAGTGTCCGGTCAGGGGAAGGACGGAGATCATCAGGAATGGGCGTCGCCATCTGTTCATCATCATAAAATTGGCGATAATGTTCAGCAAAGGCAGACACCACCGCCGCCTGTGTTGTGTGGTGAACACCATCGGAGGTCGTGATGTGGGAGACGAAGAGTCGGCGTCGACGACTGTGGTCGGATGCGGCATGGATTGTGGATGGGGTTTCGTCGTGGAGGAGGTCTTGTCGTCGGGAACGCACCACGACACCATGCAGTCGTGCACGTTGAAGAGAGAGGAGACGAGCTTTGGTACGTTGTCGTTCCCTATGGGTGTCAGGTGATGGAGGGAGTGCATCGAGCTCACGGAGGACGGCGTAGTAAAAATTTGTGGTGTCTCGATGCCATGCTGCTGCTTCCTTGCCACATTGTATGAAGGCCTTTCTGATCGCAGGTTTGGCACATTTGAGCCACCAATGGAACGTGGATGTGTACTGCGGAAGGCGTCTTTCGCAAGACGCCCACGTAGTGGCAATACATTGTCGGCAGTGTGGATCATTAAGGAGGGAGGTATTAAGCTTCCAGTAACCTCTGCCGCGCCACACTGACTGAGGTGGCAGAGCTAGGGAGCAAATGACGGCGCAGTGGTCCGAGAATGCAAGGGGCCACCGTTCAGCTTGGGCGACGTCGTTGCCAAGGTGGGCAGAGACATATAACCGGTCCAGTCTGCTCGCAGAATGTGCTGTATAATGGGTGAAACCGGGGGTGTTGCCATGAATTTTCTCCCAAACGTCCACTAGGTGAAAATCTTCGATTAAGGTGAGAAGCGCTGGGCATGGCGAATAACTAGGCATTTGGTCCTGCGGATGGAGGACACAGTTGAAATCGCCTCCCATGATAAGGCGATCATAGCTTCCAGAAAACAGGGGCGCCACGTCATGTCCGAAGAAAGTGGACCGCTGCCGACGGTTCGTGGAGCCAGACGGAGCGTAGATATTGATGACGCGCGTGTCGAAGATGGTAACAGCCATGCCTCTTCCACAGGGAAGGATTGTCGTGTCCTTGAGTGGGATTCCTTCGCGTATGTAGAAAGCCACTCCACGACCTGATTGATCACATGTGGACGTGTATGAGTCGTAGCCGTAGACTGGTGGTAGTGTGGCAACGCGTACTTCCTGAAGAAGGGCGACGTCGACGTCAGAGGCCCGAAGCATGTCACATAGGAGTTGCAGCTTGGGTACAGTGCCGATCATGTTGATGTTCAGCGTGGCAAACCGATACGTTTGTTTCAGTGGTGGTGGACGCGCATCTACCATCACCCAGGCAAGTAAGAGGAGGGCACCGACAAGAAGTCCCGTCCCATCAGGTGCAGGGCCTCGCTTTTGATGTTAACAGGCAGCCTTGTCCGGCGGAGGCAACTCATCCGGAGGAGGGGGCGTATCTTCCTCAATCTCGTCGGCCCATGCTCCTATGCCATGGGTCCGTCCAATGTCCATGGGAATTGCGTCGTCGTGAGAGATATCTGGAGTTGTCGGCGGGGAGACAGGCGTCTCAACCGGCGCACCGATCGTTACTTTGTGCGTGGCGACCTCCATAGAGGTCCCGTCCTGCGAAATGTCTTGATCATCGTGAAAGTTGTCCGCCGACCTCTGCATGGAAATGTCGGTTGGTTGGGTGTCGTCTTCGTCGTCGCGGGTGGCGACGCTTTGAGAGCCCGTGGGTGAACGGCGACGGCGTTTGCGCCTACATGGCGAGCGTTGTTTGCGCACGTGTTCCTCAGTGTCGGACGACGGCAAGGAAGAGCGACGACCTGGTTCGAATGCGTCGGTGGGTACAATGAAATTGTCAAACAGGTGTTGTGAAGAAGTACTGTTCTCCTCAGCGTCCGGTGCGGGAGCCTGTTCGGCGGCAAGGTTGTCAGGTGGGACGTCCGCAACGTCCATAGGTGACTGGGACGGTGGGACGTGCCGATCGGAAGGAACTGGCGACGGACTGGACGAAACTGTAGACGTGGCAAGAGCCGCTGCGTAAGTGACCGGTAGGGCGGTCATAGTGGGTGTGACGGACGCTTCCGACAACGGGAGCTGCGCGACACGTCGTTGAATGCATTCAGACCGTAGGTGACCTTCTTTCCCGCAACCGGAACAGGTTCGAGGTTGGCCGTCGTACATTATAATGGCACGGCAGCCTCCGATACGTAGATAAGAGGGCACGTGTTTCTGCAACTCGATGCGGACCTGTCTAACACCGTTTAAAACGGGATAGGTCTGAAATTGTACCCATCGTTCGGCAACATGTTCCAGAACGTTGCCATAGGGACGGAGCGCCTCGATGACGACGTCTGCAGGTAGTTCGAACGGCAGTTCGAAGATCCTTATCGTCCGTGTGCCGAGACCTGCGTGATCGACGGTAACGGGTCCGACGTTGCCGTCGGAATGGCAGAAGCGCAGTCCACGTTTTGCCTCTTGAAGCACCTTGTCGCACGCCGCATCGTTGATCATTTTGACGTAGACGGTACTGCTAACTATCGACAAGTGGATACCAATTAGATCCGTTGGTGGTATCTTAACTTCATCGCGAATAAATCGTTCTACCTCCAGGGCCTTGGGTCGGGCGAAGTCGGAACAAAAGTTGAAACGTAATGTCTTCTTCCGATAGTTATGCGCCATGGTGGTCTAGAAGGGAAAACGGCACTTACAGCGGCCGAAGTAAACACAAACACACCGTGCGCGCCTCGCCCGCAGCGCTCTGGCGCGTGACCGCCTCGCAGCACTGCCGGCGGCAGACTGCCGACTGAGCTACCGAAGCACGACTCACGCCCCGTCCTCATAGCTTTACTTCTGCCAGTATCTCGTCCCCTGCCTTCCAAACTGTACAGAAGCTCTCCTGCGAACCTTGCAAAACTAGCACTCCTGAAAGGAAGGATACTGCGGAGACATGGCTTAGCCACAGCCTGGGGGATGTTTCCAGAATGAGATTTTCACTCTGCAGCGGAGTGTGCGCTGATATGAAACTTCCTGGCAGATTAAAACGGTGTGCGTGACCGAGACTCGAACTCGGGACCTTCGCCTTCCGCGGGCAAGTGCTCTACCGACTGAGCTACCGAAGCACGACTCACGCTCCGTCGTCATAGATTTACTTCTGCCAGTATCTCGTCCCTTGCCTTCCAAACTGTACAGAAGCTCTCCTGCGAACCTTGCAGAACTAGCACTCCTGAAAGAAAGGATACTGCGGAGACTTGGCTTAGCCACAGCCTGGGGGATGTTTCCAGAATGAGATTTTCACTCTGCAGCGGAGTGTGCGCTGATATGAAACTTCCTGGCAGATTAAAACGGTGTGCCTGACCGAGACTCGAACTCGGGACCTTCGCCTTCCGCGGGCAAGTGCTCTACCGACTGAGCTACCGAAGCACGACTCACGCTCCGTCGTCATAGATTTACTTCTGCCAGTATCTCGTCCCTTCCCTTCCAAACTGTACAGAAGCTCTCCTGTGAACCTTGCAGAACTAGCACTCCTGAAAGAAAGGATACTGCGGAGACATGGCTTAGCCACAGCCTGGGGGATGTTTCCAGAATGAGATTTTCACTCTGCAGCGGAATGTGCGCTGATATGAAACTTCCTGGCAGATTAAAACGGTGTGCCTGACCGAGACTCTAACTCGGGACCTTTGCCTTTCGCGGGCAAGTGCTCTACCATCTTTTTTTTTATCTCATTTTGTTCGTTATTGTTCGTTACAACTGTTCGTGGCGGACGTCACCTTACGCCCGTTGAAGTTCTTTATTGATCCATTGACTCAGTTTTTTTTATTACAGAGGGCAGCTAATCCTCTGACCGAACACGCTGAGCTACCGTGCCGGCTGACCATCTGAGCTACCGAAGCACGACTCACGCCCGGTCCTCACAGCTGCCAGGAACTTTCATATCAGCGCACACTCCGCTGCAGAGTGAAAATTCATTCTGGTATCCAGATTCATCAGATCGTGCAACGCTCTGTCTCTGTGCCAACGTCCAGTGCCGAAGGCCTCGTGCTAATCTCAGTCACATTTCCCGTGGCGTTAACATTGGCACATACATGGGTTGTCGGCAGCGGAGGTCCACCGTAAGGAATGTTCGGTGCGCTGTTTGTTCAGACACACTTGTACTGTGCAAAGCATTAAAGTCTGCTGGTAGCTCCGCCACAGGAACATCTGTAACGACGGGTGAACGCCCAATTGCACGGCGTCTGGACGTCGTTTCTCCTTGGTCTCTCCACGTGTTGAAGACGCTCATCACAGCACTCTGTAAGGTCTCTGTTAGATTCCTTTCATGCTATTTTGCTCGATTTATTGTTCTTTACGTCATACGAGGGTCGGTCAAAAAGTAATGCCTCCCATTTTTTTTTCTACTTAAAAAAATTAAGTTAAGTGAAAAATTTGAATTTGGCGCCATTCCTCAAACCTTCTTCTGCAATCCACTGCAGTAGTAACTTTCTGTGTCAACAGGTGGCAGCACAGCAGAAGTTTGTAAGATGGCCGACATCGATGTTCGTTTGAGACAGCGTTGTGTGATTGAATTCTTGAATGCAGAAGGTGAAACTCCCATACGCATTCATGAAAGACTGAAGAAGGTGTATGGTGTTGTGACAGTGGATGTCAGCACTGTTAGACGATGGGTTCGTCGTTGTAAGGAAGCTGAAGGGCAAACATCGTTGACTGACGAAAAGCGGAGCGGCAGGCCGGTGAGTGCAGTGACTCCACAAAACATTCAGCAAGTTGATGACATCATTCGTGGTGACCGTCGGGTGACTGCAGATGAAGTGTGTCGCATTATTTTTCTTAGTAAAGGCAGTGTGATCACGATTATTAAACAATTGGGGTACTCAAAAGTTTGTGCACGGTGGGTTCCAAGAATGTTAACCGATCAGAATAAAGAGGCAAGGAAAACAATAGCCTCCCAACACTTGCAGCGCTTCCGTTTGGAGGGAGATGAGTTTCTGAAAAAAATATTGACCGGGGACGAAACATGGGTGCATTTTTTTGAACCCGAATCAAAGAGGCAGTCAATGGAGTGGCGTCACACAAGCTCGAAAAGATTCAAAACTGTGCGATCGGCAGGGAAAGTTATGGCAACAGTTTTCTGGGATACAGAGAGTGTGATTCTGGTTGATTTTTTGGAGCAGGGATGCACAATAAATTCTGTTCAATACGTCACAACCCTCAAAAAACTTAAAGCACGTCTTCAGCGAGTTCGCCCAACAAAATCAATGGCAGATGTTCTTCTTTTGCATGAGAATGCAAGACCACACACCAGTCGTCACACCTCTGACGAGATTGTCAAAATTGGATGGGAAGTTTTGCCTCATCCCCCATACAGCCCTGACCTGGCACCATCAGACTTCCATCTGTTCGGGCCACTAAAAGAAGCTCATCGTGGGATTCATTTTGAAGATGAGGAGGCCGTCAAAACATCCGTGCGTCAATGGCTTAGGAAGCAGAGCTGTGATTTTTACCGTGCTGGGATACATGCCCTTGTTCAAAGATGGACAAAACTGTAGAGATGGGCGCAGATTACATTGAAAAATGACAAAATGATCCTCAATGTTGTGGTTTTCAACCTATGTAATTGCATTTAAATTTCCTGACAATTAAACATAGAAAAAAAATAGGAGGCATTACTTTTTGACTGACCCTCGTACATTTGGACCTCTAAATTTACTGTGCTATTTCTAAATTATCTGGGAGGAGACTCAGCAGTGGAATATGTTATATTCACATATAAACAAGAACAACGTGTCATACAACACTTTCAAACACATTTTTCTATGTAAATCTTATGATACAGAGTTTCCTATGAAACCCACATCCTCCTCCTTTACGTAGTGTATATGATGTCTTAAGATGTCGTCATCTCCTTCCCTTCTGGTATGAAAGGATGAATGCGTGAGAGTATTTGTTGTTGCATGCTCGGTGGTAGCAGAGAAGTTGTGTCAGCTGGAGAACAGTAGGACCAACGTCTGAGTCATCACCAGTTATCTGCTATATTAGCAGGTCCTTTGCCTCTCCATTTACTGCGATCCATTGCTTCCTTCTTAAGGCTGCTGTATGTTGTACCGTCCATCATGTCATCCAGTATCTGGAATCTCTTCCTTCCTCGCTTCCTTTTCCTTTCTACATAACATTCTAAAACTGTTTCTAGCAGTCCGTCATTCTTTTTTAATTATGCCCAATCCCTTTTTCTTCTCTTTATTACACCTAGTAACTCTGTTTTCTCTCCCACTCTTCTCAGTACCTCTTCATTTTTTGCTCTGTCCATCCAACTTATTCCTTCAATCCTCCGCCATGTCCAGATCACAAAAGCCTCCAGCCTCTTTGTCTTTCTTCCTCACAGTCCACGTTTCAGCGCCATATAGAAGAACACTCCATACAAGACTTTTCATGAGTCTCTTTCTGAGTTCTCTGTCCAGACCGCTGCAGAAGATTCTCCTTTTCTTATAAAACACCTCTTTTGCCATGGCTATCCTTTTTTAATTTCTGTGGTGCACTTCCAGTCAGTGCCTATCCTGCTTCCGAGATACTTAAAATTTTGCACCTCTTCTAGTATTTCTCCACTCAGCATAATTTTTGTTTCCTTATTTCCTCCTAGTGCAAATACTTTTGTTTTATTTGTGTTAATTCCCATTCCATATTTTTTCTGTTAGTTGCAATGGTGTCCACCAAATCCTGTAATTATTTTTCCCCTGTGGCTAAAAGGACAGTGTCATCAGCAAATCTCAAACACCCTACTCTTCTTCCTCCAGTTTCTACTCCTTTGTCATCTAATGAGCATTGGTCAATCATATTTTCCAAGTACAGGTTGAAAAGAGTAGGTGATAAACAGCATCCTTGTCTAACTCCTTTCCCTAGTCTGATCCAGTCTATACTTTCTCCTCTCACTTTAACTGAAACTTTTTGATTAAGATACAATGAGTTTACAAGTCTTCTTGTTTTCCAATCTACTCTCTTTTCCCTCAATATAGTCGCCAGCTTGTCCCAAACCACATTGTCAAATGCCTTTTCTAGATCGATGAAGCACATATATAGGCCTCTTCCTTTTTCAATAAACCTTTCTCCCAAGATTCGTAGGAGCCCTATTGCATCTCTGGTGCCCGTATTCAGTCTGAAGTCAAACTGCTCCTCGCCAAGACTCTCTTCCATTACTTTTTCAAGTCTCGTATTAATTATTCCTAACATCACTTTGGCTGCATGTAAAATTAGCATGATTGTCCTGTTGTCACTGCATTTCTTGGCTCCTTGTTTGTTTGGTAATGGAATCAATACTGTTGTCACAAAGTCCTCAGGCCTTTCACCACTGCCATATATTTTATTTCATAATCTCAATGTTTCTCTTATTCCATTTTGGTTCAAGCATTTTAATATTACGTCTGAGTAGGTAGGTACCATTTCTAAGGCAAAGAGGTTTGTCTCCTTGGTGTGGTTTCTCTCCTTCCTCTGTCAGGCTGGTAAAGGAAGCTACCTCTCTGGTCACTTCCTATTGTATCTGTGGGACACTGTAATGTTGTTATGTGTAATGTGCATTAATTTGTTCTGAAAGCGGTGCTGATATTCAAGACCATAAAAGTGGGTTAAAAGCTGTGAGCTATCTCAGGAAGTTAACCGTGCATTACTGCACATCTGTTTCACCAGGTATCCAGTCTACCTTACCAAATTCCCAACCAGACTAACATTAATTATAATCTTTTAGTAGTCATCTTACGATAACCGGTGATACATATATATAAAGAATATTTAAATAAAAAGAAATAAATCAGTTTATATTTGGACATTTATTTTAACATTTATCATTGAAATTTCAGCATATTAAACTTGATTCATAACTAAACTGGTGCTTTATTTAGGATTGCGAAAATGTGAGTTTGTAATCTTACGGAACACATCAAATATGGAGCCAAGATTGGGAGACTGCATACAACACTGCATTCATAAAATAAGACACGAAGAACGTTGAAGCATATGCAAGAGGAAATTAACCCCAACCAACCGATTCAATTTTCACCCAAAGAAGTTACGTTCGTAGCGCAATCCTGTCCGTCATGAAATTACCACACACTGGTATACTAAATTCATACTAACTCTCTGTGAAATCTTCCCGAAAAGAATAGCTTAGGGCTACTTTGATGCTTACACCACATGCTTCACGTGGTCAACTTGGTTTACACAAAGAGTGTAACTCCACAATAATTTTGATAATTAAAATAAATTAGATCGAAAAGCAATTTACAAAAGAAAAACCTCGAACTGGTTACTATCGTCTTACTATTAACCTGATGGGTCAAACAATTGTATTACACTGCGTTGCAACTTAAGATAACATTAGATATTTTATATCTAAACCAGAAATGAAGATGATTAAATTTTCAGTTAGTATGAACTTAAGACCTCCCCCCATGAACCATGGACCTTGCCGTTGGTGGGGAGGCTTGCGTGCCTCAGCGATACAGATGGCCGTACCGTAGGTGCAACCACAACGGAGGGGTATCTGTTGAGAGGCCAGACAAACGTGTGGTTCCTGAAGAGGGGCAGCAGCCTTTTCAGTAGTTGCAGGGGCAACAGTCTGGATGATTGACTGATCTGGCCTTGCAACATTAACCAAAACGGCTGTGCTGGTACTGCGAACGGCTGAAAGCAAGGGGAAACTACAGCCGTAATTTTTCCCGAGGACATGCAGCTTTACTGTATGATTAAATGATGATGGCATCCTCTTGGGTAAAATATTCCGGAGGTAAAATAGTCCCCCATTCGGATCTCCGGGCGGGGACTACTCAGGAGGATGTCGTTATCAGGAGAAAGAAAACTGGCGTTCTACGGATCGGAGCGTGGAATGTCAGATCCCTTAATCGGGCAGGTAGGTTAGAAAATTTAAAAAGGGAAATGGATAGGTTAAAGTTAGATATAGTGGGAAATAGTGAAGTTCGGTGGCAGGAGGAACAAGACTTCTGGTCAGGTGACTACAGGGTTATAAACACAAAATCAAATAGGGGTAATGCAGGAGTAGGTTTAATAATGAATAGGAAAATAGGAATGCGGGTAAGCTACTACAAACAGCATAGTGAACGCATTATTGTGGCCAAGATAGATACGAAGCCCACACCTACTACAGTAGTACAAGTTTATATGCCAACTAGCTCTGCAGATGATGAAGAAATTGAAGAAATGTACGATGAAATAAAAGAAATTATTCAGATAGTGAAGGGAGACGAAAATTTAATAGTAATGGGTGACTGGAATTCGAGTGTAGGAAAAGGGAGAGAAGGAAACATAGTAGGTGAATATGGATTGGGGCTAAGAAATGAAAGAGGAAGCCGCCTAGTAGAATTTTGCACAGAGCACAACTTAATCATAGCTAACACTTGGTTTAAGAATCACGAAAGAAGGTTGTATACGTGGAAGAACCCTGGAGATACTAAAAGGTATCAGATAGATTATATAATGGTAAGACAGAGATTTAGGAACCAGGTTTTAAGTTGTAAGACATTTCCAGGGGCAGATGTGGACTCTGACCACAATCTATTGGTTATGACCTGTAGATTAAAACTGAAGAAACTGCAAAAATGTGGGAAATTAAGGAAATGGGACCTGGATAAACTGAAAGAACCAGAGGTTGTACAGAGTTTCAGAGAGAGCATAAGGGAACAATTGACAGGAATAGGGGAAAGAAATACAGTAGAAGAAGAATGGGTAGCTCTGAGGGATGTAGTAGTGAAGGCAGCAGAGGATAAAGTAGGTACAAAGACGAGGGCTGCTAGAAATCCTTGGGTAACAGAAGAAATATTGAATTTAATTGATGAAAGGAGAAAATATAAAAATGCAGTAAATGAAGCAGGCAAAAAGGAATACAAACGTCTCAAAAATGAGATCGACAGGAAGTGCAAAATGGCTAAACAGGGATGGCTAGAGGACAAATGTAAGGATGTAGAAGCTTATCTCACTAGGGGTAAGATAGATACTGCCTACAGGAAAATTAAAGAGACCTTTGGAGAGAAGAGAACCACGTGTATGAATATCAAGAGCTCAGATGGCAGCCCAGTTCTAAGCAAAGAAGGGAAGGCAGAAAGGTGGAAGGAGTATATAGAAGGTTTATACAAGGGCGATGTACTTGAGGACAATATTATGGAAATAGAAGAGGATGTAGATGAAGACGAAATGGGAGATACGATACTGCGTGAAGAGTTTGACAGAGCACTGAAAGACCTCAGTCGAAACAAGGCCCCCGGAGTAGACAACATTCCATTAGAACTACTGACGGCCTTGGGAGAGCCAGTCATGACAAAACTCTACCAGCTGGTGAGCAAGATGTATGAGACAGGCGAAATACCCTCAGACTTCAAGAAGAATATAATAATTCCAATCCCAAAGAAAGCAGGTGCTGACAGATGTGAAAATTACCGAACTATCAGTTTAATAAGCCACGGCTGCAAAATACTAACGCGAATTCTTTACAGACGAATGGAAAAACTGGTAGATGCAGACCTCGGGGAAGATCAGTTTGGATTCCGTAGAAATGTTGGAACACGTGAGGCAATACTGACCTTACGACTTATCTTAGAAGAAAGATTAAGGAAAGGCAAACGTACGTTTCTAGCATTTGTAGACTTAGAGAAAGCTTTTGACAATGTTGACTGGAATACTCTTTTTCAAATTCTAAAGGTGGCAGGGGTAAAATACAGGGAGCGAAAGGCTATTTATAATTTGTACAGAAACCAGATGGCAGTAATAAGAGTCGAGGGGCACGAAAGGGAAGCAGTGGTTGGGAAAGTAGTGAGACAGGGTTATAGCCTCTCCCCGATGTTATTCAATCTGTATATTGAGCAAGCAGTAAAGGAAACAAAAGAAAAATTTGGAGTAGGTATTAAAATTCATGGAGACGAAGTGAAAACATTGAGGTTCGCCGATGACATTGTAATTCTGTCAGAGACGGCAAAGGACTTGGAAGAGCAGTTGAACGGAATGGACAGTGTCTTGAAAGGAGGATATAAGATGAACATCAACAAAAGCAAAACGAGGATAATGGAATGTAGTCAAATTAAATCGGGTGATGCTGAGGGAATTAGATTAGGAAATGAGACACTTAAAGTAGTAAAGGAGTTTTGCTATTTAGGAAGTAAAATAACTGATGATGGTCGAAGTAGAGAGGATATAAAATGTAGACTGGCAATGGCAAGGAAAGCGTTTCTGAAGAAGAGAAATTTGATAACATCGAGTATATATTTAAGCGTCAGGAAGTCGTTTCTGAAAGTATTTGTGTGGAGTGTAGCCATGTATGGAAGTGAAACGTGGACGATAAATAGTTTGGACAAGAAGAGAATAGAAGCTTTCGAAATGTGGTGCTACAGAAGAATACTGAAGATAAGGTGGATAGATCACGTAACTAATGAGGAGGTATTGAATAGGATTGGGGAGAAGAGACGTTTGTGGCACAACTTGACTAGAAGAAGGGATCGGTTGGTAGGACATGTTTTGAGGCATCAAGGGATCACAAATTTAGCATTGGAGGGCAGCGTGGAGGGTAAAAATCGTAGAGGGAGACCGAGAGATGAGTACACTAAGCAGATTCAGAAGGATGTAGGTTGCAGTAGGTACTGGGAGATGAAGCAGCTTGCACAGGATAGAGTAGCATGGAGAGCTGCATCAAACCAGTCTCAGGACTGAAGACAACAACAACAACAACATGAACTTAAGAATTCCATTGTCCTACGGACTTAGCAGATACGCGCTTAGCCGGAGATGTTCCCACTTCAGATGCTCGCCGCAGATAGACTGACCTGGGCTCCTACCGAGTGTGCTTAACAGATACAAAACGGAAGTGGCCAGAGAGGCAGCTTCCTATAGCAACATGACAAGGGACGGAAAGGACAATACTAAGGATAGAAACCTCTTTGCTTCCAGAAAGCCTAGCTACCTGTTCCAACGTTGGTCCTACTGTTCTCTAGCAGACAGGCTTGTCTGCTACCATCAAGCATGCAACTAGAAATACATTTGCTCATTCATCCTCTCACACAGAAGGGAAGGGGGATGACAGTCTCTTATCATATACAGTATGTAAAAGAAAGCGGATGTAGGTTCCGTATGAGACTGTGTGACATGAATTACACATATACTGTGCTTTAAAGTGTAGTAGTGTGACAGATCGTTCTTGTTTATGCGTAAAAGTAACACGTTTCACTGCTCAGTCTCCTCCCAGACAGTCAGAAACGCCACAGTAAATTTAGAAGTGGAATGTAAGCCGTAAAAGACAACATATTTAAGAAATTAACATGAAAGGTTCAACACTTTCGTACGGGGCCCACGCTGGTCAGCCTGCGGGCAGTTTCTCAAGTGGTAACATGTCCGGTTAAGCGCGTGTTTGGTTAGTCCGAAGGACAATCGAAGTTTTAAGTTTTCAGCCTAACTGAAATATGA
Source organism: Schistocerca gregaria (assembly GCF_023897955.1). Taxonomy (NCBI): domain Eukaryota; kingdom Metazoa; phylum Arthropoda; class Insecta; order Orthoptera; family Acrididae; genus Schistocerca; species Schistocerca gregaria. The sequence goes on from NC_064929.1 coordinate 71,808,232, forward strand.
ATTACTTTTCTTACAGATCTACATCGAAAATGTTTTATAGATTATTTTAAATCGGGATGCAGTGGGATTTTGGTGTTGGTTTAGGAGTGTATTGCGGTAGTTGCTTTGTTTCCACTTCAACAGAGGAAAGTGGAAGCACGTTATCATGAGGTGTATTTCTAATTAAGATCATCGCTCTTTAGTGTGAATGTGAGTGGGATTGTAAGGTTTCCTGTCGCCGAAATTCTTCAAATTAATAATTTCTCTTTGTATTCAACCCACGTGGTGTGTGATTTGTAGTATCAGTACCATGTGCTCATAAAATCATAAAATTGCCTGAGGCATCAGGTCAATACTGTGCCGTTTTTAACGCAGTTCGGAAGTCTCTTTCATAACTAGTGTGGTTGGATTTGATATCGTCATTAAAATCGTTGCGGAGTTACACATTTTCTGTAAATGTACTTTCACACGGGGAACATGTGCTGTTGCAGCAAAACTAGCCCTCAGCTACTCTTTTGCATAATATTTCGCGTATTCAAACTTAATTAATCGCTATCGCCAGAAGTTTGCCTATTTCAGAATTTCTAGAAATATTTTTATAGGGCATCTGCTAAGATTGTGGATATATCGAACTACGTGATCTTTGTGTAAACTTTCAATACCAGTCTGTGGTTATCCATTGGGAATACGACTACGCTAGGAGCGGAATTTCGTTGCCTTGAATAGAATGGACTGGTGATGGTTCAGTTCCATTCTTGTCTACCCTGGAACTATCTTTGTGTGCTTGTTTGAATGCGGTATCCCATCCTCTTTCCTGTTCTTTCTGTTTCCTAATCTTTGAAAATCGCATTTTTGGCAATTGAGCCCCTCTCAGTAACAATTTTCTTAATTTAGCAATAAATGAATTACTTTTGAATACGTTATGGGAAAGGCAGTGATCAATGTCTTACAAATACACTCCTGGAAATGGAAAAAAGAACACATTGACACCGGTGTGTCAGACCCACCATACTTGCTCCGGACACTGCGAGAGGGCTGTACAAGCAATGATCACACGCACGGCACAGCGGACACACCAGGAACCTCGGTGTTGGCCGTCGAATGGCGCTAGCTGCGCAGCATTTGTGCACCGCCGCCGGCAGTGTCCGCCAGTTTGCCGTGGCATACGGAGCTCCATCGCAGTCTTTAACACTGGTAGCATGCCGCGACAGCGTGGACGTGAACCGTATGTGCAGTTGACGGACTTTGAGCGAGGGCGTATATTGGGCATGCGGGAGGCCGGGTGACGTACCGCCGAATTGCTCAACACGTGGGGCGTGAGGTCTCCACAGTACATCGATGTTGTCGCCAGTGGTCGGCGGAAGGTGCACCTGCCCGTCGACCTGGGACCGGACCGCAGCGACGCACGGATCCTACGCAGTGCCGTAGGGGACCGCACCGCCACTTCCCAGCAAATTAGGGACACTGTTGGTCCTGGGGTATCGGCGAGGACCATTCGCAACCGTCTCCATAAACCTGGGCTACGGTCCCGCACACCGTTAGGCCGTCTTCCGCTCACGCCCCAACATCGTGCAGCCCGCCTCCAGTGGTGTCGCGACAGGCGTGAATGGAGGGACGAATGGAGACGTGTCGTCTTCAGCGATGAGAGTCGCTTCTGCCTTGGTGCCAATGATGGTCGTATGCGTGTTTGGCGACGTGCAGGTGAGCGCCACAATCAGGACTGCATACGACCGAGGCACACAGGGCCAACACCCGGCATCATGGTGTGGTGTGGAGCGATCTCCTACACTGGCCGTACACCTCTTGTGATCGTCGAGGGGACACTGAATAGTGCACGGTACATCCAAACCGTCATCGAACCCATCGTTCTACCATTCCTAGCCCGGCAAGGGAACTTGCTGTTCCAACAGGACAATGCACGTCCGCATGTATCCCGCGCTACCCAACGTGCTCTAGAAGGTGTAAGTCAACTACCCTGGCCAGCAAGATCTCCGGATCTGTCCCCCATTGAGCATGTTTGGGACTCGATGAAGCGTCGTCTCACGCGGTCTGCACATCCAGCACGAACGCTGGTCCAACTGAGGCGCCAGGTGGAAATGGCATGGGAAGCCGTTCCACAGGACTACATCCAGCATCTCTACGATCGTCTCCATGGGAGAATAGCAGCCTGCATTGCTGCGAAAGGTGAATATGCACTGTACTAGTGCCGACATTGTGCATGCTCTGTTGCCTGTGTCTATGTGCCTGTGGTTCTGTCAGTGTGATCATGTGATGTATCTGACCCCAGGAATGTGTCAATAAAGTTTCCCCTTCCTGGGACAATGAATTCACGGTGTTCTTATTTCAATTTCCAGGAGTGTATTTACTATTAAAAACAGTCTTGATCACGATTTATTTATCAAGGTGACCGGTTTCGACCACTGCTGTGGTCATCTTCAGACCATTGAGCAGGAACCTCTTTCTGTTGGAGAACTGAGTTGTGATTCTCCAACAGAAAGAGGTTCCTGCTCAATGGTCTGAAGATGACCACAGTAGTGGTCGAAACCGGTCACCTTGATAAATAAATCGTGATCAAGACTGTTTTTAATAGTAAATATTTGTAAGATATTGATCACTGCCTTTCCCATAATGTATTCTAAAGTAATCAAAATATCCACGGGTGTACTGCCGGTCTACAGTGTCCAACGGGCGCTGTAGACCAGCAGTACACCCGTGGATATTTTGATTATCAAATACACCGGGAGAAATTAAAGAATCTATTCAAAAGTAATTCATTTATTGGCAAGTCAGGTATTGGGAGATTACAAGAAGTTTAGACGGTTACGCACTTTCTTAATTTATTCGCAACAGTAAATAAGGCACCAGCTTTGAGGCAGTCTTAGCATGTGTTATATGTTTTACTGAACACTGTTGAATTTTAAAATAAATATCAGAGTTTAAACTTACTTTACTTCTCTTCAATCGAATTTACCCCACCATCTGTTTATTTAAAATAATAGTTAAATTTTAAAAAATGAGCTGATAGTGTGTGTGACTATACCACAGATTTAAAAATTTATAACAGTAGTAACAATTTTGACAGTCACCCACTGATACTTTCTATCCTATGTTCGAAAGGTGTTTTAAAAACACTAGGCTCATTGTTGCTCCTCGAACACCTGACAAGTCGAGGAGTTTCCAAAACGCTCGTGCCGAGCCTCCAGGACATTACAGGCGCTTATTGGAGCTACAGTACCGACGTTGCAGAAAAGTTTTGGCAGTCTCGGGACTCATTATCTTGAACTCATCTGCAGTAGTGTTATGTCATTTGTGATGCCTACGGTATGGGAAATCATTTTCGCGAACAACATGCAGCATTTCAACTGTAAGTTTTGGTTGATCAGAAATAGAAGCAGATATTGTTACGACTGACATAGTGGCTTTATTTAAGCACTACCTGACGACTTATTTCCAGTATAACATCGAGTTTTATGAACAGATCGACGGGGCGGCAATTGGAAGCCCTCTCAGCCAAGCTGTTGCCAAGTTATTCATGGAGATCTTTGAACAGCGAGCGCTGCAGACTGCCAGTAAAAAGCCAGCTAAATGGTACCGCTATGTTCATGATACATTTGTAGTGTGCACTCATGGTGAAGAAGAGTTGGATGTCTTCTTGGTGCATCTGAACAGTATTAACCCGAAGAGAGGAACGGTCAACTCAATGTCCTGGATGTGTCGGTAATTAAACGGGTCGATACGACGCTGGGCCACAAGGTACATAGAAAGAACACTCACACTGATCGATACCTCCACAAGGAAACAAACCATCATCCTAGGCAAAAAAGAGGTGTCATGAAAACATTGGTGGACAGAGCCAACAAAATCTGCGAGCCGACTTAATTACAAGATGAATTAAATCAGTTACGGTCAGCCTTCAAGAAAAACGGATATACCAGCAAGGGAGGTGATCGAGCCCTCCTTTAAATAAGACACGAAGCTAGAAGTCCAGAGCAACAACGGTCACCTACTGGCAAAGTTTTCCTTCCGTTCATTAATAAAGTCACGGACCGTATCGGGAAAGTTATGGCCAAGTATGGGATCGAAACAATCTTCAGACCCACCAAGAAGATTAAGAAATATTTAAGAACTGCAAAAGACGCCCGACATCCCGTAGCAACACCTGGGGTATACAAAATTCCATGCACTTGTGAACAAGTATATATTGGATCAACGAAAAGAAGTGTAAACACCCGCTTAGCCGAACATAAAACAATCTGTCGCTTAGGAGACATCGAAAAATCGGCCGGAGCTGAGCATGTTTTTCGAGATGGGAACCACGAAATTCATGGAGCCTCAGTGGCAGAAGATGTCTCCCTCAGATGGAGACGAAACTTTAGGTGGAAATTTTATATACACTCCTGGAAACTGAAATAAGAACACCGTGAATTCATTCTCCCAGGAAGGGGAAACTTTATTGACTCATTTCTGGGGTCAGATACATCACATGATCACACTGACAGAACCACAGGCACATAGACACAGGCAACAGAGCATGCACAATGCCGGCACAAGTACAGTGTATATCCACCTTTCGCAGCAATGCAGGCTGCTATTCTCCCATGGAAACGATCGTAGAGATGCTGGATGTAGTCCTATGGAACGGCTTGCCATACCATTTCCACCTGGCGCCTCAGTTGGACCAGCGTTCGTGCTGGACGTGCAGACCGCGTGAGACGACGCTTCATCCAGTCCCAAAAATGCTCAATGGGGGACAGATCCGGAGATTTTGCTGGCCAGGGTAGTTGACTTACACCTACTAGAGCACGTTCGGTGGCACGGGATACATGCGGACGTGCATTGTCCTGTTGGAACAGCAAGTTCCCTTGCCGGTCTAGGAATGGTAGAACGATGGGTTCGGTGACGGTTTGGATGTACCGTGCACTATTCAGTGTCCCCTCGACGATCACCAGAGGTGTACGGCCAGTGTAGGAGATCGCTCCCCACACCATGATGCCGGGTGTTGGCCCTGTGTGTCTCGGTCGTATGCAGTCCTGATTGTGGAGCTCACCTGCACGGCGCCAAACACGCATACGACCATCATTGGCACCAAGGCAGAAGCGACTCTCATCGCTGAAGACGACACGTCTCCATTCGTCCCTCCATTCACGCCTGTCGCGACACCACTGGAGGCGGGCTGCACGATGTTGGGGCGTGAGCGGAAGACGGCCTAACGGTGTGCGGGACCGTAGCCCAGCTTCATGGAGACGGTTGCGAATGGTCCTCGCCGATAACCCAGGAGCAACAGTGTCTCTAATTTTGTGGGAAGTGGCGGTGCGGTCCCCTACGGCACTGCGTAGGATCCTACGGTATTGGCGTGCATCCGTGCGTCGCTGCGGTCCGGTCCCAGGTCGACGGGCAGGTGCACCTTCCGCCGACCACTGGCGACAACATCGATGTACTGTGGAGACCTCACGCCCCACGTGTTGAGCAATTCGGCGGTACGTCCACCCGGCCTCCCGCATGCCCACTATACGCCCTCGCTCAAAGTCCGTCAACTGCACATTCGGTTGACGTCCACGCTGTCGCGGCATGCTACCAGTGTTAAAGACTGCGATGGAGCTCCGTATGCCACGGCAAACTGGCTGACACTGACGGCGGCGGTGCACAAATGCTGCGCAGCTAGCGCCATTCGACGGCCAACACCGCGGTTCCTGGTGTGTCCGCTGTGTCGTGCGTGTGATCATTGCTTGTACAGCCCTCTCGCAGTGTCCGGAGCAAGTATGGTGGGTCTGACACAACGGTGTCAATGTGTTCTTTTTTCCATTTCCAGGAGTGTATATCTACCACGCCCTCTCAGCCCGGAAATTTTAACTGAAGACAACACCGGCCGTGAAAGCCTGCATTGTATGAGATATAGAAGAATTTTGTCCGCATTTAGTGGAATTAGAAAGAACCTGCAGACTCTAAATAAATTCGAACGCGATCTGAAATGGCGCACCTACTTCAGTTTTGGAGAGACGAAAGCTGACCAAGTTCGATGCACCACTGAACTTAAGCGCTACAAACACACGTGTCGTAGTGATACCGTAACACAAAGTGTGGGTTTTTTCCTTTCCACAGCAGAGAAAACTCGTCTGGGAGCCGAGCGTCACTGCGTGATTCTGTGATTATACGGTGCAGGACACGGGGTTAACGGCGCAAGAAATTGTGGGTAAGTGAGGCGCGGCGCGTCTCCAAAGGGAAGAGGAGAGGAGAGATGGAAACAGAACGTAAGCGTGGGAGGCGTCGCGACGCGATGCGCCGCACGGTTTACGGCGGCGACGACCGGGAAAATGGCTCATTCCAGCGTCCGAAGAGATCGGGAGGGGGTGTGACGTCACAGGCGACGCGGCCGACCAGGTCACTGCCAAGGGCGCTCCGAGAGCGACTGCCTCCTGGCCAGGTGAGATACACAGGCACACGGAGAGGGAGCGAAGGAGAGCAGGGGAGACCGGGGAGAAAAGTAACAGGGTGCGAAAGTAACGTCCCTCCCCTACCTTCGCATGCAGCTCCGAAACTCACGTGATTCAAACAATGTATTCCCTTCATGTTTACCAACTGCCTACCAATTGTTGGACAGTAGAGATGGGCACCTTACGTGTGGTGCCAGCTGTGGCTATCATATTTCATTGGCGTTTCACCCGTATTCCGCATACTTCACCCGCATTCAGTTCACAAACGGTGCAAAGTTTGTCGTTAAGACTTCTCTTGGATTTTTGACGTCAGTGTCATTTTTCGTGATATAGTCTAACAGGGGAAAAACACAGGTTGCGAAATCCTTTACTAAGCTTAGGCACCGAGCGTCTTTTAGGGAAAGCCATTAATCTAGCTGTTGAAACAAAGACTTGCAGCTATAAAGTGTTCCTATAGTGACACTGGGCCATAACGCGAGGCGGATACTGAGAGATTGGATGCCATGCGGGACACTGACCGTGGATTACGCTACTCCGTTAGCATCGGAATTCGGCTCTCCCAGCCATCGTAGATTAGAGATAGGTAAGGTAAACTGTTTCGAAACAAATGAAACAGCACAACGTAATGTTTCGATAAGCTGTCTCGAAACAAATGAAACAGTGCAATCTAATGTTTAGATACGCTCTTTCGAAACAGTTTGTGTTTTGTAATGTAATTCTGAAAGACCTGAGTCGAAACAAGACCCCGGGAGTAGACAACATTCCATTAGAACTACTGACGGCCTTGGGAGAGCCAATCATGACAAAACTCTACCATCTGGTGAGCAAGATTTATGGGACAGGCGAAATACCCTCAGACTTCAAGAAGAATATAATAATTCCAATCCCAAAGAAAGCAGGTGTTGACAGATGTGAAAATTACTGAACTATCAGTTTAATAAGTCACAGCTGCAAAATATATTTACATGAATTCTATACAGACGAATGGAAAAACTGGTAGAAGCGGACCTTGCGGAAGATCAGTTTGGATTCCGCAGAAATGTTGGAACACGTGAGGCAATACTAACCTTACGACTTATCTTAGAAGAAAGATTAAGAAAAGGAAAAACCTACGTTTCTAGCATTTGTAGACTTAGAGAAAGCTTTTGACAATGTTGACTGGAATACTCTCTTTCAAATTCTAAAGGTGGCAGGGGTAAAATACAGGGAGCGTAAGGCTATTTACAATTTGTACAGAAACCAGATGGCAGTTATAAGAGTCAAGGGACATGAAAGGGAAGCAGTGGATGGGAAGGGAGTGAGACAGGGTTGTAGCCTCTCCCCGATGCTATTCAATCTGTATATTGAGCAAGCAGTAAAGGAAACAAAAGAAAAATTTGGAGTAGGTATTAAAATTCACGGAGAAGAAATAAAAACTTTAAGGTTCGCCGATAACATTGTAATTCTGTCAGAGACAGCAAAGGACTTTGAAGATCAGTTGAACGGAATGGACAGTGTCTTAAAAGGAGGATATAAGATGAACATCAACAAAAGCAAAACGAGGATAATGGAATGTAGTCAAATTAAATCGGGTGATGCTGAGGGAATTAGATTACGAAATGAGACACTTAAAGTAGTAAAGGAGTTTTGCTATTTAGGGAGTAAAATAACTGATGATGGTCGAAGTAGAGAGGATATAAAATGTAGACTGGCAATGGCAAGGAAAGCGTTTCTGAAGAAGAGAAATTTGTTAACATCGAGTATAGATTTAATGGTCAGGAAGTCGTTTCTGAAAGTATTTGTATGGAGTGTAGCCACGTATGGAAGTGAAACATGGATGATAAATAGTTTGGACAAGAAGAGAATAGAAGCTTTCGAAATGTGGTGCTACAGAAGAATGCTGAAGATTAGATGGGTAGATCACATAACTAATGAGGAGGTATTGAATAGAATTGGGGAGAAGAGGAGTTTGTGGCACAACTTGACAAAAAGAAGGGACCGGTTGGTAGGACATGTTTTGAAGCATCAAGGGATCACAAATTTAGCATTGGAGGGCAGCGTGGAGGGTAAAAATCGTAGAGGGAGACCAAGAGATGAATACACTAAGCAGATTCAGAAGGATGTAGGTTGCAGCAAGTACTGGGAGATGAAGAAGCTTGCACAGGATAGAGTAGCATGGAGAGCTGCATCAAACCAGTCTCAGGACGGAAGACCACAACAACAACAACAATGTAATAAACCTACACATTTTATCATCTTGAATGTCTACTCTGTAAGTATCTCCATATAAACACAAATGAGGTGCGACAGCGCTAATCATATCGCAGAAAGTATGAAACTATCACTTAGGCGTCTTGGGAGTTTCGCATTTCTGCAGCATATGCGCTGCTTTCGTGTCGTGTGACTTTCAGACTTTTCAAATGACTGAGGACAGCTACAGCTGAAGACAGAAGAACCACCACGAACTGAACTGGAGGTGGGAGCAAACTGCAGGAACAACGGATATGCTACTGGGTTTCCCACATTCCGTTAGTATGGGTAATATACCCGTCCTGTTAATTTCCATTCACACAAAGGGAATCATTGTGGATAACAGGCGCAGTGACTATAGACCCACAAATAACGCCAAATAATTCGAATAGATAACAAAATATAACAGAAAAGAATTTTATCTTTCAAGGTGTTTCGAACCGTTACTATAAATTCACCATGCTTCCCAGCGCTACCCGTTCACCATTACACTATCAGTGATATGTCAAACAGATTGCTTGCAATTACACCTACATCAAATTTATGTATATGTCTAATAACTTTACGCCTTTTTTTATTCAAAATGTTGTAGGCTTACTTGCGTTTCTTAATGTGATTACTGTACATGGGCAGAGAAGCGTATGTTATAAAAAAAGTGTAATTTAACTGAATGATTTTCACATATTTATTATTTTGAATGTGAATAGTATGCGTTGTTTTATAAAGCAGATGTTACGCCATTTCGTAATAGGACAGTCAGCTAGAAACGAAGCTTTATTTTCGGATATCTTAAGCTTCATGCTGTTGCTTGTCAAAAAGATTTCGACGCTCTAGAAAGTGTTTCATGAAGTGGTATGCTGTGTTTCAGTACCTGTGCTGAGCCCGAATCTCGTCCGACACAGAGCGGAATGAAACATCACTGTTTCGATACAATTAGTCCGTTCCAGGCACAGGTGGACTGAAACAGAATTATTTTGAAACAACGATACAGTTTCCGCGTCTGGCTCGAGATCGAATCTGGTCCGGTTATCCGAGACAGGTGCGGAATGAAACACCACTGTTTCGAAACAGTGAACCACAGACGTTCCGAAACACTGAAACAGTTCCACGTATCGATACACTGTATCGAAACATTGAAACAGTGGCCAAGTCTATTGGAGAGTCTCTGTTGGGTGTGGCGCAGTGAAACGTTTTTTCATTGTCTCACGTAAGTTTTCTCCATTTTCTTAGTTTTGTGATAACGGTGGCATTACGCTGTGTACGTAAGTCTAGTGTAATAATTTAACTGTGTTATTTGCTTAGTTATTTCGTTACAGGGAATTGTGCCACGAACACGGGTTATAACGAATACGAAGAGGACTAACTCCTACTACACTACTGGCCGTTGAAACTGCTACACCAAGGAGAAATGCAGATGATAAACGCGTATTCATGGGACAGATATATTATACTAGAACTGACATGTGATTACATTTTCGCGCAATTTGGGTGCATAGATCCTGAGAAATCAGTACCCAGAACAACCACCTCTGGCCGTAAAAACGGCCTTGATACGCCTGGGAATTGAGTCAAACAGAGCTCGGATGGCGTGTACAGGTACAGCTGCCCATGCAGCTTCAACACGATACCACAGTTCATCACGAGTAGTTAGTGGAGTATTGTGACGAGCCAGTTGCTAGGCCACCATTGACCAGACGTTTGCAATTGGTGAGAGATCTGGAGAATGTGCTGGCCAGGGCAGCAGTCGAACATTTTCTGTATCCAGAAAGGCCCCTACAGGACCTGCAACGTGCGGTCGTGCATTATCCTGCTGAAATGTAGGGTTTCGCAGGGATCGAATGATGGGTGGATCCACGGGTCATAACTCATCTCAAATGTAACGTCCACTGTTCAAAGTGCCGTCAATACGAACAAGAAGTGACCGACACGTGTAAGCAATGGCACTCCATACCATCACGCTGGGTGATACACCAGTATGGCGATGACGAATACACGCTTCCATTGTGCGTTCACCGCGATGTCGCCAAACACGGATGCGACCATCATGATGCTATAAACAGAACTTGGATTCATCCAAAAAATGACTTTTTGCCATTCGTGCACTCAGGTTCGTGGCGGAGTACACCATCACAGGCGCTCCTGTCTGTGATGCAGCGTCAAGGGAAACCGCAGCTACGGTCTCCGAGCTGATAGTCCGTGCTGCTGCAAACGTCGTCGAACTGTTCGTGCAGATTGTTGTTGTCTTGCAAACGTCCCCATCTGTTGACTCAGGGAGTGAGACGTGGGTGCACAATCCCTTACAGCCGTGCGGATAAGATGCCTGTCATCTCGACTGCTAGTGATACGAGACTGTTGGGATCCAGCACGGCGCTCCGTATTACCCTTCTGAACCCACCGATTCCATATTCTGCTGACAGTCATTGGATCTCGACCAACGTGAGCAGCAATGTCGCGATACGATAAACCGCAATCGCGATAGGCTACAATCCGGCCTTTGTCAAAGTCAGAAACGTGATTGTACGCATTTCTCCTCCTTACACAAGGCATCACACCGACGTTTCGGCAGGCAACGCCTGTCAGCTGCTGTTGCTTATGAGAAATCGGTTGGAAACTTTCCTCATATCAGCACGTTGTAGGTGTCGCCACCGGCGCCAACCTTGTGTGAATGCTCTGAAAAGCTAATCATTTGGATATCACAGCTTCTTCTTCCTGTCGGTTAAATTTCGCCTCTATAGCACTTCATCTTCGTGGTGTAGCAACTTTAATGGCCAGTCGTGTACTGTATAAAAAACTGCGTCAAATGATGTTGCAAATTGTAAGTATTAAAGCAGCAGAAAAGAAACACAATGTATGACATGTGACATTGCATCGGTACATAAAAAGAAAGAGAAGCGTATCAGTGAAAGTAGCACACCAATGCCTCGTGTTGGATATAGAAGTGTAAAACGAGTGATCTCTGATGAAGAAGAAAAAATTATAACTGAATATGTGATTAAAGCGTCGGAGATATTTTACGGACTTTGCCCTAACGATACCAGTAAATTAGCTCACGAACTGGCAACGACAAATAATATACCCATTCCATCAACTTGGGTGGACAATCAAACTGCTGGCCCAGACTGGTTTTCAGCATGCATGGAGAGGAATCCCCAGTTGTCTAATCGGTCGCCTCAACCCACAAGCCTTGCTCGACCAACGAGCTTTAATCCAACAAATTTGAATGCCTTTTTCAACAACCTGTCTAGCGTTATGGAGATATATATGTTTGAGCGCATGAACATCTGGAATATGGACGAGACATGTGTCACGACTGTTCAGAAACCAAACAGGATTGTTGCTAAACGTGGAATAAAGCCGGCGGGAGCTATCACGTCGGCTGTAACAGGACCTCTTGCCAATGTTGCTATTGTCATCAACGTTCAGGGAAACAGTACACCACCTTTCTTTGTATTCCCTCGCTTGAGGTGTCACGACAATTTTAATATAGACGGTCCTATTGGTTGCAGTGGAGCAGGAAATGCGAGTGGCTGGATGCAAGAGGAAGAATTTTTGTTACTCTTGCACCGTTTCGTAAAATTTGCTAAACCAACTCCTGAGCACAAATGCTTACTGCTTCTCGACAATCACGAATCTCAAATATTCATCGGAAGCTTGACTTTTTAAAAGCAAGTGGATTGTTATGCTGTCATTCCCACTGCGCTGTACACACAGGATGCAGCCTCTAGACCAGGGTTTCCCAACCTTTTCAGCTGGCGGACCCCTACTTCAGTCGAAAATCCATGGCGGACCCCTAGTCAGTCAATAGCACAGAAACTTTAAATTTCAGAGCGAAACCCATGGGAACTGAAAGCTTCGTAATGGAAGTGCCATGTTCCCAATGGACACCCCTCCCCCCCCCCCCCCCCCCCCCCCCGACGAAGTATCAATAGTCTCTGGTTTAGAGATGAATGAAAACAACTTGAAATTAACGACCCAGTTTGAATTCCCACTGTATCCAGACACTTACTAGTGGATTTACTCCCTTTGTTCAACACACTATAGCCTGATTAAAATTACTTGGTAACTGATATTTCACACGATGGAGCTGTGTTCCTCCAAGAGCAATCAACGTCACGTCCAAACTGTTAGCTGTTGACAAGCTGCCGCTTATGGCCAGTTCACTTCCACTATTTGACTACTGTTGTGTAAGGAGCATTTCGTAACAGTCGTGTGTGTGTATGTGTGTGTGTGTGTGTGTGTGTGTGTGTGTGTGTGTGTGTGTGGTTTTTGGTGAAATCCGAAGAAAAATGTTCAAATAAATGTTAACTCTTCCTACGATCGTCCTCCCTCCTCATTCATTTCAACTGGAAACTTCCCTTGTTGTGAAGGCGATGGAGAAACTTCCACCCTTCTTCAATGATTCTGACTTCAGCCAGCGATCCATGTTAGAAGTAATAAACTGGTCAAAAATCGACTTATGAAATAGGTAGTGCACTGGCAAGGCAAGTTGAACATTTAATTATGCCTGGGGCCGCATACGTGCCAGCGAGCGCTGTGATTGGTCGACAAAGATCGCTCAGCGCATGCGTAAAAGGTTTCAGCGCATTTAGCGCCGCGGGCCGAGGCACGAACGACCCCCGTATTGTTGCTAAACAGTCGGTCAGAGAAGCCGCATTCTCCGGCACTAAACTGTGTATGCGTTCTCACTTAGGAACCGCAAAGGCTGCTTGGGGATACGACTTGAAGTAAAAGTACACATGTTTGTCACACGAAAAAAAAAAACAGTGATGAATTTGATTTTCACATTTTTATTCAATAATTTTACTCATTATTTTACACGATTTGGTGAAATGTGGCCGTGGACCCCCTAGAAAGAGCCGACGTTGGGAATCCCTGCTCTAGACTGTTCAGTTTATGGTCCATTTAAAAAGATGGTAAATGCTTTTGCTGACAACTGGATCAAGAATCATCCGGGAAAGACCATGTCAATTCATGAGATCCCTTCAATTGTAATGGAAGCACTTCACTTGCTGTAACTCCCAAAAACATTGCAGCAGGGTTTCAATGCACAGGCATAGTACCATTTAAAAGGAATGCGCTCAGTGAAATCGATTTTGCACCATCATCTGTCACTGATCTGATCGCCCAGCACAAGCTTCCTATTATGCAAAGCGAACTATTCCCTTAGCAGAATCATTAGCGATATCTAGTGGCCCATCTGAAGCTGGGAGGACATCTAATCCTGATCTAGTAGCAATATGCGAGGAAACACCATCAAATGTCACAGCCTGTCATGCAGTACCTAGTGGTGTACACTCATCTTCTTCAGTTCACGCAGCCTTTTCACCCGAAGGAGTTCGTCCGTTAGCAAAAGCAGGTCCAAGGCAAGAAACAAGAAAAGGAAGAAAAATGAGAAAGTCTGCAATTCTGACCGACACTCCACAGAAACTGGCTATAGAAGAAGAGCTAAAGGCCTGTCCCCCGGCGAAAAAAAGCGGAAAAGAAGCTAAATTTAAAAGGCAGCTGGCCAAAAGTGCGAAAGCAGAAAAAACCTGAAGAATCATCATCGGAAGTCAATGATAGATAGCTACTGCCTTGTATGTGTCGAGCCTTCCCCCCACAGCATCCCAAAGAGAAGTGGATTCACTGTTGGGAATGTAAGGGCTGGTCTCATGTTGCTTGTACGAAAGTGGGAAGGGGGATATTTACGTGTGCCACAATTGTGAATCTGAATAGGACTAAGATACGCATTACGTTTCTCTTTTATTGACTCAATGAACATTTACTCATAAAGCCTGAATTCATTCAGTGTTATTAATTGCTATTTCAATTAATGCAATAAAGGAATAAGGATTGAAGTTTATTGATGTTTAATTAATGTTTTGTAATGGGAATGTAGTTTAAGTTACTGTATGAGTCACTTAGGTAATAAAAAGTTATTGTGTTACTTTCGTAACTCACCTGTGTTATTATCATCCCCGGTCATGGGGGGGGGGGGGGGGGGGGGGGGGTACAAAAGTAACAAGTACACTGACACCTTAAAATTAGTTTTACGAATACCAGATACATGTAATTTTGTGGATACTAAAGTCATTTGTGTTAGGAAAGCTTCGGAGAACATACACTTTAGTTCTGTTCGTTTCAAAAGTTTATAGGAAGGTAATAAAAATGCAATGTGCAAAATGTTACTTTGGTTCCCACTCTCCCCTACTTTATTTACTGAGGTGCGAAATTCCTCCTGCTGAAGAAAAAAGTACTGTCAGGTCCCAAGTGTCCAGACTCCTTGCGTGATGCGGAATGGACGTGTAGACGTTAGAATCCGTGCAAAATAGTGTAACCGGAAGATGCGGAGTTGTCAGGGCTTGAGTGGGGTAAGCGGCAGTGGTGGGGGATGTGGGTAGGCACAGTAGGGGAAATGCCGAGTGCTGGAGGGGAAGTGCCGAGTGCCGCTCTAAACTGAAGTCTGCACTGGCACTCTTTATGAGTGTTACAGGGAGCCCCTCCCCACCCACACTTGCATGGTGAATCAAAAATATCTGCTGTCACATCTGCTTGGGTTGGTATCTAAAAATAATTCCACCAAAAATGCAACAAATGCAGTGATTTATTTTTGCTTCGCCATTTGTAACTTTCAGATAAGCGTCATGATTGGTGAATTTTTACTTAAACCTCCATTGCTCTTATTACCATCTTAAAATTTGCTTCTTTTGCTAAAACACAATGGAGTTTATAAAATATCACCTCACTAACATGTTGTCGAGACACAATTGCGAGAGAATTCTGAAACTGGGGTTTATTAAGTTTATTAAGCGAGGAATGGAGGAAAAGTAAGGTCAGTAGATTACAGTGCAAAATGGTGTAATTGAAGCTTACATCACTCACAGATCCAGCAGATGGAGATGCTGCCCCATACTCCATATACCAATGATACCAACCAGTTTACCCATTCATTTTACCTGACTTCAGTTGCCAATCGAGGTAACAGCAATAAACATGGGCTAAGGCCAGAGAAAAGAAGAGCAGAAGTTGGACAGGCATGGGGATGGAGAAAATGGACAATGAGGGAAGGAGTAGATGGATAGAGAGAGGGGAGTGATAGGATTGACAGAGAGAGGAAGAACACTAGAGTGACAGGGAGAGGGGGAAGCAGTAGATGCAGAGGGAGAGGGGGAAGGAGGAGATGGACAGGGAGAGGGGAAGGAGGAGATGGATAGAGAGAGGGGGAGGGGTGGAGGTGGAGATGAACACAGAGAGGGGAAATGAGGAGATGAACAAAGAGAGGTGGAAGGAGTAGATGGACAAGGGGAGGAGGAAGGAGTAGATGGACTTGGTGAGGGGGAAGGAGTAGATATACAGGGAAAGGGCAAGGAGTAGATGTACTGGGCGAAGGGGAAGGAGTAGATCGACAGGGAAAGGGGGAAGGAGTAGATGCACAGGGAGAGGAGGGAGGAGTAGATGGAGTGGGTGAGGGGGAAGGAGTACATATACAGGGAAAGGGCAAGGAGTAGATGTACTGGGAGAAGGGGAAGGAGTAGATGAACAGGGAAAGGGGGAAGGAGTAGATGCACGGGGAGAGGAGGGAGGAGTAGATGGACAGGGAGAAGGTGAAAGAGTAGATGGACAGAGAGAGGGGAGGGATTGGATGGACAGAGAGAGGTTGAATAGTAGATGGACATGGAGAGGGGGAAGGAGGAGATGGACAGGGAGAGGGGGAAGGAGGAGACGGATAGAGAGGGGGTAAGGCTGGAGGGGAAAAAACACAGAGGGGAACGAGCAGATGAACAAAGAGAGGTGGAAGGAGTAGATGGACCAGGGGGGAGGAAGGAGTAGATGGAGTGGGTGAGGGGGAAGGAGTAGATGGACTGGGTGAGGGGGAAGGAGAAGATGGACTGGGTGAGGGGGAAAGAGTAGATAGACAGGGAAAGGGGAAAGGAGTAGATGCACAGAGAGAGGAGGGAGGACTAGATGGACAGGGAGAGGGTGAAAGAGTAGATGGACAGAGAGAGGGAAGGAATCGGATTGACAGAGAGAGGTGGAACAGTAGATTGACAGGGCGAGGGGGAAGGAGTAGATGGACAGGGAGAGGGGGAAGGAGGAGATGGATAGAGAGAGGGGGATGGGTGGAGGGGGAAATGAACAGAGAGAGAGGAACTAGGAGATGAACAGAGGGGCAGAGAAGAAGATGTACAGAGAGAAGGGGGGAGATGAGATGGACAGAGAGAGGAGTAGAAGCAGATTAGGACATGTATTTCCTATTCTAGTCCATATTTAGCAATTGCGAAGCACTGCCCGGTTCGCTAGCCTGTGTGTCTTTCCTAACTCCAGAATGACCATAAAATGACAACTAAAGGGCGAAAGAAAGAGAACACCGCACACAGACAATACTCTTGGACGTTCCCGCATCACCTGGAAACG
This sequence comes from Schistocerca gregaria, assembly GCF_023897955.1. Taxonomy (NCBI): domain Eukaryota; kingdom Metazoa; phylum Arthropoda; class Insecta; order Orthoptera; family Acrididae; genus Schistocerca; species Schistocerca gregaria. Next base: position 71,825,265 of record NC_064929.1, read on the forward strand.
TGAATCAGTTCCCGCAACGCGTTGATATGCGATCCGCCTCAGTCAGTGCGAGGATAGAAACGAAAGGAAGACAGATACCGTCCCGCTACGAAAACTGTGGAGAAGCTCATCTTGTCCCTGGCACGTACCACTGCCGAAACTGCCGGAGTAATTTGTAGCGGCCGTGTCAGGGCGCGGATGCTGGCGCGTTGTCGCCGGTATCCATCACGGCGGCGCACGTCTCTGCCGCGTGTTTGTCGTGCGGTCGGACAATACAAACAAACACACGAGGGCGCGAACGCTCGTCGCGGCACGGTCATCCCGGGCGCGCCGAGATGGAACATGGAAACAATATTTTTTTTTTGTTCTGCTATTTTGTTGTTCCTGTTAGTTGCGTCTGGAAATAGCGACACGGGACGTAGCGCTGCGGCAGGTTCTCCTCGGAGCGGGTCCGGCGTTCCCGCGTGTATTCTTAGCCCCGGCGGAATGAGGCGACTCGGCGCCACGGAAATAATAGAGGCGCGGCCGGGAGATGAATAGGATCGAATGAAGCGAGACGGTCGCGGCAACAGATTGGGCGCCGAGCGAGAGATTTGTGGCGGCGTCGGCGTGGGCGGCGAGCTGCGCCTCGAGCCGTATTTACGCGCCTCCTCGAGATTAACGGGCTGCGACGGCCAGATGTCGGCGCGCGGACCCGCTCGCTCACCGGTTTCGACAGACGCCGCGCGACGTTTCGACACGCGACTCTGTCACCTTCAGCGGCGCCACACTTATCTTTTATAGTAATTGCGAGGAAGGGGCAGAAAAATGAGAACTGGACACAAAGTAGTGCAGTGAGATGAAAGGAAAGAGGTAGAAAAGTTTGAGAACATTTCGGATACCAAACATGGCCTGTGAAGGAAAAGAGTGAGTTGAAATAAGATGGGTAGAAAATTGGAAAAATTTTTCAAATATTTGAGATGGACGACGAAGAAATTGGGTGACATAACGGAAAGGAGTGGAAGAGTTGGAAAACTTTTCAGAATCGAGAGAAGAGTAGATGAGGAATGGAGCGATTTAAGTGAATACGTTAGGAAAGTGGGAAAATTTTTCAAAAGTATAAAACAGACAATGAAGGAATGGGATGACATTATTGGAATGTGTAGGAAAGTGCGTGACCTTACTGGAATCCAAGGAAGGGCAATGAAGAAAAAGGATGAGTTAAATGAAAGAGGCAGAAAATTGGGAGAACTTTGCAAAAGTGTGAGATGGATAATGAGGGAATTGGCTAAGATACGTTAAAAGTGTCGAAAAGTGGAAGAACTTTTCAGAACTGTGAAATGAATAAAGGGATGCGAAAGCGTGCGACAGGTTTTCCAAAGAGTAATTTGGATAATGAAGAAACTGGATCAGTTAAATTAATGTGGTAGAAAAGTGGGAGAATTTTTCGGAAGTATGAGGACAGAGAAAGTATTTGTCAAACTGGGTTTCAAACTCATGAGCCTAACAAGCAAGTAATAGACTCATATAATGAACAGGATAGAAACGTGGGTGAATTTTTGAAAAGTATGAGATGGATAGTGGGGAAATGAGATGAAGTTAGTCAAAGGAGTGGAAAACAGGACGTTTCAGAATCATAACCTGGACAACTAAGTAATAAGCTGAGGTAAGTAAAGGGGACAGAAAAATTGATTCAAAAATATGAAATGAACAACGAGGAGTGCAATGACTTACACGAAAAACAGATAAATTTTTCAAAAGCTTATTATGCTAATGAAGATACTAAATGGGGTTAGTGAAAAGAGTATAAGAATTCTTCACAACCATCAGATCAGTAACTCAGGAATGGATTGAGGAAAATTTGAGAGGTACAAAAATAAAAGAACTTTTCGAAAGGATCAGTAAGCATGGGTATTTGAATGTACTGCAATTAAATGTGACAATGCAGAGGGAATGAGAGTACGAAGCGAGAGACAGAAAGTAATAGATGCATTACGCTATTTGGACAGTAGAATAACTGACTATGTTTGAAGCGGACCGGATATAAGGTGCTGACGCACAATTCCAAAAGAAGCGTTTGTCAGAAAGAGAATAGTTTTAATAGTGACTATGAATTTGGATATTATGAAGTCTTCCTTATGTGGATATCTGTCAAGAGTGTAGCTTTGTTCGTAAATGAAACTTGGACACTAAACTGTTTAGACAAGAACTGAATAGAAGCTTTTTAAATGTGACGCTGCAGAAGAATGGTGAGTGTTAGATAGATGCAGCAGATAATTAATGGAGAGGTATGACATCGAATTAGGCAGTAAAGAAATTCATGGCACAATTCGACTAAAAGAAGGGATCGGTTGACAGGACACTATCCAAGGCACCAAGGAATCATCGATTTGGCTATTCTATGAACAGGAGATCACAGGTCGGGCTCCCAAAGCGTTTAGCGATGGTAGGCATTTGGTTCTTTATATCACTATAGTAGACAGTAGTTGATTACAGTTCTCGTCAAGACAGCAAATTTCTGGTAACAACGAAATGATACGATATGCTCCATGGAAATGTACCGGCAGCTCGGCCAAAGAAATAAGGCTACTCAGAATTCCCTCAGGAAACAATCGGAAAGGAAACTGCTTCCGAAACACTTGAGACAAGCGGAAGCAACTATATGGTCCAACTTCCGTGAGCTATGTTACGCTACTGGCCATTAAAATTGCTACACCAAGAAGAAATGGAGATGATAAACGGGTATTCATTGGACAAATATATTATACTAGAACTGACATGTCATTACATTTTCACGCAATTTGGGTGCATAGATCCTGTACCGAGAACAACCACCTTTGGCCGTAATAACGGCCTTGATACGACTGGGCATTGAGGCAAACAGAGCTCGGATGCCGTGTACAGGTACAGCTGCCCATGCAGCTTCAACACGATGCCAAAGTTCATCGAGAGTAGTGACTGGCTGGCGTATTGTGACGATCCAGTTGCTTGGCCACCATTGACCAGACGTTTTCAATTGGCGAGGGATCTGACGAATGTGCTGGCCAGGGCAGCAGTCCAACATTTTCTGTATCCAGAAAGGCCCGTACAGGACCTGCAACTTACGGTCGTGCATTATCTTGCTGAAATGTAGGGTTTCGCAGGGATCCAATGAAGGGTAGAGCCACGGGTCGTAACACATCTGAAATGTAACGTCCACTGTTCAAAGTGCCGTCAATGCACACAAGAGGTGACCGAGACGTGTAACCAATGGCACCCCATACCATCACGCTGGGTGAGACGCCAGTATGGCGATGACGAATACACGCTTCCAATGTGCATTTACCGCGATGTCACCAAACGCGGATGCGAGTATCGTTATGCTGTAAACTGAACCTCGATTCATCCGAAAAAAATGATGTTTTGCCATTCGTGCACTCAGGTTCGTCGTTGAGTACACCATCGCAGGCGCTCCTGTCTGTGATGCAGCGTCAAGGATAATCGCAGCCGTGGTCTCCGAGCTGATAGTCTGCGCTCCTGCAAAACCTCGTCGAACTGTTCGTGCAGATGGTAGTTGTCTTGCAAACGTCCCCATCTGTTGACTCAGGCATCGAGACGTGGCTGCACGATCCGTTACAGTCATGCGGATAAGATGCCTGACATCTGGACTGCTAGTGATACGAGGCCGTTGGGATCCAGCACGGCGTTCTGTATTACCCTCCTGAACGCACCGATTCCATATGCTGCTAACAGTCATTGGATCTCGAGCAACGCGAGCAGCAATGTCGCGATTCGATAAGCCGCAAACGCGATAGGCTACAATCCGACCTTTATCAAAGTCGGAAACGTGACGGTACGCATTTCTCCTCCTTACACGAGGCATCACAACAACGTTTCACCAGGCAACGCCGGTCAACTGCTGTTTGTGGATGAGAAATTGGTCTGAAACTTTCGTCGTGTCAGCACGTTGTAGGTGTCGCCACCGGCGCCAACCTTGTGTGAATGCTCTGAAAAGCTAATCATTTGCATATCACAGCACCTCCTTCCTGTCGGTTAAATTTCTAGTCTGTAGCACTTCATCTTCGTGGTGTAGCAATTTTAACGGCCAGTAGTGTAATAATGACAACAATACTGTGAGCGGCACTATAGTTGCTGTTGAGACGTGTTGTCAATCGGTTTTTTTCTGTTTTCAAGTGAGCAATGAAGCAATTTCTTGTCTATTGCAGAAAATATCAGCAAGTTGTAGAACACATTTTCATGAGATATTTAGCATTTGCGACATGTATGCCTCAGTTTTACAGTCATCGATGTAAGGTACAAAGCACGACGTACAGAACTACGCATAGCGGGTGGACTATGTGAAGAATCTGTAGTCTCTAGCGCACAGTGTCACGTGTTAGTGGTAATAATTAAGAAAAAAGTAATTATTGATAACTGTTACAGTCATTAGTAAGAGTGTTATAAATTGTGAAAATAACATGATCCTTTAAAAAATAATTTACTTTTTATGACATTCACAGTCGAACCATTTTGGTTCCCACTGTAAAAAAATTTTATTCCACTACTTAAAAGTAATTTGCCTCAGGTTGCGGAGCATCCCTACAGAGATTTGAATTTCCCGCTTACCGAAAAGCAGTCGAAGATCATGACGAGGGCAACCCACTTTGTGGAGATTTGTTGATAATGGAGCTCCTACTTATAGCATGCTTTCGTTTAATATAAAGGAACGTGGCGGTGAATAGCCCAGAGGCGCAGAAAAAATGGTTTATATGGCTTTGAGCACTATGACACTTAACATCTGTGGTCATCAGTTCCCTAGAACTTAGTACTTAAACATAACTAACCTAAGGACATCACACACATCCATGCCTGAGGCACGATTCGAACCTGTGACCGTAGCAGCACCGCGGTTCCGAACTGAAGGGCCCAGAACCGCTCGGGCACAGCGGCCGGCGAGCCGCAGAAGTGGACATAGCATTTTTCTGCCCACAAAAGTGCTGCTGCCTACCGGGAAGTCGTCCCACCAGGTTTAATGTACTCCATCATTGTTGTCACTGACTTTGACACAGAAAGATTGTTGCGTTATTGTTTAGCAAAAATTTTCCTGGTTTTCAGTCTCCTGATGAAAGGTAAGTATATTTATGTTATTCTTGTTACCTCACTTACACATAGAGTAATGTTTCTTACAATATCGATGTGTAAACAATGTCACTTGTCTTATACGCTAAAGAGTGTAAAACCTACAGCGCCTCTCGGTGTTGAAAAAACAAAAATAGTTCCCAAATTAGCTCCGATGTCCTTAAAATATGAATTCACAAAATGACCCATGTCCCTCCACAAGTAGTAATTACGAAAAATAAATAAAACAAAGAGAGGAAAATATCTAGTATAGAAAGCAAAAGAAGAGGAAAATTTAAGTATAAATATTTAGAAACATGGGAAGGGGAAAAACAGTAGAAAATGTTAAAATATTAGTTAGTCCAATACGTATTAAAATCAATATTATAGTCGTAGAACGTAGGTCTGGGACATCAAAGATAGTGTTTATTAAAGTATAAATAGCCATACGTTGTAATTACGATACTCCAGTCTCTAGTCTGTTCTAGTTCGGAAGTTATTTAGGACGTACAGCTTTAGAGAACAACAATTGGGACTTTATTAAACGGGGATCAAGAATAGATCGTGACGAGATTGTTTCTGAGGATTGTCAATGCAAGACTAACTTGGACATTTATCAGATTAGATAAACGGGAAGGAGAATAGTAATCTCTTTGGCTCTAATGTCAATTCGTGTGAATATTTAAACGCTTTACTGAATTGAGAATTTTAACCGGATTCGGACTTTGAATTGTGATAGTGGGAAACTTTAACTTCACGCGACTAGTGTTCATAGTTAATGACAGTTTGCGGGTATTAAATAGAAGTAACTTACTTACCGAAAGTGACAGGATATTATCTAACATCTCTGATGCTAGCGGGAATCCTACTTAGGCATCTAATTAAAGAACTTCTTTGAATGAGATCCTATGAGTGAACCTATTCAGTAATAATTCCTGTCAATAAACTGACGTTGTTAATTTGAAACATAATACCAGTCCTGAACATTAATTTCACTTACATTAATAAACGTTAAGGTTACGTGATCTATGCCAAGAACAAACTAGCGATTCGTAACTAAAACAACTGAACGAAAGGTTGAAGTGTCGTCCTCTGTAAACATTGGTAGTAAAGCTAGTAAAGATTTTTCCTCTCAGAGTTGGGAAGACTAAACGTGTAGTGACCACCATTTAACATGGGTTTTAAAACTAATCAAACTGATTCTTAGCCGGGACAATATTAAATAAAACTGAAACCCTTCAGTGACAGTCAATGTGTAAAAAATAAAATCAAACTTTCACCTATTAGACGAAAAAGCGAAAACAGAAAAAGGGCTGCTACAAGAGCCAAAGAAACTGGTACACCTGCCTAATATCGTGTAGGATCCCCGCGAGCACGCAGAAGTGCCGCAGCGCCACCGTGGCATGGACTCGCCTAGTGTCTGAAGTAGTGCCGGAGAGAGCTGACACCATGAATCCTGCAGGACTGTCAAAAAAATAAATCCGTAACAGTACGAGAGGGTGGAGATCTCTTGACAACACCACGTCGCAAGGCATCCCAGATATGCCCCACAATGTTCATGCCTGGGGAGTTCGGTGGTCAGTAGAAGTGTTTAAGCCCAGAAGAGTGTTCTTGGAGACACTATGCAGCAATTCTGGACGTGTGACGTGTCGCATTGTCCAGCTGGAATTGTCCTGTCGGAGTTCACAACGGACGTGAATGGATGCAGGTGATCAGACAGGATGCTTACGTACGTGTCACCTGTCAGAGTCTTATCCACATGTATTAGGGGTCCCATATCACTCCAACTGCACACTCCCCACACCATTACAGAGCCTCCACCAGTTTGAACAGCCGCTGCTGACATGCAGGGTCCAAGGATTCATGAGGTTGTCTCCACACCCGTACACGTCCATCCTCTCGATACAATTTGAAACGATACAAGTCCGACCAGGCAACATGTTTCCAGTTACCAACAGTCCAATGTCGGTGTTGACGGGCCCAGGGGAGGCGTAAAGCTTTGTGTCGCGCAGTCGAAAGCGTACACGAGTGGGCTTCGAAGGCCTATACAAATGATATTTCGTTGAATGGTTCGCACGCTGACTCTAGTTAATGATCTAGCATTGAAATGCGCAGCAATTTGCGGAAGGATTGCACTTCTGTCCCGTTGCACGATTCTCTTCAGTCGTCGTTGGTCCCGTTCTTGCAGCAACTTTTTCCGCTCGCAGCAATGTCGGACATTTGAAGTATTACCGCATTCTTGATATTCACAGTACATTCGTGAAATGATCGGATGCAAAAATCCCCATTTAAACGCTACCTCGGAGATGCTGTGTCCCATTGCTCGTGTGCCGACTACAACACCGCGTTCAGACTCACTGACATGAAATCTCCTGTGACGAGAGCCTCCCGTCGGGTAGGCCGCTCGCCTGGTGCAAGTCTTTCTATTTGACGCCACTTCGGTGACTTGCGCGTCGATGGGGATGAAATGATAATGATTAGGACAACACAACACCCAATCCCTGAGCGGAGAAAATCTCCGACCCAGTCGGGAATCGAACCCGGGCCCTTAGGATTGACAGTCTGTCGCGCTGACCACTCAGCTACCGGGGGCGAACTCACTCATATCTTGATAACCTGCCACTGTAACAGCTGCTACAGACACTTGATGCTTTATATAGGCGTTTCCGAGAGCAGTGCCGTCTTCTGCCTGTTTAAACATCTCAGTAATTGAATACGCACGCCTATACTAGTTTCTTTGGCGCTTCTGTTTATTTGAGGTTACTCAATGTAAAAACAACCTGCAGCCTGAATTACTTTATATACGAAACCCGACCATTCTTGCTGTACGCTGCGTCGTATTCTGTTGCACTGCACTCCGTATTTAACACGGTTCCCCGTCGCCAACTTCGCTTTCCTGCAGCGATATCTGTGCCCGATTTCATCATAACAGGAAACTTAACAGCTAACAAAGGGTTGATTGAGGTTCAAAATGGAGTTTTATTGATATCGAATCTTAACTTCGAACTTAACATGAGTATTTTTGCTTCCACTTTATGCTTTGCGTTTCACCCCACCTTCGAAAAACTAGCGTTGGGAACTCTTTTACGGGATAACTCAGACAAGCTGGAAACAAGCAACCTAAGCTATAGATCACTTGCCTACGAAAACTGTGAAAACAGAAGACTGTAAACTCTTTGATTATTGGCAGAATGTTAATAATTCAAGCAACAAATCAAAGATGCAAATGAAAGACGACCGCGTCTTTATAAAGAAAAATTGGATGTTATTCGTGTGTGATTTAAAATTGCCCTGGAGAAAGACTTCCACGAAATGATTTCGAAGAAAAATAAATGTCCTTGATAAAGATGGTTCAACTGAGAAATATATTATACACATCATTGTTATTTCTTTATAAGACTAATTGAAATGACCAGAGTTATTAAATATCTTTTCGTTTTCCATCTTGGTAGAGTATATAATTGTTCATTTTGTTTAATGAAGAACGTTTGGCTTCTTTTGACACAAGATTACCTTAGGAAGAAGACTGAATACGTAGTTGCTGTCAAAATCGCCAATTCATCAGAGAGGTTACTGATTACTTCTTTTTTAAGTTTAAGCAAGGTTTAGGTTACTCTTGTAAAACTGACTGTGACTGATCATTAATAAACGAATTAATATACGCAACTGCCAATTTTTGTTTAAAGAGCTACTCCGATTACGAGAGTAAAATTGTGTTTTTTCTAGTTGTAATAATCCCACCTAGAACGTGCGATTTGGTTTCAAACATCTGATAAACCTGATGCTTGAAAACAACTGAAAGCTTTCCAGCTATCCGCGGAGCTTACGTGTGGTGCACAGCTCTGGCTATCGCCTCTAAATCAATTTGTGTATTCCACAAGCTTCACCCGTACTCCAGTCGCAGACGGTGCAAAGTTTGTCATTAAGACTTCTCTTGGATTTTTCACGACAGTGTCATTTTGCGAGATATGGTCTACCCGGGTGGAAGTCGTAGGTTTCGTAGTCCTTTCGTAAGCCTAGGCTGCGGGCGTCTTTTAGGGAAAACCATTTATCTCGCAGTTGAAACAAAGACTTGCAGCTGTAAATAGTTCTTGTAGTTATTGTACGTGATTGCCGAAAATTGAATATGCACGCTGGTAACAGCTTCTTTGGCGATTATGTGTACTTAAGATTACTCAATGTTAAGAGCAATTGCAGCCGGCATAATCTTATGTATCAATTCCGGCCATCCTTGCTGTACGCTGCATCGTATTTTGTCGCACTGCAGTGCGTATTTAACACGGTTCCCCGTCGCCAACTTCGCTTTCCTGCAGCGATATCTGTGCCCGATTCCATCATATCAGGAACATTAACAGGTAATAAAGGGTTTATTGAGGATCAAAGTGGAGTTTTCTTTGTATCCAATCTTAACGGCGAACTATGCATGAGTATTTTTACTTCCACTGAACGCCTTGAATTTCATCCCACCTTCGAAAAATTAGCGTTGTGAACTCTTTTACGGGATACATCACACAAGCGGGAAACAAGAAACAGAAGCTATAGGTAATTTGCCTAAAAAGACGTGAAATCAGGAGACTGTAAATCCTTTGATTATTGGCAAAATTTTAAGGAATTCATGCAACAAATGAAAGACGACCGCGTCTTTATAAAGACAAATTGGATGTTATTCATGTGTGATTTAAAATTACCCTGCCGAAAGAGTTCCACGAAATGATTTCGAAGAAAAATAAGTGTTCTTGATAAAGATGGTTCAACTGAGAAATATATTATACAGGTATTGTTATTTCTTTGTAAGACTAATTGAAATGATCAGAGTTATTATATAATTTTTTCTTTTCCATCCCAGAGGAGTACAGAAATGTTCATTTTGCTTAATGAAGAATGTTTGGCTCCTTTTTACATAAGATTACCTTAGGAAGAAGACTGAGTACATAGTTCCTGTCATAATCGCCAATTCATCAGAGAGCTTACTGATTATTAATAAACGAATGAAAATACACAACTGTCAGTTTTTTTTAGAAAGGTACTCCGGCTACCAGGGTAAAAATTTTCTCTTTTCTATTTGTAGTAATGCTACCTAGAACATGATTTTGGGTCAGACGTTTGATAAACCTGATGCCTGAAAACAACTGAAAGCTTTCCAGCTATCCGTGCAGCTTACATGTGGTGCCAGCTTGCAATGTTGTTTGTGCCTCACTGCCTTTTCTTAAAACTAAATAGTGCCTGATTTTCTTCAGAGAAACTCAGTAATGCGTGTAAATACCGTAAATGTAAATCTGATTCAGCTGGACAGCAAGAAACTGTTTAGCGCGCAGTCCCCGCAACGATATTAGTTGTGAATCTTTGAGTATGGACTCTAAAAAAAAGACAATTGATTTATTAAAAAAAAGAGAACTGTTAATCTGTATCTGGTGGAAAGAGGGCGTGTTGATAGATCGTCGCACAGAACGTATTGTTACATTTAATGAAAGTTTATATTTTAGTGATAAAACCGAATAAAGTATGTGTACGAGTTACCAAACATTTAAGTATACAAATTTTCTGGACGTGAAGAATAGAAGTATCTTGTTTTTGGAAAAGGAGCTGAAATTCATTGTCGTCGCCATCTATCAATCGACAGGATTGTAGGTGTACAAAATTCACTAAGTACAGGAAAAGAAATGCATTCTCTGTACTTTTAATTCGATACGTAACAACATCTCATAATTTCTTAATTACAGTAATTAAATTATGTTCTTGTACAATAGTATTGTGCTGAACTCCACTGACCAATTTTGACGCAGCAGGATGTGTAGTCTGAAGGAAGTTTGTGTGTCAAGCAATCTCCTTTTCTGACGAAAAGCAGATTGCTGTTTATCTTATTCACTTACAACAGTGGCCCCTTAGGTATGAAAAGCTACGAAAACTTGGGCTCAAAGCTATCCGTAATACGGCCAAGTAACTAACAGAGTCGTATTTTAAACCTTAAAGAACAATAACTTCCTCCAAATTACAATACGTCACCAGCTGGTCCAAAAGCTGATCATTCAAGGACGCAGCAAACAAAATTCAGGTACCAGTTACGACTTAAAATAAAAATCTCAATCAAAAATGAATCACTCTCTCTCACCAAACGCATATCTAAATATTCATATTATTAAGATGAAAGTCATTTTATAAGCTCTGGCAATCGCGTCTAAACCAACTTGTGTATTCCGCAAACTTCGCCCGTACTCTATTCGCAAACGGTGCAGCGTTTGTCGTTAAGACTTCTCTTGGATTTTTCACGTTACTGTCGTTTTGCGAGATATAGTCTACCCGGGTGGAAGTCACAGGTTGCATGATCCTTTCGTAAGCCTGGGTTGCAGACGTCTTTTAGGGAACATAATTTGTCTCGCAGTTGAAACAAAGACTTGCTGCTATGAACTGTTCGTAGAATTTCGCTGTGTAAATGGGTACAAATTCAATTAGTCCCCTGTCGTTGTTGGTTAGGCGAAGTGACTGGTTATGTTGAGAGAATATGCGTTGAAAGTATTAAACACACAGAGTAGTGAAGTTAATTTGATCTCAATATACGAGATAGCAGAAAGTTGGATACGGACATCTGTACCAGTTTAATTGGATATTCTGTGTGTATGAGGTTACTCAATGTAAAGCAACCTGCTGCCTGAATTACTTTATATGACTTGCTCTAAGCTAAGTCATATTTTGTAGCATTGCACTGCGTATTTGACACGGTTCAGTTTCGCCCAACTTCGCTTCCCTGCAGCGATATCTTTGCCAGACTCTATCGAAACAGGAACATTAACCGTTAACAAAGGGTTGTTTGAGGTTCAAAGTGAAGTTTTGTTTGATCCAATCTTAACTGCGAACTAAACATGAGTATTTTTACTTCCACTGTTCGCTTAGCGTTTCTCTCCACCTTCGAAAAATTAGCGTTGTGAACTCTTTTACGAGATATATCAAACAAGCAACAGAAGCTAAAAAACCGTGAAATCATAACACTGTAAATTCTTTGATTACTGGCAAAACTTTAAGGAATTAATGCAACAAACGAAAGATAAAAATGAGGCCAAACGGTTCTAGGCGCTTCAGTCTGGAAACGCGCGACCCCTTCGGTCGCAGGTTCGAATCCTGCCTCGGGCATGGATGTGTGTGATGTCCTTAGGTTAGTTAGGTTTAAGTACTTCTAAGTTCTAGGGGACTGATGACCTCAGCTGTTAGGTCCCATAATCCTCAGAGCCATTTAAAGATGACAATGAAAGACGACCGCGTATTTATAAAGACAAATTGGATATTATTCGTGTGTGATTTAAAATTACCCTTCCGAAAGAGATTGTGCGACATCAGTTAATTTTAGCGCAAAATGTCGCAGTATGTATTACTAATGTAAATGTTTGTTCAAGGACGGTCTCGCGACGTTTACCATGTAAGGTAAAAGGTCGCATTGGACAACGCCGCTTTGAAGGACGAACACGATACAAGTACATATCTGTGTCTCAAAAACTTTGCCTAAATATTATGATACACATATCTGAAACCATCTTTTTAAGCCGATCATGTTACGCTAAAATTTAACATAGGATTCCATTCAAAAAAAACCGTAGGTGGCCTCATATCTCTGTAATAAAAAATAGCACAAACATGTAATGTGATGTATTCAAGTAGCCACCGTCCCTGCAATTCACTGTCCAAACGTCATCTATTTATCTATTATGTTTGGGGAGATACAGGGGTGTTATGACTTAGCTGCCTCACCCTGTATATACTATCCCCCATATGGCATATGGCGTCATCGGATCAATATCGATGTCATTGCAAGTGTACTAATTATTTTTGCGGCAGTGTACGAACTTCCGATAGCTGGCGGCACTATACGTAGGCATCACAATGGTGTCTGTAACAGAGGTGCATTCCAAGCAGAGAGATGTTACTGAGTTTCTTTTCACGGAGCATCACAGATATTCATATGTCCTTGCAGCATACCTACGGAGACATGGCAGTTAACAAAAGCACGGTGAGTCGAGTAGCGGGGCGCCTGTCATCGCCGCAACCAGGGCGCGCAAAACTGTCCGATTTCCCGCGTGCCGGCCAGCTGGTCATAGCTGTCACTCCAGCAATGTTTGAATGTGCGGATACTCTTATTTATTTACTCGTTCGGCATATACAAAGGCGATTATTCTTACATTAATTACAATATACTTATACAGCTGTGGTAACAATACTCTTTACAGTTGCTCTTACAATACTTTGCAACATTACAAATACTCTCAAGCCACTTGTAAGGCCCAGTCACTGAGTATGTGTATGTCTTTCAAATCAGCATCATATCCGTAGACTTCACACACGAGTAAAAGGTCCATTGTTTGGATTACACCACACTCACATTCAGAGCTATCTTCCTTTCTTCTTTCTTTCGATACTGTCTTTATCCGGCTTTGTGCGCAGGGTCGTCAGAGTTAAGTATGGATTTGGCATTGTTTATTTTAAGGGGTGGCCGGATGCCCTTCGTGCCGCCACCCCATACCCCCCGTGACGGAATTAGTGTATCCCAGCTGTCTGCGACGAGAGTAAATCGTGAAGCAGTGTGAATGTGATTCAAATGTCTGTGAGTCGTGTAACTGGGGCGGAATGTGGGACCAGCCCGGTATTCATCTAGTAGGATGTGGGAAACCGCCTAAAAACCACATCCAGGCGTGCCGGCACACCGGTCGCTGTCGTTAATCCGCCGGGCGGATTCGATCCAGGGCCGGCGCGCCTACCCGAGTCCAGGAAGCAGCGCGTTAGCGCTCTCGGCTACCCTGGCATGTCACATTCAGAGCTATCTGACAGGCCCCATTTCTTCACTAGTTGGTCGCATCTGCGGACACCTGTTGTTATACGGTTCAAAGTTGTCCGCAGTTTCCTTGGGAGGTTGAGTCCTTCAGTCTTCTTGTTGGGGTCGTCAACCAAATGCAGTTCTTGTTTGCATTTGCAGCACATAGTTCCTTTCAGGTTGTTTTTCAGTTGAAGCCTTGAGGCTCTTCGACTATTTTGCAGAAAGCAGTCCTTGATTTAAGCCTGTTTGTAGCTGTTAGATCTTCGTGAATATGGAGGCCCGGGTCGTATAGGACTTTCTGGTATGTTATTAGGGCTAGCTGTTATCGCCTGATCTCAGGGGCTCTATGTTGACTATGAGAGGGAGCCAGGCACAAGGGGTGGCCCTGAGTGTTCTCGGGATCATTCGCATTGTCTCCTCAGCTGGACGGCCACTTAAAAAAAAAATAGCCACGTGTGCACTTCTCAGCCAGACTGGTGAGTGTGGCGGCGCGGTTCCTTCCGCCCCTTTACGACAAACCTGCACCTACCTGTGAACATTGTCTCTGCAGATCATCAGTAGGGAAGCCGAGCGAAACCTACTGTACTTCGATGTGAACCAGGCTGCAATTAAAGTCACAAGATCTACATTTCGGGAGAAAGTTTTCACATGAAATGAAAGGTTGGAAATTTTGTCCTTAATTAATGTATTCTGGAACTTAGGTGAACAAGTATCACTGCCAAGCCCGTGCTAGTCTTAACACAGTCAGTCAGAACCTCTTTCACTCACGTTAGCAAGTTTATGGTGTTGCATTTCCCGAAAACGTAACAGCTACAAAAATACGTATTGTTTTTGGTTGAGAACGGTCGCCAAATATTAAGTCTGACGGTACCTAATGCAGTCACAGTTTTTAGCCACCGACTTGCTGAATACGCCAAGTCTGTTCTCGTCACAAAATTCACTTAAAAATTCCGAAATTTCTACACACCCACTGGAATAATTATGGCGTCATTTTACAACACTTTTGATGAATGAAACACTGCTAGATCCGGCAACTTATCATTTCCGTCTGACCTACTACTACACACTGTTCGATGGCTACTGCTTTACCACTGGTCAGTTTACTCAACAACCAATAGCAAAACAACATTCTCCCTCGTCAGTCCACGCTTTTCTTCAATAACCAATCGCAAAATATTAAACCTAACGACTGCACTTTTTACCGACGTAATTATCTAATGAAGGTTTGTTTATGCATAGTTATTTACTATTGTTATTTATACCTGAATTAACTTTCTTTTACCATAAACTTACTTTAGTAACCTATTCTACAAAAATCCCCATTGTCCACATCCATACATCTTCGAAATGTTCTCACACTAAATCCCACTACATAATTCGTTAAACAATTGTCTTCATATTAACCTTAAACCACACTCACGCACTACTAAAACACATTTATAACATTTTACATACACAAAAAGACATAATAACAAGAAAATACTAGAACAGTTTATGAAAAACATTCTATTACTTTAGTGCACTCTCGTGGGCAGAATCGAAACTAAATCAGTCCCCTACCCAATACTGTCCTCTATCGGCTGATACATAAACTACGCGCGCGTCCAGTCTCGCGTCACCATCTGTCACTATCCAGCTCTGAGACACATCTCCGACGGCCTCCAAGGCAGGATCGGTATACGGCGCTACGCCTCAAGTGGTATTCAAGAGCTAGTGCTGATGTGCTCAAAGTGCTCGCCCCGCATCCCCCTGTCGTTCCAGCCAGCTTCGAAAGGATACCAATGTGACTGTGCGGTTACTCTCATTGGTCACGATCGATGGATGACAATCAAACACCTCGGTGCACTAGTTGGGGTACTATACTATACCTGCCGGGTTCCTCGCAGCCAACAGCAGACCGTAAAGAGCGACTAAGGAAGATCCGGGTGAAATTGTTTGCGAGCTACGAGGCAGATCGTGACAACTCTTTGTCGAACCTCGTCACAGGTGATGAAAGATGGGTCCGTCACTTAGAACGGGGAAACAAAACGGCAATCAGTAAAGTGGCGCTATACCACCTCACCTCCATCGGAAAAGTTCAAAACCGCACCCTCGGCCGGTAAAGCCATGGCGACGGTCTTATGGGACTCTGAAGGGGTTATCCTGTTTGCTCTCTCATGGTGCAACAGTAAACTACGAAGTGTATTGTACTTCCTTCAGGAAATTGAAGAAACGATTCCAGCACGTTCGTCGCCGCAAAAATGAAAACGAGAGTTTCCTTCTCTATGATAACGCCAGACGTTACGCTATTCTGCGTACCTGAGAGGAGTTCTAGAACTACATATTACGGTTCTTCCTCAGCCACACTACAACTCGGATCTCGCACATTTTGACTACCATCTGTTCGGCGCAATGAATGACGCGCTTCGCAGAGAGGAGTCCATGAAAGATGGGGAGGTTTCTGACCAGAAAGAAGTTGCCTCCGAAGTCGACCATTAGAGTGGCACCATATAGGCATGCAGGGACCCCAGTAAGGTGGTGTAAGGCGGTCGCATTGAACGGAGATTAAGTTGAAAAACAGAGTTCTGATGTATAGGAATCCTAAATAAATCCTACCTGCATTCAGAAAAAAAGCTATGTTGCATTAGTTACTGAATGCCCTTCGTAGTAAGGGAGAAACATTTTTTTCCTTTCACTAATTTGGGTGGGTTGTAAGCGAGGAAAATGTTTCGCAAAGGATTGAAATTATATGTAAAGTCTATTGGAAGACGTTAAGTGGCCTCGTTCTCAAATGCTGGATGAATGATGTCTGGATATTTGTGCACTATCAGTTACGCTGCCTTAACACAAACACATAGATCCAACTGTAATACTCGCTTTACCGCTTTTAGCTTTCAACATATCTTTAACCCTTAACTCGCCTCGGTCTTGGTGGCCGAGCGGTTCTAGGCGCTTCAGTCTGGAACCGCGCGACTGCTATGGTCGCAGGTTCGAATCCTGCTTCGGGCATGGATATCTGTGATGTCCTTAGGTTAGATAGGCTTAAGTAGTTCTAAGTTCTAGGGGACTGATGACCTCAGATATTAAGTCCTATAGTGCTCAGAGCCATTTGAACCATTTTGAACCTTAACTCGCGAGGTGACTTTCCTGTAACGCATACCACGAGATTGGGTCTGTGGGATCCCTATGTTTAAACCTAGATTTGCAGCAAAAATCGTTTGAAACTTTTAATTTGTGCTATATAAAATTTATTTTTACAGTTATTTAAGTGTTGTTTAAATGCTTGTAGTTTTTTTATTGCTCTAAACAAAGCTTGCAGATTTTACTATTTATCACATAAAAGCACATAATTTTATGTGGGTCTTTTAAACAGTACACATACATAGACTGTTAGTGTACTGAATTTTACATTCTGAAAAATTACACAAACTCTGTAGCAAATAAAATTCCAAATAAAAATAAATTCCAAGGTTTAAATTTGCGCATAAAAATTCCACTCGATAGGTACAAATAGAAAGCCTGTCAAAGAGCCATTCATTGCTGGGAATTACATTTTTATCACCAATGAGACACTTTAAGCATTGCATTGAAGAAACAAACAGATCCCCATCAAAACTTTGCTGAAGTTCTTTCTCTGAATTATACTCTTGTTCGATAGCACAACTGTGATCACAAGCTAATGTAAAATCGTCGTCTTTTCGTTTCTATATCACTGACAACCTTCCTCCATAGATCGAATAACAATTTCATCAGACTCGGGAAAAATAAAACTGACAATTCGTGTGAACACATTTTGAGCTGCACGGTACCGTTCTGAAGAAAACAGGTACGTAGTTCACGAGGCGCGGTTTAGGAGTCTCCAACACCTTTCAACAACACGTGTCAACAATACACACAGAAGGCGATAACGCAAAGGGTAGGCGGAGTGTAGAAGCATTCCACCACACGTGGCCTTGGAGAGCGAATTCGAAAAATTTTCACGCTGTCTGAGAGATCAGATCTCGTGACTTAAGGGTTAATATATGGATGATGACAGCATTTTAAATTTTCAGATTCGGCCATTAATTGCTCGATATATTGCAAATCAGAATTCTGTTGCAACTGGAAGCCGTTAGACAGGCAACCAGTAACTTGTTAAGTCTTCTGCTCAAAAAATGGCTCAAATGGCTCTGAGCACTATGGGACTCGACGTCTGAGGTCATCAGTCCCCTAGACTTAGAACTACTTAAACCTAGCTAAAGACATCACACACACCCATGCCCGAGGCAGGATTCGAACCTGCGACCGTAGCAGTCGCGCAGTTGCGGACTGAAGCGCCGAGAACCGCACGGCCACCACGGCCGGCACGAGTTCCGCGATAACGGTCTAGCGATAAGCGTGTAGTTCCCAACTGCCTCCTGGTTTCCATTGTCCGCAAGACACTTGCCACAGGTGGGTAGTCACGACTTACAGCAGATTTGCTATTTGTGTCAAAAACAGATACCCCTAACTGTAAAACGTAGAGAACTTAACGATGTAGCTATATACCTCGTAAACGTTTTTGATGATGTTAACAGACAGCATCTGTGAAGAATAATTTAAAAATGGATTTGACAGGGTAAACCATTTAAAGGCATTTAAAAGATAAATTAACGCAGTCCATTTGAGAAACAAAGGGGTCAGACAAGGGTGTAGCGTATCGTCACAGTTTTTGATGTGTATATGGACAATACACAGGATGAAGGAAAAAATGCCGCACTTTGAAGTCGGTGCGCGATCCCACATCCAGATTCAAGACAAAAGTTTATCTACCAAAGCCAGATCGGTTATATTTTGAAAACATATGTATGAAAACGAGGAGCTGACGACACTGTCACATTTTGCAGCGCACCGGAATGTACATAGCAACGTGTACCACTCCCGCACTATACCAGCCGGCTTAGCTCACTGAGTAAACTGGTGGGAATCAACCCCACCTCCACCATGCAACTACGGTTCGATTCCTCGTAAGGTTCATTTCCTATTTTTTAGACGTCCGTTCTCCAATTCTCGTCGTTTATAGGCAGGACATCATTATATCACACGACAATGACGTATCACATGACAGTGGAAGCCATTAAACTGCAGCCATGCGTCTATTAACCGCTCAGTGCGCAACCATAGCTGGTCCTGTCAAGTCCATTTAGAGTGCCTTCCCGTCGATTTGCTATTGGTCCTGAGAGCATCTGATAACCAAGTTGATGCTCCTGTTCGTTCATCTGCTGCACGGCACCCTTAGAGGCGCCATCCCGATAAGCATGTTCTTCGTCGCCGGGAGAGACACTTTCGGGAAACCGGTATTCTTCGTCCACAAGTTATTGTCAGAGGTTGTCCAAGGACTAGGCGTACTCCACAAACAGAGGACGTGATCCTTGAAACCGTTCACCAGTCACCTCGGCGAAGTATGCGTGATATTGTAAGGAAGTTCCAGATATATGAACGATTGCAACTTCCTGGGTGATTAAAGCTATGTGCCGGACCGCGAGTCGAACTCAGGAGCTTTGTCTTTCGCGGGCGGCACTTCCCCTTGAAATGCAAAGGTCCCGAGTTCGAGTCTCGGTCGGGCACACAGTTTTAATCTGCCAGGAAGTTTCATATCAGCGCACACCCCGCTGCAGACATAAAATCTCTTTTTGGATCTCAAGGACTGGTTGCTGAAGTCTTGCACAATGAAGAACTGCATCCATATCGTTATACATCGACTCAACACCAGGTGCCAGAAGACCGCATTCGACAAGTACAGTTTTGTGCATGGTTTTTGCACCAACTGCGAGAACGAACATTGTATAAATAAGGTCATATGTGTTGCAGCCTTTTTCTGTTTCGCCTAATACGCGAAAGTTTGAAATATTTTTTACACATTGACTGTCATTGAAGGGTTTTACTTTTATTTAATATTGTCCCAGCTAAGTATCGGTTTGATTACTTTTAAAACCCATGTAAAACGTGGGTCACTACACATATAGTCTTCCCAACTCTGAGAGAAAAAATCTTTACTAGCTTTACTACCAATGTTTACAGACGACGATACTTTAACCTTTCGTTCAATTGTTTTAGTTAACGAATCGCTAATTTGTTCTTGGCATAGATCACGTAACCTTAACGCTTATTAATCTAAGTTAAATTAATGTTCAAGACTTGTATTATGTTTCAAATTATCAACGTCAATTTATTGACAAGAATTATTAAGAAATAGGTTCACTAATACCATCCCATTCAAAGAAGTTCTTTAATTAGATGTCTAAGTATGGTTCCCGCTAGCATCAGAGGTGTTAGATAATATCCTGTCACGTTCGGTAAGTGAGTTATTTCTATTTAATATCCGCAAACTGTCATTAACAATGATCGCTAGTCGCGTGAAGTTAAAGTTTCCCACTATCACAATTCAAAGTCCGAACCCGGTTAAAATTCTCAATTCAGTAAAGTGTTTAAATATTCACATGAATTGACATTAAAGCCAAAGAGATTACTATGCTCCTTCCCGTTTATCTAATCTGATAAATGTCCAAATTAAAGTCTTGAATTGTCAATCCTCAAAAAGCCTCAATTGTTGTTCTCTAAAGCTGTACCTCCTAAATAACTTCCGAACTAGAACAGACTAGAGACTGGAGTATCGTAATTACAACGTATGGCTATTTATACTCTAATAAACACTATCTTTGATGTCCCGGACGTACGTTCTATGACTATAATATTGGTTTTCTTACGTATTGGAATAACTAATATTTTAATATTTTCTACTGTTTTTCCCCCTTCTCATGTTTCCAAAATTTATAATTAAATTTTTCTTTTCTTTTCTTTTGCTTTCTATACTAGATATTTCCCTCTATTTGTTTATTTATTTTTCGTAATTACTGGTCATTTTGTGAATTGATATTTTAAGGACATCGGAGCTAATTTCGGAGCTATTTTTGTTTTTTCAACACCGAGAGGTGCTGTGTTACATATGGAGTGACATGAAGGTATTTTCAACCTCCACGACAGCCATTATTGGTCAGAAAACATCCCGCAGTTCACCCCTGAACGTGGCTTTCAGGCATAAACCTGTGCGCTGGAATCGTAGTACAAGTGTTTCCGGGCCCTTACCTATAGCCGGACAAAGTGAATGAGCCCCTGCATCGTACGCTTCTTTGCATTACTTTGCCTGTGGCATTAGGGAACTTTCCACTTGGTGCTCGGCGAAAGCTACGTTTTCAGCATGATGGTGCACCGCCACACTTTGGAATTAATATGCGTAACTGTATAAATGAAGCGTTTTCGGGGGAATGGATTGCTCGTGGAGGTCCAATATTCTCGCAGCCACTTTCCTCAGACCGTAATCCGCAAGATTTTTATTTGTGGGGACGCCTAGAGGAACGATTAATTAGACTACACCAGCCATGAATGTATACGACGTAACAGCTCTCGTGCATGCCACCTCGGCAGTGGTGGACGCAGGTGTGTTGTGTAGGGACGAGGAAAGAAAGATACAGCGAGAGGCGAAGTGTTAAAAAATTCAAGGTTTTCGCTTTGAGAGTCTTCTCTAAACGAAACATTGCACATTTGTGTACATATCGGCTCAGTGAAGATAAGCTCGGATGTCAAACGTACAGACTTGAACTATTGTGCATAGCACAATGTGTAATCTAGTTTTGCCCACCTATTGTGTTTTTTGATACCACATGGCATACAGACGATGTTACTGTACCCAGTATTATTATCCGTTGGCTTTATTTTTGTTATGGACGAAACAAAGTGGCCGTTTACGTCTGTTTGAAGTTCATGTTATGTCTCAATATTTAAGTAAAGGTAACAGAAAGAAAAGCACAAGGTACCGCACTTTGGAGGTGTAAATTGCATACAATTTGGTGGTTTATCTGAAAAAGAATGTCTGGTGTGAACATCACTGGAATATTGTTGAGTCCCCAGATCCGTTCCCCGTGGCATTCCCTAGTCTCGCTGAGTAAATGGGACAGCTACGACACACAGCAGAGTTGATGCTACCTCTTGTCGGTCACGCTGCACGCAGTTACCGCATTGACAGGGCCTCGTTTTTCAAATGCATTTCTATTAAACCTACTGGCGGTGTTAGGTTTTGCTACGCACACTTTTGTGGTGGGATGAGAAATCACATGTCGACTACCACGTGTGCCACTTTTTCATCACCTCGTATACGAGAGCGGAACGCCCAGTTTGACAGAGCTACTCCGACAGATACACACACTGTTTTATCCTGTCACATACTTGCACACGATGCCATATTTATTTCCCAAAAAACTAAGATGATCTACATAAAGGAATGTACTGTTGCGCTGACTATGTAAATATTAAAACATTATGTTGTAATCAACAGAAAAACGAAATACGATAGCTTTTAAGGGAAAGGATCGAAAAAGTCAAAACTGTTAATGATACCGAAATATTAGATGAAGTTATTTATTTTAATTATTTAGGATGTGACATGACGTACATCAGAGTGAGAATTGTTCAAATTTCCTCTTTATCTAACATGTGTGGAATAATCAACACATGCCTGAAAAACAAAATACAGCAAAAAAAAAATGGTTCAAATGGCTTTGAGCACCATGGGACTTACCATCTACAGTCATCAGTCCCCTACAACTTACAACTACTTAAACCTAACTAACCTAAGGACATCACACATCACACAGCCATCACGAGGCAGAGAAAAATCCCTGACCCCTCCGGGAATCGAACCCGAGCGTGGGAAGCGAGAACGCTACCACACGACCACGTGATGCGAGCAAAATACAGTAAGACACAGTGTAATAGAGCAGATCTGTTGTCACTGTAGTGTACGGAAGTGAGTCATGGGTGATATGTTGACAAGGAGATACAATTCAAATGCGAGAAATGAATTTCTCAGAGAAATAAAACGATGCAGTGGATTACACATAGTTAAGGAAGATGGCTTTATGAAAGAATTTCCAAATTAGGAACCTAAGGCCATGGAAACAAAACAGAACGTAATAAACACATTACCATGATGATTAGTCAAAGACAACCTCTCGTAATCTAAGATACTAAAGTAAATGAGAAAGAACTCAAGCAAGGCCAAGGAAAAGCTGGGTATCGCAACAGGAAAGTGTTTCGCGCCTGAAATGTAGAAGAAGAAGAAGAAGGAGAAGGAAAAGAAGAAATGACCTGTCACATATTCCCTAAAGATGAAATTAAATATGTTTTCCCGAACAAGCCAACTTCAAATTGCAGCTGATATACACTAGTAATGTAGAGAGTAAAAACACATACGATGCTAGTAAAAAAAACTCGAAAGTTTATGAAGTTTGAATCTTAGAACAACACAGATTAATTAACAATAATGACATTCGCCTTCAGCAGTTCAGGGATATCACGCAATTAGAGAAGGGAAGCAGCTATCCTTAAGATACGGCACAATTACAGAATGGAGAAATCGGCATGGCCAGTCTCTTGTCTGGCATTAACAGACTGACAGAGCTTCGGCACGATTTCAAGGAATGCTGGCTTACAGTCTTTGAGATCAAGCCACTGATACAACACGTGTGAATATACTGAAGACTGGGTAGGTAATTTCCGTTTTTATTGGTCAAGCCATCACTCTAGAGGCTGGTTCGATGCATCTCTCCACTCCAGTCTATCCGGTGCATGTCTCTCCTTGGATACAGCGACCTGATTCACGTGAAATTCTTTATTATAGCCAAGTCTACGCCTCCCTCTGCAAGTTTTACTACCAGAGACTTGCATCCATTACCAAATGAGCGATTAGTTTATGGCGCAGTGTACGTCCTATCAAGCCGTTCCTTTTTTGCCAAAGGTTATATAATTACCGAGTACACCTGTCTAATCTTCAGTGCTCTCCTATCACGCAACATAACACAGTATTCCATACACTACTTCCACAGGTGGTTGACAAAAATATGTAAACACTGAAAACACAAGACATTTACCATGCCTAATACGATGTAGGAAAGCCGTTTACATTCAAAACTGATTCCAATCATCCCGGAATCTATACGTACAGCTCCTGTATGGTTCATAAGGGAGTGTTATAGCATTCTTCCTGCAAAGTAGTGGCAAAACCCAGGTAACGATGATGGGGGTGAATAGCGATGACGCAACCATCCCTCCCAAGTAGATCACAAAGGCTCACTAAGGTCAGTTTCAAACTGCGACACTGGTGACGGTCACCGGTAACTGTGGTGAAGACTTCTGGATCACCGGTGTCCGACACTGCAAAAATGGTTCAAATGGCTCTGAGCACTATGGGACATAACATCTGACGTCATCAGTCCCCTAGAACTTAGAACTACTTAAAGCTAACTAGCCTAAGGACATCACACACATCCATGCCAGAGGCAGGATTCGACCCTGCGACCGTAGCGTTCGCGCCGTTCCAGACTGTAGCGCCTAGAACCGCTCGGCCACACCGGCCGGCCCCGACACAGTAGGTATTGCCAACTGATTACTTAGTGAAATCGACTCGAGCGAGGAGGAACTTTTGTTAGTACTTCTAAGCAAGAGGAGGAGGAGAATAAAAACAAAACGTTCATTACACTTACATCCACTGCTACGAGGTCGGCTGTAGAAAATATTGTTTTATACTCTTTATGTCGATCTGAGACAAGATGAGAAGAAGTTTGTTCCGTATTTTCGAATGTCGAACACTTCATTTGATAAACTGCTAGGAGAGGTGATAGAACAAATCACAGGAGTCGACAATAATATTTTAACTGTATTTTACTCAAGAGGATGTCGTTATCAGGAGAAAGAAAACTGGCGTTCTACGGATCGGAGCGTGGAATGTCAGATCCCTTAATCGGGCAGGTAGGTTAGAAAATTTAATAAGGGAAATGGATAGGTTAAAGTTAGATATAGTGGGAATTAGTGAAGTTCGGTGACAGGAGGTCAGGTGATTACAGGGCTATAAACACAAAATCAAATAGGGGTAATGCAGGAGTAGGTTTAATAATGAATAGGAAAATAGGAATGCGGGTAAGCTACTACAAACAGCATAGTGAACGCATTATTGGGGCCAAGATAGATACGAAGCCCACACCTACTACAGTAGTACAAGTTTATATGCCAACTAGCTCTGCAGATGATGAAGAAATTGAAGAAATTTACGATGAAATAAAAGAAATTATTCAGATAGTGAAGAGAGACGAAAATTTAATAGTAATGGGTGACTGGAATTCGAGTGTAGGAAAAGGGAGAGAAGGAAACATAGTAGGTGAATATGGATTGAGGCTAAGAAATGAAAGAGGAAGCCGCCTGGTAGAATTTTGCACATAGCACAACTTAAACATAGCTAACACTTGGTTTAAGAATCATGAAAGAAGGTTGTATACATGGAAGAACCCTGGAGATACTAAAAGGTACCAGATAGATTATATAATCGTAAGACAGAGAATTAGGAACCAGGTTTTAAATTGTAAGTCATTCCCAGGGGCAGATGTGGACTCTGACCACAATCTATTGGTTATGACGTGTACATTAAAACTGAAGAAACTGCAAAAAGGTGGGAAATTAAGGAGATGGGACCTGGATAAACTGAAAGAACCAGAGGTTGTACAGAGTTTCAGGGAGAGCATAAGGGAACAATTGACACGAATGGGGGAAAGAAATACAGTAGAAGAAGAATGGGCAACTTTGAGGGATGAAGTAGTGAAGGCAGAAGAGGATCAAGTAGGTAAAAAGACGAGGGCTAGTAGAAATCCTTGGGTAACAGAAGAAATATTGAATTTAATTGATGAAAGGAGAAAATATAAAAATGCAGTAAATGAAGCAGGCAAAAAGGAATACAAACGTCTCAAAAATGAGATCGACAGGAAGTGCAAAATGGCTAAGCAGGGATGGCTAGAGGACAAATGTTAGGATACAGAGGCTTATCTCCCTAGGGGTAAGATAGATACTGCCTACAGGAAAATTAAAGAGACCTTTGGAGAGAAGAGAACCACTTGTATGAACATCAAGAGTTCAGATGGAAACCCAGTTCTAAGCAAAGAAGGAAAAGCAGAAAGCTGGAAGGAGTATATAGAGGGTCTATACAAGGGCGATGTACTTGAGGACAATATTATGGAAATGGAAGAGGATGTAGATGAAGATGAAATGGGAAATATGATATTGCGTGAAGAATTTGACAGAGCACTGAAAGATCTGAGTCGAAACAAGGCCCCGGGAGTAGACAACATTCCATTGGAACTACTGACAGCCTTGGGAGAGCCAGTCCTGACAAAATTCTACCATCTGGTGAGCAAGATGTATGAAACAGGCGAAATACCCTCAGACTTCAAGAAGAATATGATAATTCCAATCCCAAAGAAAGCAGGTGTTGACAGATGTGAAAATTACCTAACAATCAGTTTAATAAGCCGCAGCTGCAAAATACTAACACGAATTCTTTACAGACGAACAGAAAAACTAGTAGAAGCCGACCTCGGGGAAGATCAGTTTGGATTCCGTAGAAACACTGGAACACGTGAGGCAATACTGACCTTACGACTTATCTTAGAAGAAAGATTAAGGAAAGGCAAACCTACGTTTCTAGCATTTGTAGACTTAGAGAAAGCTTTTGACAATGTTGACTGGAATACTCTCTTTCACATTCTAAAGGTGGCAGGGGTAAAATACAGGGAGCGAAAGGCTATTTACAATTTGTACAGAAACCAGATGGCAGTTATAAGAGTCGAGGGACATGAAAGGGAGGCAGTGGTTGGGAAGGGAGTGAGACAGAGTTGTAACCTCTCCCAAATGTTATTCAATCTGTATATTGAGCAAGCAGTAAAGGAAACAAAAGAAAATTTCGGAGTAGGTATCAAAGTCCATGGAGAAGATATAAAAACTTTGAGGTTCGCCGATGACATTGTAATTCTGTCAGAGACAGCAAAGGACTTGGAAGAGCAGTTGTATGGAATGGACAGTGTCCTGAAAGGAGGATATAAGATGAACATTAACAAAAGCAAAACGAGGATAATGGAATGTAGTCGAATTAAGTCGGGTGATGCTGAGGGAATTAGATTAGGGAATGAGACACTTAAAGTAGTAAAGGAGTTTTGCTATTTGGAGATCAAAATAACTAATGATGGTCGAAGTAGAGAGCATATAAAATGTAGACTGGCAATGGGAAGGAAAGCGTTTCTGAAGAAGAGAAATTTGTTAACATCGAGTATAGATTTAAGTGTCAGGAAGTCATTTCTGAAAGTATTTGTATGGAGTGTAGCCATGTATGGAAGTGAAACATGGACGATAAATAGTTTGGTCAGGAAGAGAATAGAAGCTTTCGAAATGTGGTACTACAGAAGAATGCTGAAGATTAGATGGGTAGATCACATAACTAATGAGGAGGTATTGAATAGGATTGGGGAGAAGAGGAGCTTGTGGCACAACTTGACCAGAAGAAGGGATCGGTTGGTAGGACATGTTCTGAGGCATCAAGGGATCACCAATTTAGCATTGGAGGGCAGTGTGGAGAGTAAAAATCGTAGAGGGAGACCAAGAGATGAATACACTAAGCAGATTCAGAAGGATGTAGGTTGCAGTAGGTACTGGGAGATGAAGGAGCTTGCACAGGATAGAGTAGCACGGAGAGCTGCATCAAACCTGTCTCAGGACTGAAGACCACAACAACAACAACAACAACAACAACAACAACATTTGCCGCGCGGGATTAGCCGTGAGGTCTAGGGCGCTGCAGTCATGGACTGTGCGGCTGGTTGCGGCTGAGGTTCGAGTCCTCCCTCGGGCATGGGTGTGTGTGTTTTTTCTTAGGATAATTTGGGTTAAGTAGTGTGTAAGCTTATGGACTGATGACCTTACAAGTTAAGTGCCATAAGATTTGACACACATTTTTTTAACTGTATTTTCCGGACCATAAGGCGAGGCGCTTTAAGACGAAGGTAAGACGCACACTTAATTTCGTTATGAAATTTTTTTTTTTTGAAATATAAGTATTTTTTTAGATTGCTTCTTCATTTACCCTGTAGGGGTGAGTTCATTTTCTCCACGCTCATCCATTTTGCCCCTTCTTATCGCATTAAGACTGCGTAAAGATACATTTAATACAGGTGAATGTGAAAGAAAAAGGGGTGAGGGATGCAAATGTGCTTGAAGGTTACTATCCTCCTAGCCTTTACAGGCGTAGCAACTAAATTTCGCCACTCTTTTATGGGAGATTAAATTTTAAAAACAACATACAACTTACCAATTTTGTTTTTTACATCCGTGGACTTCTCATTTAAATCAGGCGCAAACTTCGTTATAATTTCTTGCCAAGCATTCGCTTTCACCACTTGGCTACACCGTTTACAGTATAATGGACAATTAATGTTTTGCGTCACTGTCTCAAAAACGACTGCCTGTCCGTTGGCAAATCTTGAGCGCTGTGTCTGTGAACTGTGTCCCTGTGCGAGCACTGCAATGCAACTAATGCATGTCCGGCGGTGAGTGCTGTGAACACAGTGACCCTGTCCGTCCCATGTGGCGAGGGTGAGTCACTGCTGAGTAACAGTGGTTCGCTGGGGCAGTGTAGTGTCCCGGTGTGAACGCTCCAGTTCAAACGAATGTGTCTCTGTCGGGGGCCGTCGCTGGTGACCCTCATCGGCGTCCCAGTGTGAAACGGGGCTAAGATCTGCTGACTGTGGCGGACTACTCATCCTCGTACTCACGAAGTAATGCTAGACGATGTAAGCTGTGTGAATAGGGATCCTGACGTCTAGGAACACAGCATGACCCTTGGGGAACAAATATTGCGCCATCGGATAGACGTGATCAGCCAAAATGTTCACATAATTCTTAGCAGCCATCCAACCTTGGGGCCCATAGAACACTACGATACGGCTGCTGAAAATATCACTGTACCTCGGCAGTGTTTCACTCTTGTGACGTATACTCTCCCAGAAGTTGGAAACAGTGTAACACAAGACTCATGCGACCAAGTGAGTTTCTTCCATTGGTCTACAGTCTAGTTTCTATGGCTCCGGCACCACGGTTCCTTGTCCCGGGTGTCTTCAGTGCTGATGACGGATTCTGGAGCGGGCTCCATTTTGTCATCGTGTTGACAGGGTTCATGAGCGCCACATTCAATTCTGCAGTGAATTTTGCAGCTCTCGTCCGCCTGTTTTTCTTCACAGTCCTCTTCAATGTCAGCCTGTCACTATCGCTGAACACACTTCCGTCGGGCGGCCGGAGTGGCCGTGCGGTTCTAGGCGCTACAGTCTGGAACCGCGAGACCGCTACGGTCGCAGGTTCGAATCCTGCCTCGGTCATGGATGTGTGTGATGTCCTTAGGTTAGTTAGGTTTAAGTAGTTCTAAGTTCTAGGGGACTGCTGACCTCAGATGTTAAGTCCCATAGTGCTCAGAGCCCACACTTTCGTCCGCATTGTGACTTCATCTATACCTTCATCTACACTGAAGATCCAAAGAAACTGGTGCACCTGCCTAATATCGTGTACGGTCCCCGCGAACACGCAGAAGTACCGCAACACAACGTAGCATTGACTCGATTAATGTCTGAAGTAGGGTTGGAGCGAACTGACACCAAGAATCCTGCAGGGCCGCCCATAAAGCCGTAAGAACACGAGGGGGTGGAGATCCCTTCTGGACAGCACGTTGCATCGCGTCCCAGGTATGCTCTATAATGTTCATGTCTGGGAACTCAGGTGGCCTGCAGAAGTGTTTAAACTCAGAAGAGTGTTCCTGGAGCCACTCTCTAACAATTCTGAACGTGCAGGGTGTGGCACCTGCTGGAACTGCCCAAGTCCGTCGGAATGCACAAGGGACATGAATGGATGTAGGTGATAAGATAGTATGATTACGTACGTGTCAGAGTTATTTTGTCTCACTGTTTAGAGGAAACAAAACGCGTGGGTGTTTTCAGCTCGTTACTAAATGCAAATAAGTAGGAGGCCGATTTGATAGGAGCTGAAGGAGTCAAGGTTGGAATAATATGCGGTACGGCACACTGTTAGAGAGAAGGATTATTATTCAAGAAACACTTAGTACAATGAAAATTACTTATCCTCAGTAGTTTGTAGCTACGGCTATAACTAACACAACATATTCTCGGGGACTAAGCCTGATGGGCCCTCCTCAGAGAATCAATGCAAACAGAACTGGCTGAGGACCGATTATACAAGTGCGTCTGCCTAGGTTGAAATCTAGCTAAGAAGTGAACGAGGCACACCCCAGTTCCGTCGTGCTGCACAGCCCGCTAGAGTGCGCTGTGCTCGGCAGACGACGGGCTGCCAACCTTGTGTTGGCGTGGCGTTGCAGTAGTATCTGTGGCAATGATACTACAAGAGTCGTATCTAGACGTATCAGGGGTCCTATGTCACTCCAATTGCACCCCCCCCCCCCCCACACCATTACAGTGCCTCCACCACCTTGGACAGTCCCCTGCTAAGATACAGAGTCCATGGATTCATGAGGTTGTCTCCATACCCGCACACGTCCGTCCACACGATACAATTCGAAGCGAGAATCGTTCGCCCAGGCAACATGTTTTCAGTCATCAACAGTCCAATGTCGGTGCTGACGCGCCCAGGCGAGGGATAAAGCTTTGTGTTATGCAGTCATCAAGCGTTCAAGACTGAGCCTTCGGCTCCGAAAGCCCATATCGATGATGTTTCGTTGAATGGTTTACACGGTGACACTTGCTGATGGCCCAGCAATTTGCGGAAGGGCTGCGCTTCTGTCACGTTGATCTACCCTCTCCAGTCGTCGTTGTTCCCGTTCTAGCAGGATCTTTTCGGGCCGGAGGGATGTCGTAGATCTGATATCATCATCATCATCATCATCATTTAAGACTGATTATGCCTTTCAGCGTTCAGTCTGGAGCATAGCCCCCTTATAAAATTCCTCCACGTTCCCCTATTCAGTGCTAACATTGGTGCCTCTTCTGATGTTAAACCTATTACTTCAAAATCATTCTTAACCGAATGCAGGTACCTTCTCCTTGGTCTGCCCCGACTCCTCCTACCCTCTACTGCTGAACCCATGAGTCTCTTGGGTAACCTTGCTTCTCCCATGCGTGTAACATGACCCCACCATCTAAGCCTGTTCATCCTGACTGCTACACCTATAGAGTTCATCCCCAGTTTTTCTTTGATTTCCTCATTGTGGATACCCTCCTGCCATTGTTCCCATCTACTAGTACCTGCAATCATTCTAGCTACTTTCATATCCGTAACCTCAACTTTCTTGATAAGGTAATCTGAATCCACCCAGCTTTCTCTCCCATGCAAGAAAGTTGGTCGAAAGATTGAACGGTGCACAGATAACTTAGTCTTGGTACTGACTTCCTTCTTGCAGAAGAGAGTAGATCGTAGCTGAGAGCTCACTGCATTAGCTTTGCTACACCTCGCTTCCAGTTCTTTCACTATGTTGCCATCCTGTGAGAATGTGCATCCTAAGTACTTGAAACCGTCCACCTGTTCTAACTTTGTTCCTCCTATTTGGCACGCAATCCGTTTATATTTCTTTCCCACTGACATTACTTTCGTTTTGGAGATGCTAATTTCATACCATAGTCCTTACATTTCTGATCTGATCTGATATTTTACCGGATTTCTGGCATTCACGGTACACTCGTAAAATGATTGTTCAGGGCAGGGCGGGATTAGCCGAGCCGTCCAAGGCGCTACAGTCATCGACTGTGCGGCTGATTCCGGCGGAGGTTCGAGTCCTCCCTCGGGCGTGGGTGTGTGTGTTTGTCCTTAGGATAATGTAGGGTAAGTAGTGTGTAAGCTTAGGGTTTGATGACCTTAGCAGTTAAGTCCCATAAGATTTCACACAAATTGGAAGTTTTTTTTTTATTGTACAGAAAGATCCCCACTTCTTCGCTACCTCGGGGATCCTGTGTCCAATCGCTCGTGCGCCGGCTGTAACACCAAGTTCAAACTCACTTAAATTTTGATAACCTGCCACTCAACAGCAGTAAGCGATATAACAACTGCGCCAGGCACTTGTCTTATATAGACGTTGTCAACCAACTGAGCCGTTGCAAGCGATTGGCTCCACATACCACTTCGTCATAAATGTCACAATCTACTTTAGGGACAACTTCACCTTCACAGCATTTATTTGAGTATCCAATTTGAGCCAATTTCATGTATTGTAAATGTTTCAAGTGTTTTGTTTATTATTTTCAGTTTAGTCATAATAAATCATATTGTTATTTTGGACACAGCTGCCATTCTGTTAATCGGTAGAGCAACCCTTTCATTTCTCACCACGTTTATGAAGCTTTCCTTTATTTAACTTATTTGTCAAATTAAATTATTGCAGGTGCCAAAATCTTTTCTACTCCACATGCAGGGTCGATTACAGTCAGTCCGCGTTTCTTTTTAATCCAAGTGCAACAGCAAAAGTCGGAGTCAGAATAGGGGGGGGGGGGGGGGGGGAGGCTTAAAGCATCATTTATATATGAATATTCTAGAAGAATTTAGTGTTAAATACACTGCTAGCCCCGGCACCACGCAACATTTTCACGCAATTTGGGTGCATAGATCCTGAGAAATCAGTACCCAGAACAACCACCTCTGGCCGTAATAACGGCCTTGATACGCCTTCGCATTGAGTCAAACAGAGCTTGGATGGAGTGTACAGGTACAGCTGCCCGTGCAGCTTCAACACGATACCACAGTTCATCAAGAGTAGTGACTGGCGTATTGTGACGAGCCAGTTGCTCGGCCACCATTGGCCACCCGTTTTCAATTTGTGTAAATCTGGAGCAGCAGTCGAACATTTTCTGTATCCAGAAAGGCCAGTACAGAACCTGCAACATGCGGTCGTGCGTTATCCTCCTGAAATATAGGGTTTTGCAGGAGTCGAACGTGTGCAGCGTCAAGGTTAACCGCAGCCATCACACACATCCATACCCGAGGCAGGATTCGAACCTGCGACCGTTGCGGTAGGTATTAGGTAGCGGTTTCATGAACATTACTTCACTCTGCCTAGCACGGTTCTGCTACTACAGAGTGAAGGGACGTCGTAAAGAAACATATCGAGGTAAGTGGACTCTTGATAACTCAGAGCGAAGTGACGAAGACGACCTACTCCGCCCCGCCTCAATCTACTTACTAAATTTTGAACAAAACGTTCCATCTGGTATTCTGCTGGCCTAATGGTTGGATCTGACACTAGCAACATCGCGTTTTTTCCTCTAAAAGCCATTCTTTCCTCTTTATGTACAAAACACTTTATAACGGGGCGGACAGCCTTCGTCTGCCACCCTCGGTGCAATCTGCCACTGGAGCATAATTGTCAACATGAACCTGGGAAATTTTTGGCTTTCAGCAGAAACATTTTTATGACCCATGTGATTCTTGCCTTGTGGCAGCCAGCTAAGAGTCCCAAGCCGCAGAACAGTGCAGGAATCTGTCGCCACACTAAAAGGAAAAGAGGCAAAGCTCATTATGGCTGCAGTCTTTGGAATTTTTGTTACTGTTTTGGAAGACGCCGTGGTCTCCTTCATTGCTTACATATTCCGACCTCACAATCATATTCCACCCATCAAGACGCTTCATTTGAACCCAAACTCCATAAGATAAAGTCTATGTTGTATGAATTCATGTAAACGATATGCAGTTAACAAGTAAGCGCACCGTGGTTGAAATACTCGAGGTGTACACACAATCATTCCAGACACGACGGTCACAGAAGCTTTTAGTTCGGGAGAGAAACCGCACAATAGGACGCAGGTCTCTTCATAGGACGAGTGAACCTATCTACAGTATGTCGGCCGGTGACCGCCGATGAAACGGACAGCGTGGGTCTGAGTGAAAGGGGGGAACAACCCTGTGTTCAGCTTAAAAGCAAATTCCGCTACATTGTGTGGAAGCGGCCAGCCTACGCATTCTTTACACATAGCACGCAGTTTCAGAGATTTTCACAGGGAGACAGCAAACACCAAACGCCAATGCTACAGGTTTCCGGATTGGTCGCCTTAAATGAAACGTCATTCTCCCGTTTTAGAAGAGCAATATTAATTGGCAGACAATATTACTGACGCCTTGAGATAAAGGAATAATGGAAGAGAGCGAAAGATATACACCTTCACGTCTGGCGTGGAAAGGCGCTGTTCCGTTGTCGCTCGTGGAGTGAGAAACATATCTCTTCTCAGTACTTCACTGGGAGAGCACCTCTGTCGAGAGCGAATTGAAGTGCTATTCTATATTGAGTCCTTGTGATTAAGCGTTGTTCATTGTGTTGGCCGCCACACTTATTGTGCGGTGTGAGTTATAGTTAAACGGCTGCCAGCGAATTTTGAGTGGCATCGTGGTGCACTGGTTATCTGACCGGTGTACCACGCTAGTAGTTAGACTAGGGGTGAATAGAAATTATTGACTTCATCAAGGCATAGGGAGAGTTTGATTGGCGAAGGTCAATCCCGATAGAACGAGAGTTACCTTATTTGTCAGCAGCGAGCGGCGCAGACAGCAGTCATCGCAGCTTACAGTATTGTGCCCTACGGCTCTTGCGAGCCCCATATTTCCTCCACAACAGTACACTTCACTGCATTTCACACACGACAGCCTCAACTGTACATAGCAACATTGTAACGGATAATTATTCAAGTTGAGTAGGTGCGGCTCTCAGCCATTCTGCAAAGTCAATAACAATCTTAAACTTTGTATAGAAATTTCATTAGCAAATCCTATCCTTGAGAGGTAACTTTACGTTTCGAAATGAACCACGATATAACTTGTTTGATTCATAACTAAAAGTGCCATTGTGATTCCTCAGAATTTTTGCAAAATAAATAATCATTTTCGCTAGTTTCATGTTTTTCTTACACTAACTAGCACTACTCCAGTACCCAAGTATCCCACTAGTTACATAAGAAATTTTGTGAATTTTTGTGTCATTTCCTTACAGCGGACGACTCCAGAAAATATTTATTGCTGAAAGTTTTTCAGGCATTTCTCTTTAGAACGTTAGGAGCGTCTGTCTGGCTTCTGTAGTAGTGTGGGGGTGGAAACTGCATCTTGCAGGAGCTGCATACTGAATTATTAAACAGGTTATGGAACAGTTTTTGGAAAATACTGCCACGTCAATAAAGAACTAGGTCACTGGAAACAGTGCTGACAGGTAGAGCAGGTAGGCAGTTGTGGGACTCTTTGTTACCCAGCTTGGTGATGGAATTGGGTGAACATTCAAAACTGCCGCGGCCGTGGGCACATGCTGTGGGGCCTGGAGCCTGTCTGGAAAGGTCCAGTGTTATGAACAGCGGCACGCGTCAGGGCAGTGAAGAATAACTAATTATCACAAGTCGGTCTCTTTGCACGAAGAAAACGTGGGTGGAATGTTATTTGTCGCTGGTGACGCTTTTCCTACAAAAACAGAAGGTACTATGCTGGTTGGGAGATGTTTATCCCGGCTTTTTCATGGAAAATTCGGAGAATACACGCTGTTCTAAATTTATTTCCTCCCCTTGTGCAGTAAGGACTTCTCTCTCTGACACACACACACACACACACACACACACACACACACACACACAAGGCGAGAAGGAAACCCACTGGATATTCTAAGATGTTCAGACAACGTTGTAGGAGGGGAACCACAGCTATGAGTATTCATCTTGGGTATTAATAACAGCTTCAGCTTTCCAGAATGAGATTTTCACTCTGCAGCGGAGTGTGCGCTGATATGAAACTTCCTGGCAGATTAAAACTGTGTGCCCGACCGAGACTCGATCTCGGGACCTTTGCTTTTCGCCGGCAAGTGCTCTACCAACTGAGCTACCCGAGCAGGACTCACGCCCGGTACTCACAGCTTTACTTCTGCCAGTACCTCGTCTCCTACCTTCCAAACTTCATAGAAGCTCTCCTTCCTGCGAACCTTGCAGAACTAGCACTCCTGATAGAAAGGATATTGCGGAGACACGGCATAGCGACAGCCTGGGGGATGTTTCCAGAATGAGATTTTCACCTTGCCATGTCTCAGCAATATCCTTTCTATCAGGAGTGCTAGTTCTGCGAAGGTTCGCAGGAAGGAGAGCTTCTATGAAGTTTGGAAGGTAGGAGACGAGGTACTGGCAGAAGTAAAGCTGTGAGGGTGGGGCGTGAGTCGTGCTTGGTTAGCTCAGTTGGTAGAGCACTTGCCCGCGAAAGGCAAAGGTTCGGCACACAGTTTTAATCTGCCAGGAAGTTTCAACTTCAGCTGTATTTGGTCTTTTATTACTGTACCTCTACCGGTTTCGTGGCGCTAAAAGTGACATCTTCAGTTGACATTTGATTAAGGAAAAAAAATGTTCAAACGTGTGTGAAATCTATGGGACTTAACTGCTAAGGTCATCAGTCCCTAAGCTTACACACTATTTAACCTAAATTATCCTAAGGACAAACACACACACCCATGCCCGAGGGAGGACTCGAACCTCCGCTGGGACCTGCCGCACAGTCCATGACTGCGGCGCCTTAGACCGTTCGGCTAATCCCGCGCGGCTATGATTAAAACATTAGAGCTTTTGCGCTCTAATGTTTCAATTATATGTCACCTGAAGATGTCGCTTTTAGGGACAAGAAACCGGTAATGGTACAGTAATAAAGGACCAAACACAGCTGAAGCCATTATTAACACCCAAGATTGTAAGAAGTAACGGTAGGTGGCACTTCAAGTCGCCATTTTGTATAAAATTTGAAAGCAGGAAGAGAGCCCATTCGTTGACGTAAAATAAAAAAAAAGAAAAGAAAACACTTGAGAAGCGGGAGTTTGGAGCTCAGTTTTCTCTGAATTGTCTGCGCTCGAAGTTAGCCCATACCCCATTGGTTAACTTATACAACATTTCACGGGGGGGGACATTGGATCACGGTTTTAAAAAATCTTATTGGCGAATGTAAAGTGAAGTCTTCTGATTGGTGGAGTCTCCTCTAGCACGGGTTGTGTGCAGAGCAGAGTGGAATAACAGAATTCTTTGGACG
This sequence comes from Schistocerca gregaria, assembly GCF_023897955.1. Classification (NCBI taxonomy): domain Eukaryota; kingdom Metazoa; phylum Arthropoda; class Insecta; order Orthoptera; family Acrididae; genus Schistocerca; species Schistocerca gregaria. Next base: position 71,862,016 of record NC_064929.1, read on the forward strand.
TTCTGGATGATCACGCAGAAATAGATACATGGGGATTGGCGACATGGAGAAGCGGACATCCTGACTTCCGATGCATGGCGAAGGCTGCACTTGTATTTCTGATGATCAACCGATCGCACCGCAATTGACAACTAGCGGCTGGCAGGAAACACAGCTGAATGCACCACGCAGTGCTACGACACATCAACTGTGGCGACATTATCCCGCTATGAAGGGCAGACATTTTTCGGTCAGTAGCTTCTAAATGTGATTAGATTCCTCTACTTAAGCCCCATCCAGGAACTTGAGAGCTCGCCTATACGACCGACCACACATCGTCATTTACATACACCACTTGAGCACAATCGAGCTAATCACTGCACACCCTTTCGCGGCAATGCATTTTTGAGAATGACCTACTGAGATAGTGGCATTTCCATCCTACATGTTCTTTACAAACTGTTGTGTACATAGTTCCGCGTAGTTAGCGCGTACACAACTTTCCCACTAGAGCGCGCCCTGCTAAGCACAACGGCGCAGGCGCAGCGCTCGTCTGTCTGCGCACTACAAGATGGCGCTCTAGGCTAGGCGCAAATTGAGACGCGTATAGCGCGTGTGGCGCGACGCAGCGCAGCGCGCCTTTTTGTAACTTCACAGGGTCAAATGGGGCCACAGCGCAAACTGCGACGCGACGCGACTGGGACGCGACACGCGCCTGCGCCAGGTCGCGCGCCGTTGTGGATGAGGCGTAGTTTCTCGCGCCGCGCGTCGCGCTTGCCTCGCTAGCACCGTGGGAAATTTGAGGAGGGGAGCGGAAAAGTAGCCCGGCCATATGCTCACATCGGAACGGCGCATATCAGCAGTGGTAGTATTGCCAATACGATAAATTTTGCCTCACTGTGTACTGAATTTTATTGCCTCTGGGTAGTGTTTCGTTTTTCGTCATTAAAACGCTCCAGCTTTCTTCGTTAGCACGTTATATTCTTCTGTTGATTATATCTGCATAGTTTTGTTTTGTTTTTCTTCTGTCAAGAAAAATGTATACTTCAGTAACTGATGGGCCATTGGCCGCTGGAATTGCACCATATGCCTCCGTGATGTGCCGGCCGCGGTGGTCTCGCGGTTCTAGGCACGCAGTCCGGAACCGTGCGACTGCTACGGTCGCAGGTTCGAATCCTGCCTCGGGCATGGATGTGTGTGATGTCCTTAGGTTACTTAGGTTTAAGTAGTTCTAAGTTCTAGAGGACTGCTGTCCACAGCAGTTGAGTCCCATAGTCCTCAGAGCCATTTGAACCATTTTTGAACCAATCCTATTCAATACCTCCTCATTAGTTATATGACCTACCCATCTAATCTTCAGCATTCTTCTGTAGCACCACATTTCGAAAGCTTCTATTCTCTTCTTGTCCAAACTATTTATCGTCCATGTTTCACTTCCATACATGGCTACACTCCATACAAATACTTTCAGAAACGACTTCCTGACACTTAAATCTATACTCGATGTTAACAAATTTCTCTCCTTAGAAACGCTTTCGTTGCCATTGCCAGTCTACATTTTATATCCTCTCTACTTCGACCATCATCAGTTATTTTGCTCCCCAAATAGCAAAACTCCTTTACTACGTTAAGGGTCTCATTCCCTAAAATTCCCTCAGAATGACCTGATTTAATTCGACTGCATTCCATTATACTCGTTTTGCTTTTGTTGGTGTTCATCTTATATCCTCCTTTCAAGACACTGTCCATTCCGTTCAACTGCTCTTCCAAGTCCTTTGCTGCCTGTGACAGAATTACAATGTCATCGGCGAACCTCATGGTTTTTATGATTACTCTGATATGGATGTAATAATGTAATGCGACGCACTGTACTACATGCATGTAAACAAGATATTTCCACTGCAAGCTAGAAACAGTCGAAAAGCAGTCACAAATAACAATGTTTTAAATGGTTCGCCGTGATGAGAAAAAGTATTTCAATTGTTGCATGGACATTATAACCGTTAATAAACTAAGTATACAACAGGCTACACAAATGAAGAAAATGGTCGGTATTATTACGTAAGTAGGAATATCCTAAAAGAGTGTTACTATTAGATATATTTAATTTGTTGAAATGTGCTGCTGGCAAAGGCAGATCTACTTTCATGACAATCTTTTTCGAACTCTATCTCACAAGGCACACATGGCTAGCTTGTGCATTCGCGGGCATTATCCTTCGCTGCTGACAATACACTGACCATTGTGTTGTGCGACAGATCGATTGTTTATTTTTCTCAATAACAACTATTTTATTCGCGATCACGCATTGTCAGTTTGGCAAGCCCTGGGTGAGTAAACAGTATCTGGCATGTGCCTATCATTCCGCCTGAAGGAACGCTCTTCATTATTTTAATACTGCTCAGATCAACAGCAGGAATAAAATCCTTTGGTAAGCTTCCATTCCCGTCGCTCAGTGTTAAAAATACGATCGGTTACGGGGATTCCACCAAAATTCCAACAGAATTGCCAATCTGTTTTTGTGTGAGTTGTTAACCTTTTCTCATTCGAAGAAGCATCACCACTTATGAGTAAAGGCCACATTTTTCTTGGTGACTGGTTTAATTGTACTTCCTTGGTCACTCATCTCACAGCAGCTGTTGAGACAGAATCCCGAAACTTAGGGCATAATTAAACAAGTAATTGGCGGTTACAGAGCTCAATAGCTTACGGAAAACATCATAGCATCGGTTTGCAGTAACATAAAAGAAGAAATTTCATATATATTTTTATACTAGGAAGCTATTCTTTCGCTAGCTGTCGATAACTCTCAAAAAATTACAGTCACTGGAGTGAAATAAATAAAAAGAGAAGTATAAGTAGTGATATGTCGCCATAGATAAGAAAGTTCCGTGTGTTTAATAATTGGCAAAACACTCTCCTCCTTGTGTGCTATCATTCGCTAAACTTTCGTTTCGATGTCTCGAGCGGTTTAGGAGATACGAGAGATGTTGCGAGTATTTCATTCTTGCGGGCGTGAGATCGGAAGTGAGCGCGCTACATGGGATACATTTTCTCCAGATCGGAGGCAGATAGAGATCTCCTCCCAAGTCTAAACAAAAATTCAGCATGTTAGCTAAATTTCATACGAAGCAACATATGGAGTAATACGCACCAAACGCAAAATCATAGTGACCCCTAATTTTGGTTGCAAACTTTTTGAGTTTTGCGTAGTGTCTTACTAAAATGTGTACCTCACAATAAGAATGGTCATTAGCGAGGTGATGGGCACGAAGGTGACATATAACGCTCCAAGTAAGGCAAAAATCATATATTTTCGGAGAATAGTTTCTGGAAAATCGTTTGAGAAAGATAGGTTGCGCGTGCTTCGGTTCAGTCAGCGCAGAGCGTCGCCAGCCGGCGCGTGCGATGTACGGTGTACGTGTCGCAATATGCGCTGCACCCGTTTGGCACGTGCGTGTCGCGCTGTAGTGGCGTGTCACGTCACACGTGCTATACGCTTCTCAATTTGCGCCTAGGCTTATAGATGGGCCAAATTCTGCTTCCGCCGATCCGCTTATTCATGTGTAACGCAGCCAATGAGATTGCTGCTAACGTAGAACCTTTTCTCCTCGCAGATCACACTCGCGCAGTGATACCTGAACGCGCGAGATATTATAATGAGTGTACAGACGTCCGTTTAGCCAGTCTGCATCAGTCTGTAATCAGGTTTCAGTCTGCGCCTAATGAGATTATCGTATTCCTGTACATAGCCATGAAGAGAAATGTATAGACACTTTGTCAAGTATCGGAGATACGTGAGAATAAGATTAACGTACGTAGACAAAAGGAACGTCAGATTGTCAATTGTAAATAGCATCCAGAATCAAGTTACGTAATGTTTATGCTTGTTATTATTTTAATAAATGTGTGTGAATATTACTCAAGTGCTGTTTAAAATTGGTCACCGTCACTCTGCTACTCTAAGCGAGCAAGTGGCATTTCTATCGTCTGACCTAACGGCAGAAGATAAACACGCCACGATAAGACCACGAGACATATTGCTGACACTCGCCTACTTCGTTAAAGCGATAAGTCAAATAATCTGATGGTGTGTGTACCGAAGGTCTTACAGTACGCACACCACACAAACTTGGAAACAAATGTACTTCTGATTTCAGTGTTCATTTTTGGCAGTTTTCCTCACATTGTAATTTCAAATGGTTCAAATGGCTCTGAGCGCTATGGGACTTAACATCTGTGGTCATCAGTCCCCTAGAACTTAGAACTACTTAAACCTAACTAACCTAAGGACGACACACACATCCATGCCCGAGGCAGGATTCGAACCTGCGACCGTAGCACTCGCGCGGCTCCGGACTGCGAGCCTAGAACCGCGAGACCACCGCGGCCGGCATTGTAATTTATTGCTCACATTAATGTATAATTATTGCTCTTTTGGTTCCGTATGAGCTTAGGAGAAATGATGAATACATTGGACCTAAATCTGGCCAAGACTTAATTTAGTAGTTTAATAAATAAACCTTTAATGTTTTCTGTAAAAACCAACAACCCAGAGTCATTTACAAGAGCCCTTCAGTTTTAATTGCTCAACACCTTGCGAGATGGAGTCATTTACGTATACTAAGGGGGAAATAAAGGACTCACTACGAAGGAATTACTTCAATGGAACGGAAATCGATAGATGTGCTGTTCACGTATAGACAAACAAATGGTTACAATTTCAGGAAAAATGGATGATTAATTCAAAACGATGAGCTTTACAAATTGAGCAAGTTAATAGGGCGTTTGTCCACCCCCTAGCCCTTACGGAATCAGGTGTTCGGTTCGGCATTGATTGGCAGAGTTGTTGGATGTTCTCTTGAGGGATATCGTGCCAAATTCTGTCCAGCTGTTGTTCAACTTGGCATTGATTGACAGAGTTGTTGGATGTTCTCTTGAGGATGTCGTGCCAAATTCTGTCCAGCTGTTATTCGGCTAGGCATTGACTGGCAGAGTTGTTGGGTGTTCTCTTGAGGGATATGATACCAATTCTGTCCAGCTGTTGTTCGGCTTGGCACTGATTGACATAGTTGTTGGATGTTCTCTTGAGGGATACCGTGCCGCATTTTGCCCAAATGTTGTTCGGCTTGGCATTGATTGGCAGAGTTGTTGGGTGCCCTATTGAGGGATATCGTGCCAAATTCTGCCTAGATCTTGTTTGGCTTGGCATTGATTGACAGAGTTGTTGGATGTTCTCTTGAGGGATATTGTGTCACATTCTGCCCAAATGTTGTTTAGTTTGGCACTGATTGAGTTAGTTGTTGGATGTTCTCTTGAGGGATACTGTGCCACATTCTGCCCAAATGTTGTTCGTCTTGTCATTGAGTGACAGAGTTGTTGCATGTTCTCTTGAGGGATATCGTGTCAAATGCTGCCCAGCTCTTGTTCTGCTTGGTATTGATTGACAGAGTTGCTGGATGTTCTCTTGAGGGATATCGTGCCAAATTGAGTCCAGCTAGTGCTTCAAAATACTGGGCTGCTTGGACAGCGTTCGTTCTCAATTGGGGAGAGATCTGGCAACCTTGCTGAACAAGGTAGTGTTTGGCAAAAACGAAGACAATAATTAGAAAATCTCTCCCTGTGCAGGCCAGCACTATCTTCTGAAATGTACGCCGAGGATGGCTTGCCATGTAGGCCAACAAAACGGGCCGTAGAGTATCGTCGATGTACCAGTGTGCTGTAACGGTGCCGCAGACCACAACCAAAGCTGCCCAACTGTGATATGAAATGGCATCCCATACTATCTCGCTTTGCTGTTTGGGCTGTATGGCGGGGGACAATCAGATTGGTGTTCTTCCATTGTCTGTGGAAGCTCCAAGCACGTCTTCGCTGGTCATTGGGGCTGAATTTGGTTCAAATGGTTCAAATAGCTCTGAGCGCTATGTGACTTAACATCTGAGGTCATCAGTCCCCTAGGACTTAGACCTGCTTAAACCTAACTAACCTAAGGACATCACACACATCACAGTCGCGCGGTTCCGGACTGAAGCGCCTAGAACCGCTCGGCCACGTCGGCCGGCTGGCTGAATTTGAAGCGGAACTTTTCATTGAAGACAATTCTAGTCCAGTCGAGTAGATTCCAGGCGGAAGAAGTGTCTGAAAACGCCCAAGAGAGCGGTGGGACACCAGTTTGACTGGCGCTGGCCATACAGCTCAACATCTACAAATAATTGCCTGAGATGCCATATCATTTCATAGCCGGACCCCTTTGGTTGCCATCTGCGGCACTCCTACAGGAGAGCTGTACGTCGATGATATTCTACGGCCCGTTTTGTTACCCTTCAAGTAAGCCACGGTGTACTTACATTTTATCAACATAGCGCCCATCCACACGACGAGAGGTTCTACTGCGTGTCCTCTTACTTACCAAACCGTACCTTGGCCAGCAAGGTCGTCAGATCTCTCCCTAATTGAGAACGTTCGGAATATAATGGGCATGGCTGTCCAACCAGCTCAGGATTTTGACGATCTCACTCGTCAGTTGGACAGAACTTACGATATGCCCCAGGAGGACATCCAACAATTCTAGCAATCAATTTCAAGCCGAGGGGCCAGAGGTGGACCAACGCGTTACTGACTTGCTCAGTTTGCGAAGCTCTATCTTTTCAATACATCATCCAACTTATCTAAAACTGTAAACCTCTGTTTTTCTGTAAATTTATATCACTTGTACCGATATCCTTCCCATTCGGATAATTCGTTCGTGATGGGTCTCTTTTTTTTTCCCCCCCTTAGAGGGTATCTGAATATGAGATCGCCGGGAGAAATCATATTTTCAGTCGTTGAAACCGAAAGGCTTGCTAGATTGGTTAGCGTCTTACGTATCATTAACCAAAGTACGATTACAAGGGGTTGAAACCTAAATTTATGATTGGGTTGAGGATTTCTGGGTAGACGGGACACAGAGATTTCTACGAGTCGTCGATAGCAGAAGCAGTAACTTAATGTGTGCCCGATGAAAGTGTACTGAGACAATATTTGTGGACTTAAAGAACTAATGGATGTTCATGCCAAGAGTAACACTCATTTCTGTTGCAAATGGTGACAGTTATTGAACTGTATGAAAAAAACGGAAATTAGTTACAAATTACGGCGTGCGGGCACTTCATTCAACATGTAAACATCACTACAGATATTCAGACCTAGGTTATGACATGTTCGATGTGCCTGCCACCATTGGCGATGATGTGGCGCAGACGAATAGCGATATTCTGCTTGATCCGCTGAAGTGTCAGAACATCGGTGCTGTCGATGACCTCATGAATGGCTATTTTCAGCTCAGCAATGGTTTTGGGGTTATTTCTGTGCACTTTGTCGTTAATAGAGCCACACAAAATGGAGTCGCATGTGTTCAAATCCGGAGAAGATGGCGACCAATTAAGGCCCATGCCAGTGGCCTATGGGTACACCAGAGCCAGAACGCGGTCCCCAAAGTTCTCCTCCAGGACATCAAACACACTCCTTGCTTCGAGAGGCTCTAGCTCCGTCTTACATCAAACACATCGTGTCCAAATTTGGGTCACTGTGGATAATGGGGATGAAATCATCTTCCAAAACCTTCACATGCCGTTCGGTATCTGCCGTTCCATCAAGGAATATCGCTCCGTTTAGTCCGTGCCTGGACATTGCCCACCGTATAGTCACCCGTTGACGGTGAAGAGACTTCTCGATCGCGAAATACGGATTCTCAGTCCCTCAAATGCGCCAGTTTTGCTAATTGACGAACCCATCCAAATGAAAGTGGCCTTCTTCGCCAAACCAAACAATAGTAATTCCCATCGTACCCCACAGCCAACCGTGCAGTTTGAACTAGCTAACACAGACCGTTCAGATATTATGACGATATTACACTCCTGGAAATGGAAAAAAGAACACATTGACACCGGTGTGCGAGAGGGCTGTACAAGCAATGATCACACGCACGGCACAGCGGACACACCAGGAACCGCGGTGTTGGCCGTCGAATGGCGCTAGCTGCGCAGCATTTGTGCACCGCCGCCGTCAGTGTCAGCCAGTTTGCCGTGGCATACGGAGCTCCATCGCAGTCTTTAACACTGGTAGCATGCCGCGACAGCGTGGACGTGAATCGTATGTGCAGTTGACGGACTTTGAGCGAGGGCGTATAGTGGGCATGCGGGAGGCCGGGTGGACGTGCCGCCGAATTGCTCAACACTTGGGGCGTGAGGTCTCCACAGTACATCGATGTTGTCGCCAGTGGTCGGCGGAAGGTGCACGTTCCCGTCGACCTGGGACCGGACCGCAGCGACGCACGGATGCACGCCAAGACCGTAGGATCCTACGCAGTGCCGTAGGGGACCGCACCGACACTTCCCAGCAAATTAGGGACACTGTTGCCCCTGGGGTATAGGCGAGGACCATTCGCTACCGTCTCCATGAAGCTGGGCTAGGTCCCGCACACCGTTAGGCCGTCTTCCGCTCACGCCCCAACATCGTGCAGCCCGCCTCCAGTGGTGTCGCGACAGGCGTGAATGGAGGGACGAATGGAGACGTGTCGTCTTCAGCGATGAGAGTCGCTTCTGCCTTGGTGCCAATGATGGTCGTATGCGTGTTTGGCGCCGTGCAGGTGAGCGCCACAATCAGGACTGCATACGACCGAGGCACACAGGGCCAACACCCGGCATCATGGTGTGGGGAGCGATCTCCTACACTGGCTGTACACCTCTGGTGATCGTCAAGGGGACACTGAATAGTGCACGGTACATCCAAACCGTCACCGAACCCATTGTTCTACCATTCCTAGACCGGCAAGGGAACTTGCTGTTCCAACAGGACAATGCACGTCCGCATGTATCCCATGCCACCCAACGTGCTCTAGAAGGTGTAAGTCAACTACCCTGGCCAGCATGATTTCCGGATCTGTCCCCCATTGAGCATATTTGGGACTGGATGAAGCGTCGTCTCACGCGGTCTGCACGTCCAGCACGAACGCTGGGCCAACTGAGGCGCCAGGTGGAAATGGCATGGCAAGCCGTTCCACAGGACTACATCCAGCATCTCTACGATCGTCTCCATGGGAGAATAGCAGCCTGCATTGCTGCGAAAGGTGGATATACACTGTACTAGTGGCGACATTGTGCATGCTCTGTTGCCTGTGGTTCTGTCAGTGTGATCATGTGATGTATCTGACCCCAGGAATGTGTCAATAAAGTTTCCCCTTCCTGGGACAATGAATTCACGGTGTTCTTATTTCAATTTCCAGGAGTGTATTTAATGTAGTGCAACAATTGTTACCCTGTATGTTGAGGAGGGAATATTAATGTCATATCAATTAGCCATTGCTGTGGAAGGAAGCAAATATACTAGTTCACCCTTTTTGCCCTATTTTCTGGCAGGCGGTGTTATAGAAGTGATATTCAGTCTTCTGCGACTACAAGTAGGGCGGCTGTAACAAGTAAGTCCAACACACCCACTGGCTCGCTACTGGGGTTTCAGTGCCAGTGTTGGAACTTCCATTGGGTTCAGACCTTCTTGAAGATGTCTCCCGTAAACGGGGACGAAACGTTGGGAATTGACACAGAATTCATCAACCGACCACGGCATAACAGCCCGGATAATTATAATGGACATGTCGTATAGACAGTCTCATCAGTGCTGTAACCAATTGTTACGCCGTATGTTTGTTGCTCGTTTCTCTCGCAATTGTTATTAAAATAGCACTGATCGCTTTTCCCGTTTCCTGTAATAACACAATATTACAAAATAACGCATGTATTACGTACAACAATTACATCTAATTTATTAAAGGTTTGTTTAAAGACGAAAAATTTTAGCATTGTTGCTACGGCTAGTTGATATTTCTGTTGTTTTTACTCGGTTATTAGCAAAAAATAAAAGCACCTGCTACAACCGTACCAAACAAATACTGGTTATTCAGAACTAAAATACCGGTATCGGTTTTAACCAGTCACTTTTTCGCGTCCCGTTCATCGCGCAGGGGACATGAGAACGTCGTGGTTTCTGGCTGTTTAGCACGTTTGGATCCCACCGACAGATGTGTAGGGCGGGCATCGCTGATCTCCCGTACAACGCTCAGACGTTGTGCCCCTGCTACGGCAGTGGGGCGTAAATCTCTATTGCCCCTCTAACTCCCTGCTATAAACTGCTTACACCATAACCGTGCTACAGAGCAGGACGTGGGGGGGAGGGAGGGGGGCAGCGCTATTCTTTCGCGCACAAATTCCCGCACTGCCAAACAATTCAAGTGCGAACGTATGCTGCCGGTTTGGAATTTCCTTTTTTGTTTTTAATTCCGCCGCACATGGAACAAATAAAAGCGACACACACACAGCTTCGGCCACACACGCAGACAGCCTTTTTTTCCGGGCGACACCCGGGCACTCATCGTGCACCGTGCTTACGCGCCGTCGTGCTATCTGCGTCCCCACCGCCAAATATTTAGTCAGCAAATACGCGACCCAGCCACCGATCGACCGAGCGCGTTCGCGAAACCGCGGGCGGTGTACAGTACGCTGGCGGAGCCGATATGTTGTGTTGGCATATTGGTGTGCCAGAAATCAGTGGAATCGCGAAAACGCTCGCTCGTGGGGAGGGGGGGGGGGGTGAGTGCTGTGACGTCACCACCCTGGAGGGGTGCGTAGAGGGGGGGGGGAGTGCGAGGGGAGGGGAGAAGGTGCGGTGAGAGCTGCGATCGCGAGGCGAGGCCGCTATAACGCACCGTCAGCGGCTGATAAATCGCGTGCACTCCGCAGTGGTTGTCCCTGAATAAAAGTGTGTATAAAAAAGGCCGGCAGGGAATCAGCAGCAGTAGCGGAGCTGTTTTATTTTTTCTATTTTTTTTATTTTTTCGCTCCTTCCCTTTTCCGCTCCCGAAGCACAGCGGGGCTGACAGATGCTGCGTAGGCAGCGGCTGCCACCGGCGATTTACGCGGCGGTCATTAGCGCGTCGATGGCGGCGTCTCTAGCGACGCCGCGGCGGCTCCCAGGCAATGGAGCGTGGAAGCCAGATCGCGTGGCGGTGGTGCACAGACAGCAAGTAGAGCGCACGCACTATAGGCGGGCGGTGCCGAGATGCCACGGAGGCGTTGTGCGATGGGGCCGGCGATAAGTCAACTGTGGAAGGCGGACGTTTCTTTTCGAAGAAAAAAGAAGGACAAGGCCCAGAAACTAGAACGACGCAGTAATTAACCCATTAGCGCCGTAATTAATTTTTTCGTGATTTTTTTTTAAATTGCGGTATTATGTCCGTAAGAGGCATAAATTACACAAGAGTTGTTTCGACAAAAGTCATTACCGCCATTAGTGATATATTTGATGTTGCCATATGGCAACGCTAGGCGCTTTCACTACCTACATTTATATGGATTACAACTTCAACTAAAACAAGTTGGTTATTGAAATTTCTTATTACATATACAAGTTTTGTGCAAATTTATTATTCAGTCTTCATCGTACAACTGATACTTCGTAACACAGTACAATTCATAATCAAAAGTCAAACCTTGAACTCAGCATTATTTTACATGAAATGGAATAAAACAGCCAATACACAATCCCACACTACACTTTCAACACATTGTTCTCACAGTAGATTTACGGTCCCTGTGTGCACACCTTTTCTTCTTCTTTCCTTCTGTGTGCAGGATGAGGTGGTCATTCTTACCAAACCTAATTGAATCTGATATGCGGCTGTCGGAACATGCCCTTGATGCAGATGCTCTCCCAGCCCCTTTTGGTAAGGCTTGGTGTATCTGCAAGTACACCGTTGCTACTTCTCTCTTGAAATCAAGCTGAGAAATAGTTTGGTTTCTTGCTTTATTATACAAAACCTGTTCTGTATGGCGACATATAACATCCATGTAAGGAGACACCAGTACCATTTCTTGCTTCTTATTGCAATGCCAATACACGCTAGATCCATCTGATCAGTTTTGGTCTGGGAATCGTCATGATTCGCTTTTTTACTTGCTAGAATCTCTTGACTTGTGCAGCACATGAAGAAGAGATCTTTGTGACAACTGAGTTGTCCAGCCATCGCACATACAATAATTCATCATTCTTCTCTATTAGGATCTGGGAGCTCAACAAACACATCACCTTCAATATCGCCATTATAAAGAATCACCGCCGCCTCAGCAAGCGAGAAACCTCTTCTAAAACAAGAAAGAGAAAATTCATCCTTTTACTGAGTACAAGCGCCTAGCGTTACCATATCGCAACACCGACGCTCAAACGGCCTAAATGAACGTAATTTATTTCACAGCAAGCAATAACCTCCAAAGAATATATATGTGAGTATTTAAAGCACCGCCATACTAAAAAACCAAATTATATATCGTCATTCAGCAAACAACGACTTCCAACACTTAGAATTTAAATGTATTGTTAAAATTGTAACATTGTAGTGATCTTTACAGTCTTGCGGAACGGAATCCAGTGCTGCCAACACTCTCGCTTCGTTGATGTGGAATCAATGGTTTTAAAAAAAGTGCCTTATGGCGACGCACGGCGCTAATGGGTTTTTTACAGGATTCGACAAAAAATATGTGAACACTGCGAGAAGTCAGTGCCAGACCACAAATGCAAATGCTACCCAATTCTGCAGAGTGCCCTGTCGTATTTGACTACAACGGCACCTGTTCAGCGTGCTCAAAATACACTACGTGATCAGAAGAATCTGGACACCCAAAAAACATACGTCTTCCATATTAGGTGCATTGTGCTGCCACCTACTGCCAGGTATTCCGTATCGGCGACCTCAGTAGTCATTAGACATCGTGAGAGAGCAGATGGGGCGCTCCGCGGAACTAACGGACTTCCAACTTGGTCACGTGATTGGGTGTCACTTGTATCATACGTCTGTACGTGAGATTTCTACACTCCTAAACATCCCTAGGTTTCCAATGTGATAGTGAAGTGGTAACGTGAAGAGACAGGTACAGCAGAAAAGCGTACAGGCCGACCTCGTCTGTTGACTGCCAGAGACCGCCGACCGTTGAAGAAGGTCGTAATGTGTAATAGACAGACATCTATCCAGACCATCACACAGGAATTCCAAACTGCACCAGGATCCACTGCAAGTACTATGACATTTAGGCGGGAGGTGAGAAAACTTGGGTTTCGTGGCCTAGCGGCCGCTCATAAACCCACACATCACGTCGGCAAATGCCAAGCGACACCTCGCTTGGTGTAAAGAGCGTAAACATTGGACGATTAAACAGTGCAAAAACGCTGTATGGAGTGACGAATCACGGTCCACAATGTAGCGATGCGATGGCAGGGTGTGAGCATGGCGAATGCCCGGTGAACGTCTTCTGCCAGCGTGTGTAATGCCAACAGTGAAATTCGGAGGAGGTGGTGTTATGGTGAGGTCGTGTTTTTCATCGAGGGGGCTTGCACCCGTTGTTGATTTGCGTGGATCTATCACAGCACAAGTCTACATTGATATTTTAAGCACCTTCTTGCTTCCTACTGTTGCAGAGCAATTCGGAGGGGGCGATTGCATCTTTCAACACGATCGAGCACCTGTTCGCAACGGACGGCCTGTGGCGGAGTGGTTACACGACAATAACATCCCTGTAATGGACTGGCCTGCACGGAGTCCTGACCTGAATCCTACAGAACACCTGTCGGATGTTTTGGAACGCCGACTTCGTGCCAGGTCTCACCGACCGACATCGATACCTCTCCTCAGTGCAGCACTCCGTGAGGAATGGGCTGCCATTCCACAAGAAACCTTCCAGCACCTGATTGAACGTATGCCTGGGAGATTGGAAGCTGTCATCAAGGCTAAGGGTGCGCCAACAATGAATTCCAGCAGCACTGATGGAGGGCGCCACGAACTTGTAAGTCATTTTCAGACAGGTGTCCGGATACCTTTGATCACATAGTGTACGTTGCAAGGGTCGGTCACGGTCATAACAGTGTCTTCTGTAAGCGAGTTCATTGTCTCGCAGGTAAGTGAATCTGAATGTGCGGAAACCCTTTCTGCGCGTATGGCAGGTGCTGCTGCGACCTAGGTGCCCATAGACAGCGTGTCCAATATTTACATTGTATACACGAAAACCAGAAAAACATCGTTCGCTAAGTCACAACGCGGAGTGATATTGACTGACGGCCATACAACAGCATTGCGACGAAAAATAAGGGGGCAACAGCTGTAGAAGTCACTGAAGAAGTAAATGTGGCACTCGTAAACATTGTCCGCTCCAAAAGAACGAAGTCAAACTAGTCAGTACCAGCTTGCACTGTACGTGCTTGAGCATTGTCCTGCAAAATGATGGTCAGGTCCTGCAGAAAGTGCCATCGCTTCTGTCTCTATGCTGGCGAGGAAAGGAGGGTATGGAAAACACAGACAAGATGAACGAAGAGGATGGTAGGACATGCGATAAGATATCAGGGTATAACTTCCAGGGTGGAAACTGTAGAGGAAGACAGAGATTGGAATACATCCATCAAATAACTGAGGACATAGTGTGCAACTGCTACTCTGAGAGGAAGAGGTTGGCAAAGCAGAGGAATAATTTGTGGTGGGCAGCAACAAACCAGACGGATGACTGATGACTGAGAAAAGAAAAAAAGAGACGAAGAAGCTGGCACAGGAGAGGTCTTCGCGGTGGGCGGCGTCGAACCGGTCAGAAGAGTGTTGAACTCGGTATCCCTACACCTCCCCCCGCCCCTCCTCCAGGCTCACTCCCCAAAAAACAGAAACTGTTGTATGGCAAGGTATCAAGCATCTTCTTCTTCTATAAGGCTTTATTTAAGACACAGGCACTGATTTTAAGTTCTTTTCTTTTTCTCCGCGATCAGGAACAGAGGAACGCGTGGCGCCGACCGACCGCCGTGTCATCATCTGCCTCGTGGCCTCATTCTAATTACCGTATGGAGAGACGTAAGGTCATCACACTGCTCTCCCGGCCATTGCCTGCTTTCATGACCTTCGAGCTGCTACTAATCTGTCAGGCAGCTTCTCAGTTGGCATCAAGAAAGTGATTGCACCCCGTAACAGGCCACCAACCTCGAGGAACACAGTGGCGAGTTCCAATCGACGTACTTGCCCCCAACTCACCAGATCTCAACCCGATCGAACAAATCTGGATTGTGATTGAGCGTGACGTCAGAGCTCACTGACCCCCCCCCCCCCTCCCACCCCCCACCCGTTTCAGGAATTTACGGAAACTGGATGACTTGTCTATGCAGATGTGGTGCCAGCCGCCACCGGCGACCTACCAAGACGTCACTACTTCCAAGTCGCCGCTGTTATTCGTGCAAAAGGTAGACGTATCATCTGTTGGGTAGGTGGTAAAATGTTATGGTTCATTAGTGTGAGTACCGATGTAAGCGAATTATCGTCGCTTTATATTCTACAGTTTTTTTAATTAAAATCTTAGTGTACGGAGCTACATTAAAAGTCAGGGTGACGGCCCATTATACGTTGGTTGATGAAAAATCTGATGCACCCAGGAGGGGATTTGAAAATCGAGCCAAATTTGCAAGGAAGTTGGCAGTATGATCCCACTTGTCAGTATAACGTTGCACCTAATCTGGCAAGGATGCATGCACTGATTCGGTTGCGAAGTGTGTCATAAAAGCCGTTGTACATCCTCTCCTGAGTCGAACTGGCACATGACTGTCGTAACTCGTCCTTGATGTCTTGGACACTGGCACTTGGATGGAGTTCAGCTCCGAGCTGTTCCAAAAAAATAGTTCAAATGGATCTGAGCACAATAGGTATTAACAAATGGCTCTGAGCACTATGGGACTTATCTTCTGAGGTCATCAGTCCCCTACAACTTAGAACTACTTAAACCTAACTAACCTAAGGACATCACACACACATGCCCGAGGCAGTATTCGAACCTGCGACCGTAGCAGTCGCACGGTTCCGGACTGCGCGCCTAGAACCGCGAGACCACCGCGGCCGGCGCTGTCTCACACAAGTACGCGACTTCTCCATATAATTCATGACGATCACTCAACATCTGAGACTGTACACGCCCCTTATGTAGGTATCGTACCAAGGCTGGCATCAACACTAAACGAGAATAACACTAATATGCATTCTTGTGACTCTTCTATCTGTCACAGAGCATTGTAACTTCAATAACATGCGTACATGCCTATGGCGTGTGCATGTATGGAGATTCATCGACACCTGACCATCTCTTGTAACAATCTTGCCGCTGGCTGCTGTCAGATCACCGAAGTTAAGCACTGTCTGACTTGATTAGCATTCGGTCTGCCGAGCGCTGTTGGCAAGCAGCGTGTATCCAGTCTCCGACGTTCTCTCATTTCAGGAGTCAGCTGCCGTGGCACCCATCTTCCGCACCCTTTGTGAAACTGGAGCACATCATGCACAGTGTGGTGTGCTGACCCGTGACTAATCTGTAAAGATGCTGCAATGTCATTCAGTGTCATTCGGCGGTTTTCCTTCACTATGGCTTCAGCTGCTGCAATGTTCTGTGGAGTCACAACTCGTTGTGCCTGACCTGGACGAGGAGCATCTTCCACTGAAGACACACCATCTGCGAACTTCCTACTCCATTCGTAGACTTGCTGCTGTGACAAACATGTATCACCGTACAGAACCTTCATTCGTCGATGAATTTCAATGGTATGTGTGCATCTGCACTATGCTGCCACCTACAGGCCATTCTGCAAGCTCATTGCAGCACGCTTACCAACGTACAGAATAACGGCACCAAAATTCGATTTGTTATTACAAATTTAAGGTTTTAATTTGACTCACCTTCGTAATTACAAAAGTTTTTCTGCGGACACAAAATTTCTGGAAATGGATTTTTGCTGGTGGGTGGGGGATGACATGGTGTGTCGTGTTACTTTACTTGACAAGCTGTACTACATTCACATGGGTACCAGCACCAATAATTAAAAACGGGCGAATATGTCAATATATTTTGATGCTAATGTCTTTGAACCTGCCACATAAATTGAGAAGCTAATGTCCTACTTTTACATCACACCCTCAGCCCAGGGCACATGCACCCTATGTTGTGCAGTGTAAGACGTCGTTGTCTCCTGACCTTCATTGCTTACATATTCCGCCCTCACAATCATATTACGCACAACAAGACACTTCATTCTGACCCTAACTCGATAAGATAAAGTGAATGTTGTAGGAATTCATGTAAATGATATGCAAATAACAAGTAAATCGCAAGTGCGCACCGAGATTGAAATACTCGAGCCTGGCGTACACACACACACACACACACACACACACACACACACACACATTCAAGACACGATGGTCACAAACGATTTTAGTTCGGGAGAGGCAAACCACAAACCAGGAGGCCGGGGTCCCTTCAGAGGGCGAGTCAACCTATCTACGTCGGCCAGCGACCACCCATAGAGCAGACAGCGTTTGCCGGAGTGAAATGGAGAATGACCCCATGTTCGGCTTAAAAGCATATCCCGCTACATTGTGTGGGAGCGCCCAGTTTACACATCCTTTACAAACATAGCACACAGTTTCAGAGGTTTTCACAGGGAGGCAGCAAACGCCAAACGCCGATGCTACAGATTCCCGGATTGGACGAAGCATCATTCTCCCGTTTTAGAAGAGAAATGCTGTCCGTTGTCGCCCTTGGAGCGAGAAAGATAAGGAGAGCGTGTGCGCTCGTGCATGTACTCAAGAGCGAGAAACAAGCCTCTCCTCCGTACTTCACTGGGAGACCACCTCTGTCGAGAGTCCTTGTGATTAAGCGTTTTCACTGTGTTGGCCGCCACACTTATTGTGCGGTGTGAACAGTTAAACGCCTGCGATCGAGTTTTTGAGTGGCATCGCGGTGGACTGGTTATCTGACCGGAGTACCACGCCAATATTAGACTAGGGGCGAATAGGAGTCCTTCACTTCATCAAGGCGTAGGGAGAGTTTGATTGGCGAAGGTCAATTCAGATAGAACGAGAGTTATCTTATTTGTCAGCAGCGAGCGGCGCAGACAGCAGTCATCACAGCTTACGGTATTGAGCGCTACAGCTCTTGCGAGCCCCATATTTCCTCCACAACAGTGCACTTCACTGCATTTCACACGCGACAGTCTGTTTATGGCCCTTCTTTACAAACTTTGAAATGTGCGCAACAGGGGAGATAACAAGCTCTTTATGCAGGGCTGTGCTTCCACCCTGTATTGTGTTAGCAAAATACACAGCAAACGCGTGGGAAAGAGGCCACGAAGCTGATTTTTTTCCGTTTTCTACCAATTAGCGTTAAAGTCTCTGACTGGTCAAATCAGTTTGCAGTGCAAAGACCATTCACCGAGCTTAGAATGCCAGGCTCCAGCTCGTGATTGGCTTGTGCGAAATTGGGGAAAGTAAGAAAAGAGAAATGTGCTTTTCGAACAGAGCTGATGAGGAAACAGGGAGAAAGGAATATTGCTCTCTTGTACAAGTCTCTTGTACTGGCGCTTCGTCAGTAAAGAACTGCAGGTCTCTACCTAGACGGTGCGACTTGTGTCCTTTGCTGGTGTGCGACTTAGAGCCTGTGCCAGTCACCTTCTGAGCTGTCTGAGGTACTGCTTCTATCATCACAGTCACAGCCAGTGACGCGTGGGTGTACTTATTTGTCTTGAGTCGACCGTCTAAACATTTGACATAGTCGTGGCGCAGAGTCCACCTGCACACTGGAATCCATCGGGGTTTCAGAGGCTCTTAGGGAAGTAAATGCATTCTGAGTTAACTGAACGTGAGATCACGTACTTGCATTTTTCGGGAACGCGCATTTAATAACAGATTTCCGGCGTCCATGACTTTTGTCACCGAACGCATCGTAGTATGCCGTCTTGACCAGTAGGATGGTAAAGTATTCACTGCTGCGATGTAGGGCTATAATATCTATTTCTCAGCACCCTTTTCTTTCGAACCATATTGTTCCTTTTTTTTGTATGGTCGAATATAGGTGCTTGGGCGTGGCGTGGTTAGATGCCATAACCTGGATTCGCGTGTATGAAGTGAGATAGAGTGAGTAGTGTTCTGGTTAGTGTTGTGTGTCAATCCCCACCAGATCACTTTATCCACCATAGATCCCAGTTTAGTGAGGTTTTTGTTAAATAAATATTTTTTGTATGATGTTTCTTTAATAATTTTGTTGTCTTGTCATGTTTACGATCAATAAATCGATTGCGAATTAGACTACAACTTCTCTCTGAGTTCTGATTAACAGTTCCTTCACATTTTTATGGCAGTCTAGATGAAAAACATAGGGAGTAGCTTTTTCGCTTGGTGTCCACTGCGTGGATCTTTTATGTCATTAACAGTAATCTTCTTCCATATGTCAAGATATTTTGATTCTAATCTCTTTGAAGTTGCCAGATAAATTGAGAAGCTAGTGCCCTCCTTTTACATCACAACCTCGGCCCATGACACGTCCACCCTATGTTGTGCAGTGATAGGAGCATTTCCATTGTGGCATTATGTATGAATGAATCGACCCCTCTCTCCTTACAACGTTCAGCTAACCGAACAGTGACCACCGGTGAACGGGTCTACACAATATTTTTTTTTCGGGGCAGCTCTCCTGTCCCTGGAGTGAAGTCTCACGGCGAATTACCGGCCGTCAGCCCACATTGATGCACGGTTATTTCAGGGGTGGCCCGTCGTTAAATGAGGCAATCCGTTACAGCGCCGCGTTGCGGTCGCCAGGTCGCCGCTCATAATTTTTCCGCGCCCGTATGCCGGCCGGTTTATTGTGCTCTGTTGGCCTCCGTGATTTACCGTCACGGCTCTCAGGACCCACCCGTTCGGTTGGTTAACACTGAGAGGGCCGCTGCCACCTTTTATCATAAACGCGCTGCCGCTGGCTCCTGTATACACCCGGAAGCAGGAAGAGGTCACGCAGTCTGCAACAAGTAATCAAGACTGCATCTGGCCAGGGACAGGAGAAAAGTTAATACACTACTGGCCTATAAAATTGCTACACCAAGAAGAAATGCAGATGATAAACAGGTATTCACTGGACAAATATATTATACTAGAACTGACATGTGATTATATTTTCAGGCAGTTTGGGTGCGTAGATCCTGAGAAATCAGTACCCAGAAAAACCACCTCTGCCCGTAATAAAGTCCTTGATACGTCTGGGCATTGAGTCAAACACAGCTTGGATGGCGTGTACAGGTACAGCTGCCCAGGCAGCTTCAACACCATGCCACAGTTCATCAAGAGTAGTGACTGGCGTATTGTGACGAGCCAGTTGCTCGGCCACCATTGACCAGACGTTTTCAGTTGGTGAGAGATCTGGAGAACGTGCTGGCCAGGGCAGCAGTCGAACATATTCTGTACCCAGAAAGCCCCGTACAGGACCTGCAACATGCGGCTGTGCATTATCCTGATGAAATATAGGGTTTCGCAGGGATCGAATGAAGGGTAGAGCCACGGGGCGTAACGTATCTGAAATTTAACGTCCACTGTTCAAAGTACCGTCAATGCGAGCAAGAGATGACCCAGACGTGTAACCAATGGTACCCCATACCATCACGCCGGGTGATACGCCAGTATGGCGATGACGAATACATGCTTCCAATGTGTGTTCACCGCGATGTCCCCAAACACGGATACGACCATCGTGATGCTATAAACAGAACCTGGATTCATCCGAAAAAATGACGCTTTGCCATTCTTGCACCCAGGTTCATCGTTGAGTACACCATCGCAGGCGCTCCTGTCTGTGATGCAGCGTCAAGGGTAAGCGCAGCCACCGTCTCCGAGCCGAGAGTCCATGCTGCTGCAAACGTCATCGAACTGTTCGTGCAGATGGTTCTTGTCTGGGAAACGTCCTCATCTTTCGACTCAGGCATCGAGACGTGGCTGCACGATCCGTTACACCCATGTGGATAAGATGCCTGTCATCTCGACTGCTAGTGATACGAGGGCCTTGGGATCTAGCACAGCGTTCCATATTAACCTCCTGAACCCACCGATTCCATATTCTGCTAACAGTCATTGAATCTCGACCAACGAGAGCAGCAATGTCGCGATACGATAAACCGCAATCGCGATAGGCTACAATCCGACCTTTTTCAAAGTGGGAAACGTGATGGTACGCATTTCTCCTCCTTACACGAGGCACCACAACAACGTTACACCAGGCAACTCCGGTGAACTGCTGTTTGTGTATGAGAAATCGGTTGGGAACCTTCCTCATGTCAGCGCGTTGTAGGTGTCGCCACCGGCGCCAACGTTTTGTGAATGCTCTGAAAAACTAATCATTTGCATATCACAGCATCTTCTTCCTGTCGTTTAAATTTCGCGTCTGTAGCACATCATTTTCGTGGTGTAGCAGTTTGAATGGCGAGTAGTGTACGTAACACACTGAGGTGACTAAAGTTGTAGGATAGCTATGTGCACATATATAGATGCCGCATAGAGGCATAGAGGCAACATGGCTCAATATTCCTGCAGCAGACTTCCAACGACTTGCTGAGTCCATGCCACGTCGAGTTGCTGTAGTACACTGGAAAAATGAGATCCGACCCGATATCAAGAGGTATCCAATAACTCTTACCACGTTAGAGTATATCTCACACACACGCACAAAGAAGCAAACAGTAGCAGACCTCTCCGGTCATCATACCACACAGTGTCGTCATTGTCACCTCCCCCCCCCCCCCCCCCAGTCATAAAGACACTCCTGTAAATGGAAAAAAGAACACATTGACACCGGTGTGTCAGACCCACCATACTTGCTCCGGACACTGCGAGAGGGCTGTACAAGCAATGATCACACGCACGGCACAGCGGACACACCAGGAATCGCGGTGTTGGCCGTCGAATGGCACTAGCTGCGCAGCATTTGTGCACCGCCGCCGTCAGTGTCAGCCAGTTTGCCGTGGCATACGGAGCTCCATCGCAGTCTTTAGCACTGGTAGCATGCCGCGACAGCGTGGACGTGAACCGTATGTGCAGTTGACGGACTTTGAGCGAGGGCGTATAGTGGGCATGCGGGAGGCCGGGTGGACGTACCGCCGAATTGCTCAACACGTGGGGCGTGAGGTCTCCACAGTACATCGATGTTGTCGCCAGTGGTTGGCGGAAGGTGCACGTGCCCGTCGACCTGGGACCGGACCGCAGCGACGCACGGATGCACGCCAAGACCGTAGGATCCTACGCAGTGCCGTAGGGGACCGCACCGCCACTTCCCAGCAAATTAGGGACACTGTTGCTCCTGGGGTATCGGCGAGGACCATTCGCAACCGTCTCCATGAAGCTGGGCTACGGTCCCGCACACCGTTAGGCCGTCTTCCGCTCACGCCCCAACATCGTGCAGCCCGCCTCCAGTGGTGTCGCGACAGGCGTGAATGGAGGGACGAATGGAGACGTGTCGTCTTCAGCGATGAGAGTCGCTTCTGCCTTGGTGCCAATGATGGTCGTATACGTGTTTGGCACCGTGCAAGTGAGCGCCACAATCAGGACTGCATACGACCGAGGCACACAGGGCCAACACCCGGCATCATGATGTGGGGAGCGATCTCCTACACTGGCCGTACACCTCTGGTGATCGTCGAGGGGACACTGAATAGTGCACGGTACATCCAAACCGTCATCGAACCCATCGTTCTACCATTCCTAGACCGGCAAGGGAATTTGCTGTTCCAACAGGACAATGCACGTCCGCATGTATCCCGTGCCACCCAACGTGCTCTAGAAGGTGTAATTCAACTACCCTGGCCAGCAAGATCTCCGGATCTGTCCCCCATTGAGCATGTTTGGGACTGGATGAAGCGTCGTCTCACGCGGTCTGCACGTCCAGCACGAACGCTGGTCCAACTGAGGCGCCAGGTGGAAATGGCATGGCAAGCCGTTCCACAGGACTACATCCAGCATCTCTACGATCGTCTCCATGGGAGAATAGCAGCCTGCATTGCTGCGAAAGGTGGATATACACTGTACTAGTGCCGACATTGTGCATGCTCTGTTACCTGTGTCTATGTGCGTGTGGTTCTGTCAGTGTGATCATGTGATGTATCTGACCCCAGGAATGTGTCAATAAAGTTTCCCCTTCCTGGGACAATGAATTCACGGCGTTCTTATTTCAATTTCCAGGAGTGTACATCACCTCCATGCTATACATAACACTTTCCCTGATGCCTCAGTTATAACCCAGCACAAGACAACAGCAGTGCACAGGAAGGTGGGAGCAGCTAGGTTAGCTCTACTGAACTGTGAACTGTGGCATGTATATTTTCTCATGAAGACATTCACCGCCTTGTCTGATAGTGGGATAAATGTATTACCAGTTATGGAGGTTACTTGTGAAATAACAGGTAATTAACTTACTGTTTTTCATTTGTCTCGTCTTCATTTGACAATTCCTTATAATTAAAAACAAAAGAGAGAACTAATTATCCAAATAAAATTTTATATTTCTTTTATACTGTCTATTTAATCCTTGATGTGTAATTAGTATGTGTTCTTCATCTCGGTCGGTTTTAACAGAAAACACGAAAGTGACGTGTATAGCTTGACGTCTTATGGCTTGAATACTGCTACAGAATCTGAAACGTCCCATACTTTGTAATCCTATCCGTTTGCAGGATGAAACTATGCGAAACTCTATCTTTGAAACTACTGTCCTCACACATAAAGCACAGGAGAGTCCGCTCGTACCCTGGATACCGAATATCCCGACTTTAAACGACTTCAAATGACATTGATAAACCATAGGAAATGTAAAGGTAAGCAGTTAACTGAAGCTCTGTATATAAACAACATAAGCATCAAAGTACAGTGGCCCCATTATCCAGACTGTATGTTATCTTGAAATGTAAGTGACAGATGTGGGGCACAGGGGGGGGGGGGGGGGATTTCCATGACAGCACTAGTAGGTACAATGCTATACAAGCGCTTGTACTAACATCTAACGAGATCCATGAGATATGATGTAAACGCCCTAAGTAAGTATTTCAGTTGGAATGTGATTAAACTGATATAAGCATTTCTTTTGGCCAACATTAACTACAGCTCATGTGTTTGACATCTGTTTTATATATAACAGAGCGTGTATGTGTGTATGCCTAGGATCTCCTCCCAAACCGCTGCATCAGTTTCGACCAAATTTGACACAGAAACAGCAGGCCTCAAAAGCATTGGCACTATGGGATTTATAACCAGCTAACTACGATACAAGCAGAGATATGGGCAAAAAGTATGTTTTCCAATCCAAGATGTGTAGGCTGCACTGCTTGACAGACATGTTGTGGTGGTACACTATCAACCTACCAAATCAACCTACTTTGGAGGGCAGCCTACATGTCAGGGGCAAGAAATGGTTTTCCACACCCTGACATGTAGGCTGCCCTGCATGACTGGCACATTCTGTTTGAGTGTTATTAGCTTGCTTTGTTGGCCTTCTTTCCATGATGACCTGTACATCAGGGGGAAATAAATGGTTTTCAAGTCCCTGATGTGTAGCCTGCCTTGTACGACAGGTGTGTCGTGGGAGAGGTGTTGGCCTGCTTCATTGAACTGTATTGCATGGGTAACAAGTGCCTATGAGCGTGGCTGGGGACAGGTTGAGATGGATAGAGGAGGGGATGGACAGAGTGAGAACGATGAGGAAATGGACAGAGACAGGAAGGAGTGGAAGATTCATGAGGCAGGTGGAAGGTGAAGAGGGGTAGTGTGAAGCTGGAAAAGGAAGAGGAGGAGGTGTAGATGGAAATAGAAACAGAGAGGGGAGGAGCATAGAGTTAGTGGAAGGGGAACATATGGTCAGAGAAGGGCAGTGGAAGAATAGAGATAGAGACAAGTAGGACAAGGTAGAGTGGGGAGAAGTAGATAGACTGATAGAAGTGGGATGATGAGGTGGACAGAGGAAGGCAGAGGTGGACACAGAGAGAGGGAAGTGGAGGTGTGTTTAATATATGTGTCCAGCACATACACCTGCAAAGTCATGGGGAAATGACTAGTATAGTAACAAAGATTCGTTATCACATAATTTATTTTAAAATAAAGCAAGTACAATATAACGGGCTGTGAAATGAAAACGAGACATATAGAGAAAGTAAGTAAAGTGTTTACCATTTCAGGAGCAATTGCGACAACTGTTAGTACACGTATCCCATCGTGAGACAAGATGATAAATGCCTTCAACTGCAGCACACATTCTCTGAATATTATTTCTAGCGGTTAGTTCATGAGCCCAAGCCAATAGTAAACGGTTGTGAAAGCACACTTGATCTCTTATCAACAAATAATCCTGAGTTAATAACAATCGACAAAACCGATAGAGGGAGTGAACATAGGGTTGTCGTAGCGAGGCTGAATATTGTAATTCCCAAAACCTCAAAAATAAGCGAAAAATATATCTACTCAAAAAAGCAGATAAAAATTCACTTGACGCCTTCCTGAGAGACAATTTCCACTATTTCCAAATTAACAATATAAGTGTAGACTAGAGGCATCTTGAATTCAAAGAAATAGTAGCGGCAGCAATTGAGAGATTTATGCCAAATAAATTAACAAACGACGGAGCTGATCCTCCTTGGTACACAAAATGCGTCTGAACACTGTTGCAGAAACAACGAAACAAACATGCCAAATTCAAACAAACGCAAAACCACCCAAGATTGTCTATGTTTTACAGAAGCTCGAAATTAAGTGCGAACATCAATGCGAGATGCTCATAACTGTTTCCACACGAAACTTTGTCTCGAAACCTGCCAGAAAATACAAAGAGATTCTGGTCGTATGTGAAGTACGTTAGCTGCAAGAAACAATCAATACCTTCTCTGAGCGATAGCAATGGAGATACTATCGAAGACAGTGCTGTCAAAACAAAATTACCAAACATAGCTTTCCGAAATGCCTTCACAAAAAAAGAGGAAATAAATGTTCCAAAATTCGAATCGAGAACAGCTGTCAGCATGAGTAACGTAGAAGTAAATATCCTCGGATTAGTGGAGCAACCTATAGCACTTCATAAAAGCAAGTCTTCTGCTCCAGACTGTATATCAATTAGGTTACTTTCAGAGTATGCTGATGCAATAGCTCCATACTTAAGAGTCATATACAACCTCTCGATCGACGAAAGATCCGAACCCAAGGAATGGAATGTTGCACAGGTCACATCAATATTCAAGAAAAGCAGTAGGAGTAATCCACTAAGGACCATATCATTAACGTCAATATGCAGCAGGATTCTGGAACATACATTGTGTTCGAACATTATGAATTACCTCGAAGAAAACTGTCTATTGATACACAGTCCACATGGATTTAGAAAATATCGTTCTTGGGAAACACAACTACCTCTTTACTGGCACGAAGAGCTGAGTGCTATTGACAAAGAATTTCAGATCGATTCCGTATTTCTGCATTCCGGAAGGCTTTTGACACTGGACCACACAAGCGGCTTGTAGTGAAATTGTGTGCTTATGGAATATCGTCTCAATTATATGACTGGATCTGTGATTTCCTGTCAGAGAGGTCACAGTTCGTAGTAATTGATGAAAAGTCATCGAGTGAAACAGAAGTGATTTCTGGGGTTCAGCAAGGTAGTGTTATAGGTTCTTTGCTGTTACTTATCTATATAAACGATTTGAGAGACAATCTAAGTTGTCGTATAGGTTGTTTGCAGAAGGCGCTATCTTTTATCGGCTAATAGAGTCATGAGAAGATCAAAACAAATTGCAAAACGATTTAGAAAAGATGTCTGTGTGTTGCGAAGATTGGAGATTGACCCTAAATAACGAAAAGTGTGAGGCAATCCACATAAATTCTAAAAGGAATCCGTTAAACTTCGATTACACGGTAAATCAGTCAAATCTAGCAGCGCTAAATTCATCTAAATACCTAGGAATTACAATGACGAACAACTTAAGTTGGAAGGAACGCACAGAAAATGCCGTGGGGAAGACTAACAAAAGATTGCGTTTTATTAGCAGAACACTTAGAAAATGGAAGAGATCTTCTAAGGAGACTGCCTACACTACTCTTGCCCGTCCTCTTTTAGAATACTGCTGCGGGATGTGGGATTCTTACCAGATAGGACTGACGGAGTACATCTAAAAAGTTCAAAGAAGGGCAGCACGTTTTGTATTATTGCGAAATATGGGAAGAGTATCACTGAAATGAAACAGGATTTGGGGTGGACATCATTAATGCAAAACGAGTTTTTCGTTGCGGCGGAACCTTCTCATGAAATTCCTGTAACCAACTTTCTCCTCCGAATGCGAATATATTTTGTTGACACCGATAGGGTGAAACGATCACCATGATAAAATAAGGGAAATCAGATCTCGTACGGAAAGATATAGGCGTTCGTTCTTTTCCCGCGCTGTACGAGATTCGAATAATAGAGAATAGTGGTGCAATGAAACCTCTGTCAGACAGTTAAATGTGATTTGAAGAATATCCATGTTGATGTAGATATAGATGTAGATGTAGATCTTCATGGAAAAATGTTTGCGATTACCTATGGAACATCGATTGACCCAGCCGTGCATCGCTTCATCTAAAGCAAACTGACGGCCACGAATTTCTTTCTTTGGGGCTCCGAAATATGCAAATCGCATGAGGAGAGATTGGAACTGTATTGAGTGTATTTAAGGGCAATAATAGAACTTCAGCAGTGGAATTGAAACAACATGCACGACAGCTCTGGGAAGTCATGATGACCTCTTTCTTTGACTACAATGGCCCACTGCTCATTGAGTTTCGTGGAACACAGCACCACATTAATGCACAGTGGTACATGGGCAAATACGTAAGCGCGCCATCGGGTCCAAACGCCCAGGAATGTTGACAGACGAGATCCTTCTGTTACTGGGTAATGTCTGGCCAGATGTTGTCAAAGTTGTTTCACCTACACTACAGAAATTTCGCTGCTGAGCCCTTGCATATCCTTAATTCAGTCCCGACCTCTCCCTATACGATTTCCATGTTTTTGGAGCCCTGAAGGAAGACAATCGTGGTCGTCGATTTGCTTCACGCGAAGAGCTTCACGCCTGGGTACAATCATGGCTCCATAGCCAACCACAATTATTTTCTCATGAGGCATTCACCGTCGTGTCTGATAGTGGGATAAATGTATTACCAGTTATGGTGATTACTTGTGAAATAATAGGCAATTAACTTACATTTTTTATTTGTCTCGCCTTAATTTGACAATTCCTTATAATTAAAAACAAAAGAGGGAACTAATTATCCAAATAAAAGTTTATATTTCTTTTATACTGTCTATTTAATTCGTGATGTGTAATTACAAGCGTAATCTCAAAAGTAAGGTCTCCTATTTTTTTATAAGTACCGTACATAGACCTGTTTATTTCTACAATGGTTTACATCAGTTTACAGCTTGAACATTTAGCTATTTTTCGACATCATTACCATTTCTGTCGATGCACTTTTGTAGACGCTGTGGCAGTTTTTGTATGCCCATGTCACACCAGCTCGCCGCCATGCTGTTCAGAAAGTTATGAACCTCTTCTTTCACCTCGTCGTCGGAGCTGAATCCCTTTCCGGCCAAATGTTCTTTTAACCTAGGGAACAGGGGAAGTCACTGGGCGCCAAGTCAGGACTATATGATGGGTGGGTGATGATGTTCCACTGAAACTGTTGCAGGAGAGCTACGGTTTGCCGAGCGATGTTTCGGCGAGCGTTGTCATGGAGAATGTCTACGCCCTTGCTCAACATTCCTCTTCTCCGGTTCTTAATTGCCCGTTTGAGTTTTTCAGAGTCTCACAGTACCTGTCAGCGTTCATTGTGGTCCCAGTGGGCATGAAGTCGACCAACAATACCCATTTCCGATCCCAAAAATGGTTGTCATGTCGCTTTGGCGAAGAAGGATGCCGCCACTGACGTGATTGTTGTTTGGTGTAAAGTGGTGTGCCCAGGTTTCGTCACCCTTGACAATTGAGTACAGAAAGTTGTCCTGTTCAGCTGAAATGCGCGGGAAGCATCAACTCGGTGCCGCATGTGGTCCTCAGTCAGCATGCGTGGCACCCATCTTGCACACACCTTCCGGTAGTTCGATGTTCCCGTTAAAAATCTGTGAGCGGCGCTTCGGGAAACCTCAGGAACCAACGTGCAGAGATCATCCAGGGTGATCCGCCGATCTTCATGCTTGCTTTGCTCAACCTTCAACACTGTCTCCTCAGAAACTGACCGTCTCCCGCCCCTTTGTTCGTCGTGAATTTCGGTCCGACCAGCTGCCAACTCTCCACACCACTTACGAACATTTTTGACATACATGCACGACTCACCATACACTTCCGTCAATTGGCGATTGATTTCAATCGGCGCAGTGCCATTTGCGTTCAAAAGCCGAATAACTGCGCGCGATTCGCACTTGGCGGTAACATCCAACGAGAGCTCCATTCTCAACGGCTGCCAAGCCAAGACTGAGCTCCTCAGCGCGGCGTGTCCATGTTTACACACAGCGCGTGAAGCACTCTTCATAACCGTGTGACCAACTGCCACACAAACAGAGTTTTGTACCTATAAAAAAATAGGAGACCTTACTTTTGGGATTATCCTCGTAGTATATTATATAAACTGTCAAAATTTTATTAAAGTTGTTATACAATGACTTTCATTTTTCATTAGTTAGTTATCAGTGTCCTGACTGTAATAATACTATGGTTAGTTTTATTTTTAAAAAAATTGATATAAATCCGTACTACTATATAATAACAGTTCGCAATTTAACATTGTTATCAAAAATCTCGAAAAGTACTTGACCGACTTACTTCGAATTTTAACACTATACACTAACAAACGTTCGGACAGACATAGGTTACACGTTTTTTAATGTGTATGGCATACAAATATACGTTTTCTCTATAAACGGGAAAGGTTGCTAGTAAAAAACTCGACAAACTTTATCACGGTGGTCTAGTAAACCTCGTATCGGACACAGGCTACACTTATTTTTAACATAGGTGGTATACAAATACATATTTAAAATTGTATAGTGCTATTTCAAGACAAGTCGATGTTTAACGTTGTTACACAAAATCTCGAAAAGTTTTTGACCGTTTTACTTCAAAATTTTATGTAATATTCTAATAAACATCCACGTGGATCTGAGGATATATATTTACAAATAATAATGTACAGGTTTTCCGTTGAAACCGAGTACGAGTAAGACAGTACTGTGCTGTGGAAATCTCTGGTTTCGTTTCTAACTACGATAGAACATATAAACCATAATACAAATTTTTCCTCCATACAGTTTCGTTCAAGTGGTTCAAATGGCCGTGAGCACTATGGGACTTAACATCCGAGATCATCAATCCCCTAGTCTTAGAACTACTTAAACCTAACTTACACAAGGACATCACACACATCCATGCCCGAGGCAGGATCCGAACCTGCGACGACCGTAGCAGCAGCGCTGTTTAGGACTGAAGCGCCTAGAACCGCTCGGTCATAGCGGCCGGCATACAGTTTCGTCCTCCTTTTACATAACAAAAACAACAAAAGTGTTTGCACAACTATGTGTTGTTTTGTGTTCTTCATCACGGTCCGTTTTAAAAGAAAACACGAAAGTGGTGTGTATGGCTTGACGTCTTTTAGCTGGAATACAGCTACGGAATCTTGAAAGGTCCGAAACTTTGTAATCCTATCCATTTGCAGGCTGAAACTATGCGAAACACTATCTTTTAAACTACTGTCCTCACGGATAGAGCGCCGGGAGAGTCTGCTCGTGTCCTGGATACCAGATATCCCAACCAATTTACTCATTTGTTTTAAACGACTTCAATTTCCAATCAAGTTATTGTAGGCTGTTAACAATGAACTAAGGCCAAGGTCTGTCAGAGGGGGAAGAGGATGATGGAAGGAGAGAGAGGGGGAGGAGGAGAAGTAGATCAGGATGTATTTCCATTTCCTATACAAACTTAGCAATTGGAAAGCAATGCCAGGTTCACTAATACAATCTAATTAAGATACTTGCAAAGTATGCATAGCATAAAAGTTATATAAAATTTCTACACAGGTGAAAGTTATTTTTATTAGTCTCGATATACCTCCACTGATTTCCTTTTCTCCATTTTTAAATTTTTTTCCAAAAAAATTGTTTGAAAAGTTGTAAATGATGCAAACTTTCGCTTTCTGTAATATTCTTTTGTAAAAGTGAGTAATCCTTTGGCTCTAAAACTCATCGTTTTGTCAGACTTAATGTGTCAGTTATTACAAAATTATTTCAACTAAAGTTTTTCTGTTTTGAGACAGTTAGTCGAATTAAGTTGGGTAGTGCTGAGGGGATTAGGTTAGGAAATGAGACACTTAAAGTAGTAAAGGAGTTTCGCTATTTGGGGAGCTCGAGTATAGATTTAAGTGTCAGGAAGTCATTTCTGAAAGTATTTATATGGAGCATAGCCATGTATGGAAGTGAAACATGGACGATAAATAGTTGGGACAAGAAGAGAATAGAAGCTTTCGAAATGTGGTGCTACAGAAGAATGTTTTAAGTTAGGCGGGTAGATCACGTAACTAATGAGGAGGTATTGAATAGGATTGGGGAGAAGAGAAGTTTGTGGCACAACTTGACTAGAAGAAGGGATCAGTTGGTAGGACATGTCCTAAGGCATCAAGGGATCATAAATTTAGCATTGGAGGGCAGCGTGGAGGGTAAAAATCGTAGAGGGAGACCAAGAGATGAATACACTAAGCAGATTCAGAAGGATGTAGGTAGCAGTAGGTACTGGGAGATAGATTAGCATGGAGAGCTGCATCAAACCAGTCTCAGGACTGAAGACAACAACGGCAACAATATTTTATGTATGTAGTTTCTTTTCGGTTTGTGGACACTTGCAATATACAAAGTGCGACAATGAAGTAGTGAGATTGATTTTCTTTGTAAGATGTGCCAACCCTGCAGGCTTGCGTAGGCACAGTATCTTTGACCTTGGTCTATAAGCTGTTTCTAGTCCAAGCGGCACATCGATGCAACTGCTCAGTTGTAAGTTGTGCTGTAAGAAGTTAACACGTGTTTGTATTTCTCGTCATGGAAATGGAACTGCACAATATTGCGCAACGGTATGCCATTTCTTTTTGCGTTAAATTGGGTGAAAACGAAACGACAACTTACGATAAGCTTCAGAAGGCTTTTGGAGAGGAGGTTATGTCAAGAGCTCAAGTTTTTCGTTGGCATAAAATATTTAGTGAAGGCAGAATGAATGTTGAAGATGAAGACCGCAGTGGATGACCATCTACCTTATGGATAGATGTCAACCTGGCCAGGGTGCGTGAACCAGTACGATCTGATCGAAGATTATCCGTGAAAATGATTGCAGAAGAACTGAACACCAATCGAGAAACGGTTCATCTAATAATAACTGAAGATCTTGGTATGAGAAAGATTTGTGCAAAAATGGTCCCCAAAACTCTCACACCACAACAGCGAGAAACACGGATAAATGTGGCAGCCGATCTGTTAGAGCAAACGGAAATCACACCAGAATTGTTGAGCCGTGTTATCACTGGTGATGAAAGTTGGCTTTTTCAGTACGATCCAGAGACAAAACGCCAAAGTTAGCAATGGAGCTCAAATGGATCAGGCAGACCAAAAAAAGCTCGCATTCGAAGTCAAAAGTATGCTTGTGTGCTTCTTTGATTCCAAGGGAATTGTTCATAAAGAGTGGGTGCCTCCTGGACAAACTGTTAAGCAATATTACTACAAAGAAATTTCAGAAAGACTTCGTAAAAAGGTTCTTCTTGTCCGTTCCAACACTGCTGATAATTGGATTCTGCACTACGATAATGCGCCATCCCATACTGCTCTGTCAGCACAGCAATTTTTAACCTCAAAACAAATTTCGGTACTACCGCAGCCACCCTATTCACCAGATATCGCTCTGTGCAACTTTTTTCTATTTCCAATAGTCAAAACGGCGGTCAGGGGACACCATTTTCAAACAACACAAGATATCCAAAAAGCTGCAAGGAGGGTCTTGGAGTATATTACAGAAGATGAATTCCAGAAATGTTACCACCAATGGCACGAGCGCTAGAAAAAATGTGTGCAATCACAAGGGAACTACTTTGAAGGAGACAACACTGAAGTTGGCTAAAACTGTAACCAAGAATTTTTTTTAAACTTTGACCATAGCTGCAAAGGTTCAGTGACCGTGTCAGAATTATATAACAACAAATAAGCCCTCGGTCACAAATATTAAGTCAAAATTGACCATGTTTCGACGCTACTATGAGCGTCGTCTTCAGAGTTAAACTAACTATTCTAAAACAAAAAATGGTTCAAATGGCTCTGAGCACTATGGGACTTAACTTCTGATGTCATCAGTCGCCTAGAACTTAGAACTACTTAAACCTAACTAACCTAAGGACGCCACACACAGCAATGCCCGAGCAGGATTCGAACCTGCGACCGTAGCGGTCGCGCGGTTCCAGACTGTACCGCCTAGAACCGCTCGGGCACTCCTGCCGGCTCTTCTACAACATATTAGGTATATAATACATTAATAAAATTAAAGTTTGTACTGACTGGAAAGAGATGCAGTACTTACAAGTCACATTTTAAAAAATCTAAGCCGGAAAGGCGACGTCATGAATAGTTGTAAATAAGTTGGCGAGCCGCTAAGGGCTGCTCGTACTTGAGTGAACAAGGGTTGCAACAAGACTGAGTTGTCCACGTTGGAAAGTGAGGGCAAGTAAACATGGTGTTCCTACGAGCGCTATCTAGTAGCCGCAGAAACAACTAGGCTACTGTACATTCAAAATTAGACACATGACATTGTGATGAAGCTGATTCTGGCATAAACACTAATAATAATAGGATGAAGTTACATATTTATCTGCTTTAAACAGAGATACATTTTGTAAAGTAAATAAACGTCAGTTATGAATACAACAAAACAGCAAAGATGTAACAGGAAAACATTTCGGCAAACTGCATGTTGTATGTCATTAACTGACGTTTATTTTACGTTACAAAATGTATCTCTGTTTAAAGCAGATAAATACGTAACTTCATCCTATTATTATTAGTGTTTATGCCAGAATCTGCTGCATCACAATTTCATGTGTCTAATTTTGAATGTACAGTAGCCTACTTGTTTCTGCGACTACTAG
Source organism: Schistocerca gregaria (assembly GCF_023897955.1). NCBI lineage: Eukaryota > Metazoa > Arthropoda > Insecta > Orthoptera > Acrididae > Schistocerca > Schistocerca gregaria. The sequence goes on from NC_064929.1 coordinate 71,896,070, forward strand.
ATGGCGCTCGCAGGAACACCATGTTTACTTGCCCTCACTTTCTAACGTGGACACCTCAGTCTTGTTGCAACCCTTGTGCACTCAAGTACGAGCAGCCCTTAGCGACTCGCCAACTTATTTACAACTAGTCATGACGTCGCTTTTCCGGCTTAGATTTTTTTAAATGTGACTTGTAAGCAGTGCATCTCTTTCCAGTCAGTACAAACTTTAATTTTATTAATGTATTATATACCTAACATGTTTTAGAACAGTTAGTTTAATTCTGAAGACGACGGTCATAGTAGCGTCGAAACCTGGACAATTTTGACTTAATATTTGTGACCGAGGGCTTATTTGTTCTAATACAACTTTTTTTTTACATCAGTCTCATTACTTTATTGTGGCACCTCGTATGATGACCAAAACTCTAGCGACACAAAGCTCAGGTGTCGCTGACTGTTAGCCGGTCGCTGCTGGACGGAGGCACATCGGGCCGCGGCCTCCCTTCTCCCCGGTGACGTCACGCGGCCTACCTGCTCTGGCCTCTTCTCTGCGGCTCCTGTGGGCGCCGTTCCAGGACCACCTGGCGGCCGGCCGCCGGTTTCGGGAAGACAATGGCGGCCTAGTTACACGGGCAGGCGCGCGACCGCCCAGCCGAATCCTCCCATCAGAGCTCCCGCAACGGCAGAACGGCGCCTGGCGCTCCACCAGCGGCGGTCGCCAGGGCTGACGTGTGCGACGGAACTGTGCACCTGTCTCACTCCCCGGCCACTATGTGAGTTTCGGAGAACATACAACTCCTAAGCATTGCCGAAATCTTCTAGAGTTATTGGCCGAGTCATACGTTGTGCTTTCCTAGTCGCCATCTTCGAGTGAAGTGTTGGGTTCGTATAAAACTGACGTCACGCTGTCGCAACGTTTCGACGAGTTCCCTACTCGTCATCTTCAGGTAAAATGTCGGATTCGTTGTGGTATTGTGTTGTGGGAACGTTTCGTCGAATTTCCTACTAGTCACCTCCAAGCGAAGTGTCACGTTCATATGAATCCAACACCGCGCGGGGTGGCCGTCCGGTCTGAAGCGTCTTGTCACGGTTCACGCGACTTCTCCCGTCGGAGATTCGAGTCTGCCCTCGGGCATGAATGTGCGTGTTGTTCTTAGCGTAAGTTAGTTTAAGTTAGATTAAGTAGTGCGTAAGCCTAGGGACCCAAGACCTCAGCAGTTTCGTCCCGCAGTCCTTACCACTAGTTTCCAGATTTATGAATCCAACAGTTCACCTGAAGATCACGAGTGGAAAACTGGTCGAAACACTGCGACAACACGACGCCAGTATCATAATACACTCCTGGAAATTGAAATAAGAACACCGTGAATTCATTGTCCCAGGAAGGGGAAACTTTATTGACACATTCCTGGGGTCAGATACATCACATGATCACACTGACAGAACCACAGGCACATAGACACAGGCAACAGAGCATGCACAATCTCGGCACTAGTACAGTGTATATCCACCTTTCGCACAAATGCAGGCTGCTATTCTCCCATGGAGACGATTGTAGAGATGCTGGATGTAGTCCTGTGGAACGGCTTGCCATGCCATTTCCACCTGGCGCCTCAGTTGGACCAGCGTTCGTGCTGGACGTGCAGACCGCGTGAGACGACGCTTCATCCAGTCCCAAACATGCTCAATGGGGGACAGATCCGGAGATCTTGCTGGCCAGGGTAGTTGACTTACACCTTCTAGAGCACGTTGGGTGGCACAGGATACATGCGGACATGCATTGTCCTGTTGGAACAGCAAGTTCCCTTGCCGGTCTAGGAATGGTAGAACGATGGGTTCGATGACGGTTTGGATGTACCGTGCACTATTCAGTGTCCCCTCGACGAACACCAGAGGTGTGCGGCCAGTGTAGGAGATCGCTCCCCACACCATGATGCCGGGTGTTGGCCCTGTGTGCCTCGGTCGTATGCAGTCCTGATTGTGGCGCTCACCTGCACGGCGCCAAACACGCATACGACCATCATTGGCACCAAGGCAGAAGCGACTCTCATCGCTGAAGACGACACGTCTCCATTCGTCCCTCCATTCACGCCTGTCTCGACACCACTGGAGGCGGGCTGCACGATGTTGGGGCGTGAGCGGAAGACGGCCTAACGGTGTGCGGGACCGTAGCCCAGCTTCATGGAGACGGTTGCGAATGGTCCTCACCGATACCCCAGGAGCAACAGTGTCCCTAATTTGCTGGGAAGCGGCGGTGCGGTCCCCTACGGCACTGCGTAGGATCCTACGGTCTTGGCGTGCATCCGTGCGTCGCTGCGGTCCGGTCCCAGGTCGACGGGCACGTGCACCTTCCGCCGACCACTGGCGACAACATCGATGTACTGTGGAGACCTCACGCCCCACGTGTTGAGCAATTCGGCGGTACGTCCACCCAGCCTCCCGCATGCCCACTATACGCCCTCGCTCAAAGTCCGTCAACTGCACATACGGTTCACGTCCACGCTGTCGCGGCATGCTACCAGTGTTAAAGACTGCGATGGAGCTCCGTATGCCACGGCAAACTGGCTGACACTGACGGCGGCGGTGCACAAATGCTGCGCAGCTAGCGCCATTCGACGGCCAACACCGCGGTTCCTGGTGTGTCCGCTGTGCCGTGCGTGTGATCATTGCTTGTAGAGCCCTCTCCCAGTGTCCGGAGCAAGTATGGTTGGTCTGACACACCGGTGTCAATGTGTTCTTTTTTCCATTTCCAGGAGTGTATGTATCCGCCACTTCATCTCACTATGACGAGTAGAAAACTCGTTGATGCGTTATGACAACACGACACCAACTCCATAGGAACCTGCAATTTTACCTGAAGATAACGAGTAGGACGAAACGTTGCCACAACAAGATGTCACGATGAATCCGGCACTTCACCTGAAAATGAGGAATGGGAACCTCCTTGAAACCTTATGAAATTTCGACACCAGGATCATACATACCCGTCATTTGACCTGATTATGACAAGTAGGCAACTCGTCGAAATGTTGCAACACGACGACATATCCACGCTAACCCAAAACTTCACCCGAAGGTGACGATTGGGAAACTTCTGAAACTGTCACGACAGCACGACACCAGGATCATATGCTCCTAACACTCCACCTGACAATGACGAGTAGGAAACAGGTAAAAACGTTGAGACAACACGACACTACGACTCAATTCATAACCCGAAAAGGTTTCACGAATGAAATTGCCTGAGAGAGCCTGTATTCCCATATAACTGTTATGCAAAAATCAACATGGTTTCCACAAACACCGATTATACGAGTATGTGCTTTGTTGATTCGTGAGACCCAGAAGGCAGTAGTTGATGGATTGCAGATTGCACCCGTGTTACCAGATTTCTACACAGCCTTCGATACAGGTTCATTAAACCTTCAGACCACATTCCTGCACTGGTTTTATGCCAATCGGAAGACAAAACATTCATTTGAATCAATAACTAGATGACTGAACATTAAGCAGTTATCTGCACTAGAGTAACAGTCTTCTATTTCCTTGTTACCTAGCAACTGTAATACGTATTTCCACATACAGATTAACGTCCGAGATTAAGGCCATCAGGTCCTCTCTTACAACTAACTAGGAGTCCCACATAATTTACGTTGTAGATATCACATAAGCCTGTTATAGTAAATTTATAAAAATAAAAATTACAAGAAATTACTGAGGAAATAGAATTTCCTGTTCTTACTTCGTCTGCCTCAGTTGCACTGATACAAAATTCAACTATAGTGCTTAGTGCCTTTCTGGCTGACACACCCATTTTCAGAACACACACCTTCCTATTAATCGAAATTATTCATTCAATATCGTGGCAAAAGGCACAGCAAAGCATACAGTCGACAATAAATACCTTGCCAGTCGTTGTCTCCGAGCGGTTCTAGGCGCTACAGTCTGGAACCGTGTGACCATTACGGTCGCAGGTTCGAATCCTGCCTCGAGTATGGAAGTGTGTGATGTTCTTAGGTTAAAGGTTTAAGTAGTTCTAAGTTATAGGGGACTGATGACCTCAGCTGTTAAGTCCCATAGCGCCAATTGATCCATTTGAACACAAATACCCAAAAAGTCAAGTAGGAGTAATCTGCCGAATTACAGGCCCAAATCACTAACGTCGATTTTGATGTCCAACACCTTCTCACCTACACGTTGTTTCACCCTCCTTCAATCACTGCCCATATATGCTCACGACACCAGCATGCGAACAGTTGACCAGCTTCATTGTTTCCGATAAGTTCGCTCCCAGATGTCGGGTCACGACAATCTGCCATTTGTCAAAGTTGTTTATGTCAGTGAGTTTCCTCACTTGCAGCCCATACTGCCACTACAATTATTGCCTATTCATTCTGGTCTTCTTATACACTGATCAGCTGTAACATCATCAGCACCTACCTAATAACCTTTATGTCCACCATTGTCACTGACAATGTAACACCCCTCCCATCACTTATCTGGTTTTGGCGTGTATTCACCCCAAGTAACTGACTAACAGATCAACAGAGAGTGCAAAACTGCACCAATATTGGATAACGCAAAGAAAGTAATAAGGCCCTGTGACTCTTGATTGAACTGCGGTGGCAATGTTGACATTAATTGATTCAGAATTGATCCCTTTTAATTAAACAGGGGTGTACATTGATATTATATTCAGCTATTGAACACCAGATGCAAATGTTGAACATAAAATTAATTAACAAAGGGACTTGGGATTTCAACTACTTGATTGAAAACAGATGCAGTCGATAAGCACAAATTTATTTTAACTCACGACCTTCAATCATCACATTACAGGACTCTAATACCAGGCAGGGGTAATAAATTGCGTTTACATGGAGTAAAGCGCGATAAATCAAAATTAATTCCTATCGACTGACCCAGGTGTAACACGAAGTGCGAGAAGAATTCTACAATACACAGCCCATGAAACCCTCGTGGTAACTTTGCTGACGTGATCCCACAAATTAATCAGTGGCCGGATCGGGCGCAATATCACCGAATACAGCGTGGCGGAGTGGCGTCGTTGTGTGGACGTCGGCTGACCTCGTGGTGCTGCAAGGCTGCGCTAGTCTATTAACTCCTAGCTACCTTACTCAGTACTTAGCTGAACCAAAACATTCTATCTCCAAGCTCAATCGTTCCATTTGCCAAGTCCTAAACTGCAGAGATGCTCACTCTGTCTCAGACAACCTGAGTAAAGCGCGCCACGTCCGCACTCTAGGCAAGCTGGGAACATAGAACTCCTACCGAGACTTCTGCCAGTCCGCTCTTCACCTCGTTTCCCCTCCAGCAAAATCACTTACGCCAATTGCAGCGGAAGTCGCGTTAATTATGCGTCGCTTCCCAGCATCAACCAATGCCTGCTCTGGGAATTAAATAATTTCCCATGAAATTTCCCTTACTCTCAACTTCTGCTACTTAGCTCCTGCCAGGCCACCTATCAAGGTTATCATCTGCATAAAACACCAATTTTCCGAAATTCTGACTCCCAGGATAGTACTTCAAATTCCTTGATCCTACTTTCCCATCGGAGGCCAGCATATTTCATTCTGTCGCTCTTGAGCTGATTTACTTCAGACTCTGCAGACTGTGAATTCAGCGTGAAGTTGCTATAGTCATGAACACGCATATTTTGGTCTCTTTTCACCGCTCCACCGTAGCTTTGCACGGCTTTCTCACATGTTTCACTGAAAATGTGGCAACGGACATTCATCAACAGGCGTACAAGTTCTCTGTCTGCTTCCTGGTGCACCAGCATGGGTTCAACCACCCCCTCACTGTCACTCATCTTCAGGCAGCTGGAGGCCGCGCCATGTTACCGCTTTCTCAGAGCTTGAGCCGCCCTAAGCTGCCTATTGTCGCTTCCCTTTGCCGTTCCCCAGCCCTGCGCCGCCACCCAGCCACGGTCAATTCAGAATACTTCCCTGGGATAAACTAGCCTCCAGTAAATCGACGTGTTTCCACAAAGTTTTCATGTCGCGTGAATTACTTTAAAACCATCACCCGACATTAATTATTCCAATACGCCCATACTATACCCTCTACAAGATGCATTGTGCCTTGTCAGTCATTTTTGTTCAGCCCTACTGTTTGCTGAACGTGAGTTCGGTGATCTTTAATGACTTCATGTAAAGGGGCATGGTTCTTGCCATCTTACAATAACAGCGGTGACCCTTCATGGCTTAGAAGAAGTGCGGCCTTTGTAGGTCGCTGTAGGGAGTTGGCAACACATCTGGACAAACACAAGTCACCTAATTCCCGGAAATTTCAGGGAGGGAAGGGACAGGGATTACCTCTGGCTCGACATTCAATTACATCTCAGATGAGTTAAAAAGGATTCATATCTGGCGAGTAGGTGGGGCCAACACATCAACTGAAACTCTCCATCACACTCCTGACCTTGTGGCACGGCGCATTATCTTGCTAACAAATGCCTCTGCCGGCGGGAAACGTGGTCATAATGAAGGGGTGCACGGGATCTGCAACCAGCGTACGATACTCGCTGGCCGTCATGGTGCTCTGCACGAGCTCCACTGGACCCATGGATGCCCACGTGAACGTTCCCCATAGAATGGAGCCGCTGCCACTTTTTCTCCGTCCCGCACTACAGGTGTGAAGGAGCTTTTCCCCTGAAGGACGACGGCTTCGCGTCTTCCCATCGGCGTGATGAAGAAGGTATCGAGATTCATCAGACCATGCAACGTTCTGCCGCTGGGGCAGCGTCCAGTGACAATGGTCACCTGCCCATCTCAGCCGTAGTTACCGATGTCGCGGTGTTAACGCTGGCACATGCATGGGTCGTCGGCTGTGGAGTGGTCCGTGCTCTGTACGTTGGGACGCACTTGTTTTCTGCCCAGCATTACAGGCTGATGTTAGTTCTTCCACAGTCGGTCGCCTGTCCTGTTTTACCAGACTGCACAGCCTACGACGTCCGACATCTGTAACAGGTGGGTGGCCGACCAGCCCCACCCCCTCTGGACGTGGTTTCACCTCGGTTTGTTGAAGACACTTATTACAGCACTCATCGAACACCTGACATGTCGTGCGATTTCGGAAATGGCCGTGCCCAGCCTCCAGGCCATCACAATCTGCCCTCGGTCAAACTCAGAAGATAAATCGCGGGAGCCTTCCCCATTCTAGACACAGACAGCACATTCACTAATACTACATACACCCTACGTGTGTCCGACTAGTAGTCATACCTCAACGGATTCAGAAAGTATCGTTCTTTCGTTCTTGTGAAACACAACTAGCTGTTTATACTCATAAAGTAATAAGTGCTATCGACAAGGGATGTCAAATTGATTCCATATTTTTAGATTTCCAGAGAGGACACCGTTCCTCACAAGCGTCTTCTAACTAAACTGCGTGACTACGGAGTTGTGCGACTGGACTCGTGATTTCCTGTCAGAAAGGTCACAGTTCGTAGTAATAGACGGGAAGTCATCGAGTAAAACCGAAGTAATATCCGGCGTTCCCCAAGGTAGTGTTACAGGCCATCTATTGTTCCTGATGTATATTAATGACAAAGGAGACAATCTGAGTAGCCAGCTTAGAGTGTTTGCAGATGATGCTGTCATTTACCATCTTATAAAGTCATCAGATGATCAAAACGACTTGCAAAATGATTTAGATAAGATACCTGTATGCTGCGGAAAGTAACAATTGACCCTGAATAAGAAAAAGTGTGAAGTTATTCACATGAGTACTAAAAGAAATCCGGTAAATTTCGATTACGCGATAAGTCACCCAAATCTGAAGGCTGTAAATTCAGCTCAATATTTAAGGATTGAAATTACAAATAACCTAAATTGGAACGATCACATAGATAATGTTGTGGGTAGAGCAAACCGAAGACTGCGATTTATTGGCCGAACACGTAGAAGGTGCAACAGGTCTACTAAAGAGACTGCTTACACCACGCTAGTCCGCCCTATTCTGGAGTATTGCTGTGCAGTGTGGGATCCGCATCAGGTCGGACTGACGGATGACATCGGAAAAGTACAAAGAAGGGCAGCTCGTTTTGTATTATTGCCAAATAGGGTAGATAGTGCCACAGACATGATACGTGAATTGGAGTGGCAATCATTAAAACAAAGGCGTGTTTCGTTCTCGGGATCTTCTCATGAAATTTCAATCACCGTTTTCTCCTCCGATTGCGAAAACATTCTGTTGGCAACCACCTACATAGGGCTAAATGATCATCACGATAAAATAAGAGAAATCAGGAGTCGCACGGAAAAGCTTGACTGCTCGTTTCCCCCATGTGCCGTTCGAGAGTGGAACGGTAGAGAGACAGCATGGAGGTGGTTCATTGAACCCTCTGCCAGGCACTTTGTTGTGTGTGGCAGAGTAATCACGTAGATGTAGATGTAGTCTCATTCAGTAGGACTGACGTCATTTACTTCAGTTCAGATATGACAAAGTAGTCCTTTGGGTGCTATTTCAGGCATACGGTCAGTAAGGCTTTGATGTTTTACTTCGTTTGCTAAATCGTTCCGTTCTTTTCAGATTTATATTTGAGCCGTACATTATCTTTAGTACTTCAGTGTTAATATGAAGTGGTGATAAACTGTTATGCTGCTGGCTGTGGCATGAGAACAGAAAAGGCCACATTTTAAAAATTACCAATCAATGAAGATGTGCCGACCGGTGTGGCCGAGAGGTTCTAGGCGCTTTAGTCTAGAACCGCATGACCGCTACGGTCGGAGGTTCGAATCCTGCCTCGGGCATGGATGTGTGTGATATCCTTAGGTTGGCTAGATTTAAGTAGCTCTAACTTCTATGGGACTGATGACCTCAGATGTTAAGTCCCATAGTGCTCAGAGCCATTTGAACCATTTGAATGAAGATATGTTTTGCAGTAAGTGGAATTCGTTGTGTCGTTAGAATAAAGGTAGTCACTCTGTCACATACCCCATTTTTTATTACATATTCGTGTAGTACGTAAAGAAACATGAATGTTTTAGTTGGACCACTTTTTCGCTTTGTGATAGATGGCGCTGTAATAGTCACAAACGTATAAGTACGTCGTGTCACGTAACATTCCACCTGTGCGGACGGTATTTTCTTCGTGATACATTACCCGTGTTAAAATGGACCGTTTGCCAATTGCGGAAAAGGTCGATATAGTGTCGATGTATGGCTATTGTGATCAAAATGCCCAACGGGCGTGTGCTATGAGTGCTGCTCGGTATCGCGGACGACATCTTCAAAGTGTCCGGACCGTTCGCCGGATAGTTGCCTTATTTAAGGAAACAGGAAGTGTTCAGCCACATCTGAAACGTCAATCACGACCTGCAACAAATGATGATGCCCAAGTAGATGTTTTAGCAGCTGTCGCGGCTAATCCGCACATCAGTAGGAGACAAATTGTACGAGCATCGGGAATCTCAAAAACGTCGGTGCTGAGAATGCCACATCAACATCGATTGCACCCGTACCATATTTCTATGCGCCAGGAATTGCATGGCGACGACTTTGAACGTCGTGAACAGTACTGCCACTGGGCACAAGAGAAATTACGGGACGATGACAGATTTTTTGCACGCGTTCTGTTTAGCGACGAAGCGTCATTCAGCAACAGCGATAGCGTAAACCGGCATAATATGCACTATTGGGCAACGGAAAATCCACGATGGCTGCGACAAGTGGAACATCAGCGACCTTGGCGGGTTAATGTATGGTGCGGAATTATGGGAGGAAGGATAATTGGCCCACATTTTATCGTGGGCAATCTAAATGGTGCTATGCTGCTTTCCTACGTAATGTTCTAACGATGTTACTACAAGATGTTTCACTGCATCGCAGAATGGGGATGTACTTCCAACATGATGGCTGTCCCGCGCATAGCTTGCGTGTGGTTGAAGCGGTATTGAATAGAATATTTCATGACAGGAGGATTGGTCGCCGGAGCACCATACCATGGCCCGCACGTTCACCGGATGTGACATCCCCGGATTTCTTTCTGAGGGGAAAGTTGAAGGATATTTGCTATCGTGATCCACGTACAACACATTGTCAATCCATGTGCGAACATTACGGAAGGCGAACTACTCGCTGTTGCGAGGAATGTCGTGACACGTACTGCCAAATGCATTGAGGTTGACGGACATCATTTTGAGCATTTATTGTATTAATGTGGCATTTACAGGTAATCATGCTGTAACAGCATGCGTTCTCAGAAATGATAAGTTCACAATGGAACATGTATCACATTGGAACAACCGAAATAAAATGTTCAAACGTACCTACGTTCTCTATTTTAATTTAAAAAATCTACCTATTACCAACTGTTGGTCTAAAACTGTGACGCATATGTTTGTGATTATTACAGCGCCATCTGTCACAAAGCGATAAAAGTGGTCCAACTAAAACACTCATATTCCTTTTCGTGCAACACGAATATGTAACAAAAAATGGGGGTTCCTATTTCAAAAACGCAGTTGATATCCGTTTGATCTATCGCAGCGTCATCTAGCGGGCCAACCATAGCGCCATCTGGTTTCCCCCTTCAAGCTAGACAAGTTTCGTTGTTTGTAGTTTTTTCGTTTGACGCTTATTTCGTGAGATACTTGGCCCGGTCACGATCAATGGACCAACCTGTACATTTATTGTAGATTAAAAAAAACTTTTATATTACAAAGTTTACATTTCCTAAGAAAAATTACTAATCAAGTGCCCAACTCTGCCCCTTATTGCGACTGCACAGTGTAATATCACTAACGCGAAATGACTGATTTCATCTGCGTACCAAACACTAGAAGACACTACTTTCAAACATGATCCACGGTGGTGTGGAACCTCAGTAAAAATAAACTAACGCGATCACAGCTGTTTAGCTTTGATAGCCCTAATAAGCCAAAGCAGTTTGCGACATCACCGTATGTACTGCGTCCAGTGCGTCGGTGTGATGGTTCTCGTACTCGTCTGCGACGATGGAAGAACTCCAGCCACAAATAAACTCTTTCAAACACTAGGACGGCAGAAGGCGGTCCTCTGACTATTATACCCTAATATTGTCCTCTCCTCTCTGTGTTCTACAGACGAGAAACGGGAACTCCCGTTCACAAGGACGGAGTTCAAATAACGTATCAACGTAAGTACAGGCAAAGGTTGTGCTGTCAATTACTGAACGCTGCGTACTCAACGACGACTTTCAGCCCGGAGGCGAAACGCAGAATCGTATAGGTTCGCAACAGTACAGCGCCTAACTGTTCTAACAATAATCTCTCCTGAGAGCAAAGACAGCAAGTCCGTCTCTACCAACATCTACATCTACATCTACATGACTACTCTGCAATTCACATTTAAGTGCTTGGCAGAGGGTTCATCGAACCACAATCATACTATCTCTCTACTATTCCACTCCCGAACAGCGAGCGGGAAAAACGAACACCTAAACCTTTCTGTTCGAGCTCTGATTTCTCTTATTTTATTTTGATGATCATTCCTACCTATGTAGGTTGGGCTCAACAAAATATTTTCGCATTCGGGAGAGAAAGTTGGTGACTGAAATTTCGTAAAAAGCTCTCGCCGCGACGAAAAACGTCTATGCTGTAATGACTTCCATCCCAACTCGTGTATCATATCTGCCACACTCTCTCCCCTATAACGCGATAATACAAAACGGGCTGCCCTTCTTTGCTCCCTCTCGATGTCCTCCGTCAATCCCACCTGGTAAGGATCCCACACCGCGCAGCAATATTCTAACAGAGGACGAACGAGTGTAGTGTAAGCTGTCTCTTTAGTGGACTTGTTGCATCTTCCAAGTGTCCTGCCAATGAAACGCAACCTTTGGCTCGTCTTCCCGACAATATTATCTATGTGGTCCTTCCAACTGAAGTTGTTTGTAATTTTAACACCCAGGTACTTAGTTGAATTGACAGCCTTGAGAATTGTACTATTTATCGAGTAATCGAATTCCAACGGATTTCTTTTCGAACTCATGTGGATCATCTCACACTTTTCGTTATTTAGCGTCAACTGCCACCTGACACACCATACAGCAATCTTTTCTAAATCGCTTTGCAGCTGATACTGGTCTTCGGATGACCTTACTAGACGGTAAATTACAGCATCATCTGCGAACAACCTAAGAGAACAAAGCTGATACCGAGCGACCGTCACACACGGGCGCTCACAGGGGAAGACCTCATCTCTCCACCTCTGGCTTCCCAGCAAGGCTCGGCTCCCCAGCCTCGTAATTCCGAAAACGAACCATATTCCCGAAACCACGGAATATTCTCCCTCTCTACAGATTCTTCCGAACGCCGACCAACCATATTTTAGTCTTTTGTCGTCCAGCGCGGAAAGCTTGCGAGGAAAAACCTATACTCGTACAATGGTACCGTTCTGAGTTAGAATCCTTGGAAATAATCCAGCCTGCGTGGTTTCCAATGTGACGCTTCCGCGTTCCTCTCAGCTGCGTCCAAGATTTTTTTAGTTTCGTAAGTATAATCCTTCACATCTGGCTACAACGGCAGCCGGTAGCGACTCTCTTGTGCCCCAGCGCTCAGGTGTCCCAACGTCCGCCTTGCTGCCTCCTGTGTTTAAGCAGGACCAACACACCTGTGTGGGCCTTCCACCCAGGGCTTGAGTTCCGCCTGCCGTTTCATTTCCACTGTCATTCCAACCTCTACTAGTATGATGATAAAGATACTGTGTCACCTTTCATGCAATAAGCGTTAACAATTATTTACAAGGCGTATGTGACAATGTCAGTCTCCGTTATATGTTCATATATACGATGTACAGCCTATCACATGGCACCTAATTGTGTTTGTAGATCACAGCAAAGTATGTGGATGGGTGCTTGTAGTCACCTTATAGCCACCTTACAGCCTGGATAACGTTTTCTGCCGTCGTGTGTGTTGAGACCTATGAAGCACACAGTAAATGATTGTATTGTCCGGGCGTCTTTTCCGTGGTTAGGATGTGGTCCCCTTATTGAGCTGAAGACAAGGCTAAAAGCGAACGGTCATGAATGTTTTTCACAGTAGATCGCTTGTATCAGCGTGACAGTCCACCCTCACATTTAAAGCAGCATTTGTGAGGTATTGTTTTGTGATCAACAAGATTCCCAAAAATGTACCGGCCTACCCAGAGTCGCGACAAGAATATAAACAGAACACCTTTGGGACAATTTAGAACGTCGACTGTGTTCCAGAGCCCAGGGTCCGACATAATTACATCCTCTGGTTTCAGTTCTTGAGGAGGAATAGGCTGCCATTCCTCCTGTAATAAGACACCCTTTTCTAACAAACTTTTTTCTATAGTAGTAGCCGATACCAGGATTAACCCCGACTCTGGTATAGATGAACATTCTCGACAGTTTGGATGAAAGAATTTTCATTTTATTTTGTATACGACGTACTATATTTCAGACTAAAATGTAGAAAGAAATTAATTTGTTAGTACTCCGCATGTACGGTTAAAATTACTCTTCTTTTAAAAATATTTGAAATTACGAAATTTCTGGTATACTTGCAATTCATATTATTAAATGCACAACCAAAGCGCTAATTACTAAAATTGAAACAAATGAGCCCTCGATCACAATTTTTTAGTCTTATTAACCAGGTTTCAAGACTTCTAAAAGTGCCTTCATCAGAATTTAGACATTTATAGGCGTCTTTAACATAATTACAAATTTATGGGAAGAAAAAATATGTTCATATAAAAAAATGTAAGTACTGACTAACAATACAAGACAGAGATAGTACTTACATGTCACGTATAAATTAAATTACAGGCCAGAAGGGCTTTAGTCACCGAAGTCCGTTGCAGCCTGTGGCTGAACAGGTAGGAGCAGCCCTTAGAGGCTCGCCTTGACACATTCCTTTTAAATATTTTGTTACCAAAGCCCTTGTGGCCTGTTATTTATTTTACACTGGACATGTAAGTACTATCTCTGTCTTGTATTGTTAGTCAGTACCTAAACTATTTTATATTAAAAAAAATTTCGTCCCATAAATTTGTAGCTATGTTATGGAGCACTTAAAATGTCTAAATTCTGATGAAGGCACTCTTAGAAGTATTGAAACCTGGTTAATAAGACTAAAAAATAGTGACGAGGGCTCATTTGTTTCAATTTTAATTTATAAACAGTCGCTGAACCAAGCAGCCATGTTCAAAATATTTCTAGTTATTAAACGTATTTCTAAACTCATTTACAAAATAATGTTATATCTTGGTGACAATTCTTCTTTTCTCAAGAAAGTTTGTAACCTTTTTTGTTTTGTAAACTCTTTGGAATATTGCGAGTGCCGCAGAATGTAGGAAGTAATAACGTATATTAAGTGGAAATTGTAAAGACGGTGTAATATTTAATAATGTGTCAACGAATAAAATTCAAGAAATATAGAGGCAAATGTTAATCAGTTATTTATTCATCATAAACGCACGGAGTAAATCAAAATTTCAGCCGCAAGAATGTACCCCCACACGCAAGAACTGGAGCCAACAACAAGAGATAATGAAAATAAGTAAAAAGTTTTTCTTTTGTATATCTTACGTCTCTCCAACATTTTTAAAATAGTGAAGAGACTAAGAGAAATTCCATAGTGATGTGTGGGAGGGTTAGATTACACTCCACAGAATTCAGACACCTCATTGAAAATGTCCCAAGCAGAGTTCAGTCTGTCACAAACGCGAATAGTGAGCAAACCCAATGCTAATGTGTACCAATAGGTGTGCAGGTACGAGGGTTGCCCAGAAAGTAATACACCGCATTTTTTTCTCTTCAACAATTCTTTATTGAACATAATGAGAATTACGCACACGAAAGAATGGTGTTTTATCTACACACTATTTTTCCACGTAACCTATGGTCGTCCTCCAGAGAGAAACAAGGGCCTGTATGCCCTGTCGGTATGAATCCTTGTCCTGGTGGCGGAGCCTTTGCTCCACTCTGTAAATCACCTCCTCATCGTCCTCTAAATGTCTTCCACGAATGACGTCATTTAATGGCAAAAACAAGCGGAAATCCGAGGGGGCTACATCAGGGCTGCAGGGTTCATGGGGTAATACCGTCCAATCCTGTTTTGCGATATGCTCAGCAGTCCTCAGACTTGTGTGGGGCCGAGCGTTATCGTATTGCGGTAAAACATCTCCCGGGTTCCTATGGCACCGAAGTCGCCGGAAGCGCGTCTTGAGTTTTGTTAGTGTGTTGACACATACTTCTGCATTAATGGTGCCGCCTTTTGGCAGCAAATCAATCAGAATCACACCTTCACACTCCCAGAAGGCAGTGATCATGACCTTAAGGGCAGAAGCAGTTGCTTTGAATTTTTTCTTCTGTGGGGAGATGGACTGGCGCCATTTCATCGACTGTCATTCTATTTCGGGCTGAAAATGGTGAACCGAGGTTGCATCACCTGCGACACTCCGGGACAGCTTCAAAACGTTGCAGCAAATCAAGACAAATGTTTGTTCTGTGCCATTTGTGATGACCCTTAGATACCACTGATCCATCTTGCACACACTTTTGAATATCCTAGAGTGCGGATAATTGCAACCACACTCCCTTTGCTGACTGACACACGCAGTTTCAACTGCCGAGTCGTAATGCGTCTGTCCTCGCGAATGACATCAGCTCGCTGCAGCGTGTCACGTGTGAAAGCCGTGGACGGTCTCCCCGACCGCTGCAAATCGTGGAGCTTCGCCGAACCGCCTTCTGATGACCTCACTATCCGTGCCCAGAGACCAACTCTACTTCTATCGATAGCAGATGCTCCACAGACTTTGCACAAGCGTTTGTGAATATTCCCCACAGTTCCTTCCTGTGCAATGAAAAATTCAAATGACGGCACGTTGCTTGTAACGTACATCACCTACAGACGCCATTTTGAAACTGTCCTGCAGCTACGCTATCTGTCGGAAGCGACATACTTCAAATAATACATTACTGGCCATTAAAATTGCTACACCAAGAAGAAATAGAGATGATAAACGGGTATTCCTTGGACAAATATATTATACTAGAACTGACATGTGATTACATTTTCACGCAGTTTGGGTGCATAGATCCGGAGAAACCAGTAGCCACAACAACCACCTCTGGCCGTAATAACGGCCTTGATACGCCTGGGCATTGAGTCAAACAGAGCTTGGATGGCATGTACAGGTACATGCAGCTTCAACACGGTAACACAGTTCATCAAGAGTAGTGACTGGCGTATTGTGACGAGCCAGTTGCTCGGCCACCATTGAACAGGCGTTTTCAGTTGGCGAGAAATCTCGAGATTGTGCTGGCCAGAGCAGCAGTCGAACATTTTCTGTATCCAGAAAGGCCTGTACAGGACCTGCATCATGCGGTCGTGCGTTATCCTGCTGCAATGTAGGGTTTCGCAGGGATCGAATAAAGGGTAGAGCCATGGGTCGTAACACATCTGAGATGTAACGTGCACTGTTCAAAGTGGCGTCAATGCGAACAAGAGGTGACCGAGACGTGTAACCGATGGCACCCCATACCATCACGCCCTGTGATGCGCCAGTATGGCGATGACGAATACACGCTTCCAATGTGCGTTCACCGCGATGTCGCCAAACACGGATGCGACCATCACGATGCTGTAAACAGAACCTGGATTCATCCGAAAAAGTGACGTTTTCACATTCGCGCACCCAGGTTCCCCATTGAGTACACCGTCGCAGGCGGTCCTGTCTGTGATGAAGATTCAAGAGTAACCGCAGCCACGGTCTCCGAGCTGATAGTCCATGCTGTTGCAAACGTCGTCGAACTGTTCGTGCAGATGGTTGTTGTCTTGCAAACGTCCCCATCTGTTGACTCAGGGATCGAGACGTGGCTGCACGATCCATTACAGCCATGCGGATAAGATGCCTGTCATCTCGACTGCTAGTGATACGAGGCCGTTGGGATCCAGCACGGCGTTCCGTATTACACTCGTCAACGCACCGATTCCATATTCTGCTAACAGTCATTGGATCTCGACCAACGCGAGCAGCAATGTCGCGATACGATAAACCGCAATCGCGATAGGCTACAATCCGACCTTTACCGAAGTCGGAAACGTGATGGTACGCATTACTGCTCCTTACACGAGGCATCACAACGACGTTTCACCAGGGAACGCCGGTCAACTGGTGTTTGTGTATGACAAATCGGTTGGAAACTTTCCTCGTGTCAGCAAGTTGTAGGTGTCGCCACCGGCGCTAACCATGTCTGAATGCTCTGAAAAGCTAATCATTTGCGTATCACAGCATCTTCTTCCTGTCGGTTGAATTTTGCGTCTGTAACACGTCATCTTCGTGGTGTAGCAATTGTAATGGCCAGTAGTGTACATACGTAACGTTTCGCATTCGTAGCATTGTTTACGACTCACGAGAAAAATGCGGTGCATTTGCTGGGCAACCCTCGTGGTTTTGACGAGATAGTGTGTACGAGTGTCTTATAATCCATGCCAGAAGAAAGGGAAGAATCGTATGTCACCTCTACCTTCACTGAAGTGGTCCTTTGCACGTGAGGCAGCAGAGTGAGTGACTCAATCACAGAACTAGAAAAGATGAGTGGTGGTGGGAGGCGGAGAGAGAGAGAGAGAGAGAGAGAGAGAGAGAGAGAGAGAAGGCCACCCAGCTGACGTCAGCCAGTATGTGCTCGGCGCTGGCCTCTGGTTTCCGATATGTCCCGACAAGGGTCGTTTATAACAACAGCAGGCAGAGGACAGGGCAAGAAGCCCTCCTCCGCCAAATTCCGCAATTTCCTCCGCTCCCCTCTCCTCTCCACGGGCAAAGCGGCGCTGCTGACCGCCGAATCTCGCAGGGGGCTGCGCGACCGGAACTGTATTCCACGCACGGATACACGAAAAATGTATTTCTCCGGCTGCCCTCGGCCGGCGGCCCGGTCCGGCTGCCTCTCGCTCTCCCCCTTCACCGCCACTGCCCGCACCACACTGTGCGCCCCCTGCCTCCTCAACTTCTTCCGCTCTCGCACTCACTCACCGCTTCCCCTGCCTCTCCCGGCCGCTACCTGACCGCCCGCCTAGCCTCGCCTGCCCCCTGCGGAAAATCGCTTTCTCCTCCCACGCCTCTCCCCCCCCCCCCCCACCCTGCCACCACCGGGCGCGGAAGACTGCGTGCTCCGGAAGGTGATGGATTGCCGCCGGACTGCCGCATTGACACCGACCGCCTCCCGCAGAGATGACTTCCCAACAAGTACCGCACTGCCTCGTCCCAGCCACCACCACCAGAGGGAGATGTCACCGCCGGTGGGTGCAGCTGCGTCCAAACGCCACTTTCTCTCCTCCTGGTCACGCGGCCTCCAGACTGATCCTGTGCCAGCACTGCCACAGAAAACGAGCTTTATAGGAGACAGTTTTGCACTATACAATTTGTAGTGACTGTACTCAATGTTGCAATTACACTACCGGCCATTAAAATTGCTACACCACGAAGATGAAGTACTACAGACGAGAAGTTTAACCGACAGGCAGAAGATGCTCTAATATGCAAATGATTAGCTTTTCAGAGCATTTACACAAGGTTGGCGCCGGTGGCGACATCTACAACGTGATCACATGAGGAAAGTTTCCAACCGATTTCTCATACACAAACAGCAGTTCACCGGCGTTGCTTGCTGAAACGTTGTTGTGATGCTTCGTGTAAGGAGGAGAAATGCGTACCATCGCGTTTCCGACTTTGACAAACGCCGGATTGGAGCCTATCGCGATTGCGGTTTATTGTATCGCGACATTGCTACTCGCGTTGGTCGAGATCCAATGACTACTAGCAGAATATGGAATCGGTGGGTTCAGGAGGGTAATACGGAACGCCTTGCTGGATCCCAACGGCCTCGCATCACTAGCAGTCGAGATGAGAGGCATCTTATCCGCACGGCTGTAACGGATTGTGCACCCACGTCTCACTCCCTGAGTCAACAGATAGGGACGTTTGCAAGACAACAACAATCTGCACGAACAGTTCGACGACGTTTGCAGCAGCACGACTATCAGCTCGGAGACCGTGGCTGCGATTACCATTGCCGCTGCATTAAAGACTGGAGCGACTGCTATGGTGTACTCAACGGCGAACTTGGGTGCACGAATTGCAAAACGACCTTTCTTCGGATGAATCCAGGTTGTGTTTACAGCACCATGAGGGTGGCATCCGTGTTTGGCGACATCGCCTTGAATGAACATTGGAAGCTTGTATTCGTCATCGCCATACTGGCGTATCACCTGGCGTGATGGTATGGGGTGCCATTGGTTACACGTCTCGGTCACCTCTCGTTCGCACTGACGGCGCTTTGAACAGTGGACGTTACATTTCAGATGTGTTACCAGCCGTGGCTCTACCCTTCATTCGATCCCTGCGAAACCCTGCATTCCAGCAGAATAATGCGTGACCTTATGTTGCAGGTCCTGTACGGGTCTTTCTGGATACAGAAAATGTTCGACTGCTGCCCTGGCCAGCACATTCTCCAGATCTCTCGCCAATTGCAAAAGTCTGGTCAATGGTGGCCGAGCAACTGGCTCGTCACAATACGCCAGTCACTACTCTTGATGAACTGTGGTATCGTGTTGAAGCTGCATGGGCAGCTGTACCTGTACACGTCATCCAAGCTCTGTCTGACTCAATGGCCAGGCGTTATCAAGGCCGTTATTACGGCCAGAGGTGTTTGTTCAGCATACTGATTTGTCAGGAGCTATGCACCCAAACTGCGTGAAAATGTAATCACATGTCAGTTCTAGTATAATATATTTGTCCAAGGAATACCCGTTTATCATCTCTATTTCTTCTTGGTGTAGCAATTTTAATGGCCAGTAGTGTATTACCTGTTGCTAGGCCACAATTGGCAGCGGTCTCTTGCAATACGAGGGGCGTTCAATAAGTAATGCAATACATTTTTCCTTCTGACACCCGATTGGTTTTATTCAGGATTCCAGTACACCTCATGATTTGCCACTTTTTTGGCTACTAAACCTCATTTTTCAATATAATCTCCGTTCTACGCGACGGCCTTACGCCATATTACTGGCAGTTATGCCTACGTGGTACCACTCTACAGGCAGACGTCTGAGCCAACGTCTCGCTGCATCGATAACCTCCCCGTCATTGATGTACTCCTTCCTACGGTGTGCATACTTCATTGGGCCTTCATTCCAGAAGGCAAGAGAGCCGGATTGTAGGGTGGATAAGAAGAACATCCAGTGAAGCTTTGTGAGCTCCTCTCAGGTCTGTAGACTTGTGTGAGGCCTCGCATTATCAGGGAGGAGGAGAAGTTCACTTGCATTTTCGTGGCAAGGAACACGCTGAAGTCGTTTCCTCAGTTTGCTGTGGGCAGCACAGTAGACTTCAGAGCTGATCATTACACCATGAGGGAGGACGCCAAACAGAATGACCCCTCTAGAATTTCAGAACACGCTGAAGTCGTTTCCTCAGTTTGCTGTGGGCAGCACAGTAGACTTCAGAGCTGATCATTGCACCATGAGGGAGGACACCAAACAGAATGACCCCTCCAGAATTTCACAACACCGTCGCCATGACTTCACCGCCCGAGGGTGTGGCTTCGAACTTTTTCTCCATAGGAGAGCAGATTTACTAAACACAGCCTTCCGAAATGCCTTCACAAAAGAAGACGAAGTAAATATTCCAGAATTCGAATCGGAAACAGCTGCCAACATGAGTAACTTAGAAGTGAATATCCTCGTAGTACTGAAGCAACTTAAATCACTTAATAAAAGCAAGTCTTCTAGTCCAGACTGTATACCAATTAGGTTCCTTTCGGAGTATGCTGATGCATTAGCTCCATACCTGACACTCATATACAACCGTTCGCTCGACGAAAGGTCCGTGCCCAAAGTCCGGGCAGTCACACCAATATTCAAGAAAGGTAGCACGAGTAATCCACTAAGTTAGAGGCCCATATCATTAACGTCGATATGCAGCAGGATTTGGGAACACATATTGTGTTCGAACATTATGAATTACCTCGAAGCCGGCCGCAGTGGCCGAGCGGTTCTAGGAGCTTCAATCTGGTACGGCGCGACCGCCACGGTAGCAGGTTCGAATCCTACCTGCGTGATGTCCTTAGGTTAATTAGGTTTAGGTAGTTCTGTTCTAGGAGACTGATGGCCTCAGCTGTCCCATAGTGCTCAGAGCCATTTAAACCAATTACCTCGAAGAAAACTGCCTATTGACACACAGTCAGCATGGGATTAGAAGACATCGTTCCTGTTTAACACAATGAGCTCTTTATTCACATGCAATTTTGAGTGGTATTGACATGGGATTTCAGATCGATTCCGTATTGCTGGATTTCCGGAAGTCTTTTGACACTGTACCACACAAGCGGCTCATAGAAAAATTGCGTGCTTATGGAATATCGTCTCAGTTATGTGATTGGATTTGTGATTTCTTGTCAGAAAGGTCACAGCTCGTAGTAACTGACGGAAAGTCATCGAGTAAAACAGAAGTGATATCTGGTGTTCCCAAAGGTAGTGTTATAGACCCTTCGCTGTTCCTTATGTATATAAACGATTTGGGAGACAATCTGAGCAGTTCTCTTAGGTTGTTCGCAGATGATGCTGTAATTTACCGTCTAATAAGGTCATCCGAAGACCAGTATGAGTTGCAAAGCGATTTAGAAAAGATTGCTATATTGTGTGGCAGGTGGTAGTTGACGCTAAATAACGAAAAGTGTCAAGTGATCCAAATGAGTGCTAAAAGGAACTCGTCAAACTTCGGTTACACGATTAATCACTCTTATCGAAAAGGCGTAAATTCAACTAAATAGCTAGGTATTACAATTACGAACAACTTAAATTGCAAGGAAAACATAGAAAATGTTTTGGGAAGGCTAACTAAAAACTGCGTTTTATTGACAGGACACTTAGAAAATGTAACAGACCTACTAAGGAGACCGCCTACACTACGCTTGTCCGTCCTCTTTTAGAATACTGCTGCACGGTGTGGGATCCTTACTAGGTAGGACTGACGGAGTACATCAAAAAAGTTCAAAGAAAGGCAGCACGTTTTGTATTATCGCGAAATGTGGGAGAGTGTGTCGCACAAATGATACAGGATTTGGCCTGGACATCATTAAAAGAAAGGCGTTTTTCGTTGCGACGGAATCTTCAGCCAGCCGGGGTTCTAGGCGCTACAGAATCAGCAACATAAATGGGCATGGGTCCCTTTGAAGTAAAATATTCCGGAGGTAAACTAGGTTCCCATTCGGATCTTCGGGCGGAACCTACTTCGAAGAGATTCAGGCCGAAAGGAACTTTCAGGTTGGGAATATGGAACGTTAAAAGTTTGAACAGGCCAGCAACGTTCCAGACATTATAAGACGAATTAGATAGATACGATGTAGACATTACAGGAATTCAAGAAACTCGGTGGCAGGGGGGGGGGGGGCATAAAGAGTGGTAACTACATTTTTCTATGGACGTGCGGAAGCTCACAGTTTCGGAACAGGTTTCGCAGTACAGAGAAAAGTGCTTCACATAATCAGAGATGTAAGGCTAATTAGTAACCGACTATCAGTTATAGTGTTGTCCGGCAGGTGGAATAGACTAGTAGTAATTAATGTACACACACCAACTGAGGACACTGAAGAGGTCGTTAAAGACGCCTTTTATGAAGAACTAGATCAACTGTGGGATGAGTTCTCCTCGTACGATACAAAATTAATCATAGGTGATTTTAATGCGAAGATAGGGAAGGAGGAAGCATTCCGGCCTACAATTGGGAAAGAAAGTTTGCATAACATTTCGAATGATAATGGCACAAGGGTGGTTAATTTTGCTGTTTCAAAAGACATGATTGTTGAGAGCACGTATTTCAAAAGGAAGGACATTCATAAACTTGGGTCTCTCCGGATGGACACACCCGAAACCAAATTCATCACGTTCTTGTAGATCGGAGATGGCACACTAGTATAGAAAATGTTAGAACTTTCAGGGGAGCAGACTGCGATTCTGATCATTTTCTCGTAGTTGCCAAAGCTCACCAACGGCTACCTACAGCAACATCAAGGTGTCACAATGCACAACTTGTTAGGTTCAACACTGACAAGCTAAATGATGAACACTTTAGAAGAAGGTACGTGATAGAAATTTCAAATAGGTTTGACGCTCTCAGGACACACCAAGATCAAGATGAGGATGTAAATAAACAGTGGATCACTGTGAGGAATAATATCAAACAGGTAGTGAAGGACACAATAGGTACAATTAAGAAGAACAGGAGGAAACCGTTGTTTTATGAGGAATGCAAGAAATTGGTAGAGGAAAGGAGAAAAACGCGATTAAATTGGGATAGGATGGGAGACAGAAAACCAGTGCAGTTCTTGAACGTGAGAAGGGAAGTTGGTCGTAGGCTACGAGCCAAGAAGACGGATTATTTGAACAATGAAATTACAAAAACGGAAACAAACAGTAAAACAAAAAACATTTGGGAACTTTACCTAGACATAAATGGGTATAGTAAGGGCTTCAAGGCTAGGACAAATGCACTTCGAGAGGATGCTGGGGGAATACTAACAGACCCCAGTGCTATGTTAAGTAAATGGAGGGCGTATTTTGAGCATCTGTTAAATGTACACCAGGAAGCAGGAAATTAGCAGGCGTACGAAATACATACCTGAGCCGACGTTAAAGGAAGTAAGAAATGCAATCAACAAATTGAAAAACCACCAGGATCAGATTGCATAACTGCAGAATTAGTTAAAAATGGGGGGACGGAAATTGATGGAAGTAGTTCACAAAGTGATAACTAAAGCATGGAACTCAGAGATGATACCTGAAGAGTGGCAGGAGTCGATTTTGATCACAATTTTTAAGAAAGGTGACAAAAGGGATTGTAGTAATTATAGAGGGATATCACTATTACCAGTATTCTGCTAAGCAGGCTTACATCATATGCAGATGAAAGTTTGGGGAATTACCAAGCCGGCTTTCGGAAGGACAGATCAACTATAGACCAAAATTCACCCTGCGTCAAATTTTGGAAAAGAAATGGGAATACAATAAATCAGTTCATAATCTTTTCATAGACTTTACAAAAGCATATGATTCAGTATTGCAATCAAAATTGTACATAATTATTTTGGAACTTGAATACCAAAGAAGTATGTTATACTTAGAGAAGCGAGTTTGAAAAACACAAAACGTAGAGTACGCATGGGGAAATTGGAGTCAGAAGAATTTGTAATAAAGAACGGAGTTAAGCAGGGAGATGCCCTGTCTCCGTTACTCTTTAATTTAGTCCTAGAATATATTGTACGAATGGCAGCAGATGATTCAGAGGGTGTGGAGTTAAATGGAAGTATTAAGATATTAGGGTATGCAGATGATCTAAACATCATTAGCGATAGGAAAGAATCTGTAACAGCAAATGCGAATGCATTAATCAAGGCTAGTGAAGATGTAGGTCTAAGGATAACTGAAGACAGAACTAAATACCTGATTACTACTAGAATGCCAACAGCAGTAGATCAGGAAATGTTAAGAGTTGGAGACATGCAGTTTGAAACAGTGAACACATTTAAGTATCTAGACGTGGACATCACTTCGAGAAATGAGATTGAATCTGAACTGAAGAAGAGATTACGGGCGGGAAATGCGTGCTACTTCTCACTGAATAGATTACTTTCATCACGGATCTAGGAATTTAAAGATTAGAATATACAAAACTATTATTCTACCAGTTGTGCTGTGTGGGTGTGAGACTTGATCTCTCACTGTGCAAAATGAAAAGCCCTTTCGAGTATTTGAAAACAAAATTTTGAGGAAACTTTTCGGAGCAAAAAGGGATGACATTAGCGGAGAGTGGCAAAAACTTCACGAACTCTATTCAAGTCCTGACATAATCAGTATTATTAAATCACGTAGGCTGCGATGGGCGGGTCACGTAGCTCGAATGCATGAGGGCAGGGTAGTGCGAAAAGTACTGGTAGGGCACCTAGAGGGAAAACATCCTGTGGGGAGGCCGAGGCGTAGATGGGAGGACAATGTGAAGGCTGATTTGAGGAGCCTAGGTACTGAAGGTGAATGGAAGGAAATAGCCCAAGACAGGGACAGGTGGCGAAAATATGTTGCTGCGGTAATGGACTCTCGAGTCCGGTATGACCGGTGAGAAAGTAAGTAAGTAAGTAAGTAAGTAAGTAAGTACAGTCTGGAACCGCGCGACCGATACGGTCGCAGATTCGAATCCTGCCTCGGGCATGGGTGTGTTTGATGTCCTTAGGTTAGCTTCTCCCGGAATTCCAATCACCAACTTTCTCCTCAGAATGCGAAAATATTTTGTTGACACCTACCAACATAGGGAGGTACGATCACTGCGACAAAATAAGGGAAATCAGAGCTCGTACGCAAAGATATAGGTGTTCACTCTTTCCGAGCGCTATACGAGATTGTAGTAAGAGAGAATTGTGAAGGTGGTTTGATGAACCCTCTGCCACGCACTTAAATGTGATATGCAGAATATCCATGTAGATGCAGATGTAGATGTAGAGAGGTGGTGCGGTGCCACTCTGTGGATTGCTGTTTTGTTTCGGCTTTGCAGTGATCAATTGGTATTTCCTCGTCTGTGACGATGTTCGACAGCAAATTGTTACGCTCAGCCTCGTAACGTGCAAGCAATTGCGCACAGATGGTCCTTCGTTGTTCTTTATGGTCTTCTCTGAGGCGGCGAGGAATCCACCAGGCACACTCCCTTGAGTACCCCAGCTTGTGGGCGAGTGTGTCAGCACAACCAACAGAGACGTCCACTTGAGCAGGGAGGTGTTTCATTGTGATCTGTGGATCACCTTGAATGTGAGTGTCCGCTCGTTCCAACATCGCAGCAGTCACACCAGCGTGCAGCCAGCCGGCGTGCGGGAGATCTGACAGGTCTGCGCCACCTTGTTGCGGTGATGACAGGCGCCTTGCACAACGACTCACCGTGCTTTTGTTCGCTGCCAGGTGTCGGTAGACATTCTGCAAGCGGCCGCTGCAGTAAAACGTCGTCCGCCAAGTCACAACGAGGACGAAACTGTATGTTGAGTGATCGTGACAGACGGTCATTGAAGAGGATTGTGACGAAAAATACAGTAGCGACGGCTGCGGAAATCCCTGTAGAACTGAATGTCGGTTTCGCGAACCCTGCCAGTGACAAAGCAACAGCAAAGGAGCTCCGTAAGCAGGGAACTGCAGGACGAGCTCGAATTGCAAAGAAACTCTTATCGCTGATCTAAACGTGACGTATATTACTAATGGAATTGGTGTATGGGGTTCTAAGATTGCGCCTCTAAAATGGTTTGAATTTCTTGTATAGACATGCATTTGCTTCCGTTGGTGGAAATACCAACGCACTGACGCGATGTCTTTCTCATAAGCAAATGTTACATGCTTCAGCTGGTACTTCCAGACTTTTTAGATTCTTATAAAAACGATATTTAGGAACTTTCACTGATGCACTAATTTATATGCTGTAAGTTGTCAAAAAAAAGTTTGTTAACTGACAGTTGGTTCCAGCGCCAATCAGCGCGTTCTTCCAAAGTATTAACTTCGACCACCCAAAAGGTCTGTCACACACTGTTTTGTAAAGAAATAAATACCTTTTTGTAACACATTGTAAAATGATTTCCGTGTTTACTGATGGGCCGACCGTTGTGGACGAGCGGTTCTAGCCGCTTCAGTCCGGAACCGCGCTGCTGCTACGGTTGAAAGTTTGAAGACTGCCTCGGGCATGGATCTGTCTGATGTCCTTAGGTTAGTTAGGCTTAAGTAGTTCTAAGTCTACGGGATTGATGACCTCAGATGTTAAGTCCCATATTGCTCAGAGCCACTTGAACCATTTGAACACAAATACCCAAAAAGGGAAGTAGGAGTAATCTGCTGAATTACAGGCCCATATCACTAACGTCGATTTGATGTCCGACACCTTGTCTTGAGCCATTTTTTGTTTACTGATGAAATTGCTTTATACGATGCACGGATGGTAATAGTGGTTGTAAAGAAGTGTTGCGTTGCATCAGACAGGCGAAATACCTTAAAGAGGAATGTAATAATCGGAATCCCAAAGAAAGCAGGTGTTGACAGGTTTGAAAATTACCCAACTATCAATTTATTAAGTCACGGCTGCAAAATACTAAAACGCATCTTTACGGACGAATGGAAAAACCGGTAGAAGCTGACCTCGGGGAATATTAGTTTCGATTCCGGAGAAATGTTGGAACTCTTGAGGCAATACTGACTCTACGAGTTATGTTAGATAGATTAAGGAAAGCCAAACCTACGTTTCTAGTATTTGTAGACTTAGAGAAAGCTTTTGACCATGTTGAATGGAATACTCTCTTTAAAATTCTGAAGGTGGCAGGGGTAAAATATAGGGAGCGAAAGGCTGCTTACAATTTGTACACAAACCAGATGGCAGTCATAAGAGTCGAGGGGCACGAAAGGGAAGCAGTGGTTCAGAAGGGAGTGAAACAGGGGTGTAGCCTATCCCCGATGTTAGTCAACCTATATATTGAACAAGCAGTAAAGGAAACTAAAGAAAAATGTGGAATAGGAATAAAAATCCGTGGAGAAGAAATAAAAACTTTGAGGTTTGCCGAGCATATTGTAAGTATGTCAGAAACAGCACAGGACGTGGAAGAGCAGCTGAACGGAATGGAGAGTGTCTTGAAAGGACGATATAAGATGAACATCAACAAAAGCAAAACGAGAAAAATGGAATGTAGTCGAATTAAGTCAGGTGATGCTGGGGGAATTAGATTAGGAAAGGAGACACTTACAGTAGTAAATGGGTTTTGCTATTTAGGAAGAAAAATAACTGATGATGGTCGAAGTAGAGAGGATATAAAATGTAGACTGGCAACGGCAAGGAAAGCGTTTATGAAGAAGAGAAATTTGTTAACATCGAGTATCGATTTAAGTGTCCGGAAGTCGATTCTGAAAGAATTTGTTTGGAGTGTAGCCATGTATGGAAGAGAAACGTGGACGATCAATAGTTTAGAGAAGAAGAGAAGCGAAGCGTTCGAAATGTGGTGCTACAGAAGAATGCTGAAGATTAGATGGGTAGATCACATAACTAATTAGTAGGTACTGAATAGAATTGGGGAGAAGAGGAGCTTGTGGCACAACTTGACCAGAAGAAGGCCCCGGTTGGTAGGACATGTTCTGAGGCATCAAGGGATCACAAATTTAGCATTGGAGGGCAGCGTGGAGGGTTAAAATCGTAGAGGGAGAGCAAGAGATGAATACACTGAGCAGATTCAGAAGGATGTAGGTTGCAGTAGCTACTGGGAGATGAAGAAACTTGCACAGGATAGAGTAACTTGGAGAGCTGCATCAAACCAGTCTCTGAACTGACGACAACAACAACAAAATGTTCAAATGTGTGTGAAATCTTATGGGACTTAACTGCTAAGGTCATCAGTCCCTAAGCGTACTCGCTATTTAACCTAAATTATCCTAAGGACAAACACACACACCCATGCCCGAGAGAGGACTCGAACCTCCGTCGGGACCAGCCGCACAGTCCATGACTGCAGCGCCTCAGACCGCACGGCTCATCCCGCGCGGCCATCAACAACACCAACTGTCCCAACTTTACTGCGTTTTGTAGTGTATGTCTCTTAATGTCTTGTCTTATAACATGTAATTTGTGACCAAGACCAGTGTATTACCATTTGATGCTACAGATGGTAGCAGTTCTCTCTAGAGGCTTCTTGTCTAAGGTGATAGGAAATTACCTGCAACAGACAACCATTGAAGGAAAGATTGCTTGGAACAGACGGAGGGGAATAAGACTGGAAAGGCGGATGACATTGAAAATGGAAGGTGTTAGCAAGAGATTGAGGAAGAGGAGACTGAGGAGCGTACTGTCGTACGGCAAGTGAACCAGAAAAGAGGACCACGCACAACTGGATTACCAAGTGGCAGAGGTGAGTCGGGTGTGTTTTGCACCCTCTGCCACACACCGCGCGGTGTGCAGTCGTAGAGGTAGGGGCAGACTACTGTGCCCGCACACTCTGCTGTTGCCCCTGGATGAAACGAGCCGCTACCTGCTCTTAGTCGCCGCGCCCTCGTGGGCGGCTCAGCGGACGACGGTTTCTTGCGGGGGCGGTGCGATGCCCCCAGCAGTGGGCGTGGCCCCTGGACGCGGGCCAGATTCGATATATCGCATCTCTACAGGGCCCCTCCCTCCCTCCCTCCCTCACTTCCACGTCCCTCCCCTCCCTTCCTCTCCCCTTTTCCTTTCCCTTCACCCTTCCTCCTCACCCGTGCAATTTCTCTCTCTGCGAATGTGATGTTCCCGACGGTTCGAGTGGTCTCTACTCCGGATAACCAGACCCGCGTCTCGTAGCAGCGACGACGTGTATCGCAGCCGCTGAAGCTCGCCGTAGAGCTGCTGGCCACGCACAGCAACGTTCCACCCACGTGCCGGACTTAGCACTTAAAAATTTCCGAGCCAATGTCAATCGTACCAAATGTCAATTGCCTTTCAGAAATCCAGCAATTTTACGCACGCTACACCGCGCGCGCGCGCGCGCGCGCGTGTGTGTGTGTGTGTTTTAACTTTCTAACAGGTTAAAACTGTGCACCGGTCCGCGAATCGAACTCGGGAGCTTTGAATTTCGCGGAAAGTGCTCTACCGCCTTACCTATCCAAGCACGACTCGCGATCCCTTATCATTTAGCTACAATATAGCAGCTCAGTAACTGGAAGCAGCTAATTCCATACATTATCTGGGAGTACGCATTAGGAGTGATTTAAAATGGAATGATAATATAAAGTTGATCGTCGGTAAAGCAGATGCCAGAGTGAGATTCATTGGAAGAATCCTAAGGAAATGCAATCCGAAAACAAAGGAAGTAGGTTACAGTACGCTTATTCGCCCACTGCTTGAATACTGCTCACCAGTGTGGGATCCGTACCAGATAGGGTTGATAGAAGAGATAGAGAAGATCCAACGGAGAGCAGCGCGCTTCGTTACAGGATCATTTAGTAATCGCCAAAGCGTTACGGAGATGATAAACTCCAGTGGAAGACTCTGCAGGAGAGACGTTCAGTAGCTCGGTACGGGCTTTTGTTGAAGTTTCGAGAACGTACCTTCACCGAGGAGTCAAGCTGTATATTGCTCCCTCCTACGTATATCTCGTGAAGGGACCATGAGGATAAAATCAGAGAGATTAGAGCCCACACAGAGGCATACCGACAATCTTTCTTTCCACGAACAATAATAGACTGGAATAGAAGGGAGAACCGATAGAGGTACTCAGGGTACCCTCCGCCACACACCGTCAGGTGGCTTGCGGAGTATGGATGTAGATGTAGATGCAGATGTAAAGTCTGTCTGTAAACTCAAGAGCGAGCAGCGCTTTTGGTGGGGGGAAGTGACCTTTCCCGGAAGAACCCTGCCACTGGCATACAGGGCCACCCAAAATCAGCTGTCCGTTACCTGTCCAGCGGTGTAGTTCGGCGTGCAGTGACATACGTCGTTTATGTTCATGGGATCTTAGTTGCCAGTGTCAGTCAGTTGACTTTGTGCACTCACTGATATATTTCAGTATCCGGAAGTGATAGATAATCGCCCTGCATTGCAAGAAAATGTGCACAATACGAAGGAGAGGAGGTATTTGCGGAGTAACGAGCGTTCAATCGTCTCAACGTTATTACAGCGTGTGTTAAAGAGGCGACACAAAAAGAACTGTTGGCCAATATTACCAGTCCCAATCAAAAGGCTGCAGTTTATGCAAACGTCAGCCTCGCACAATAGGACGCATAAGGAACGAACGCGAAAACAAGGTGCTTGGTTTATTGGAATCGCACGGAAGATAAACTAATAATTTAGGGAAGAAACCCATCGTTATAGACTGTTTCACAAAATCGGTCATTCGACAAACGATGGAGGACTTTCACATAAACCAAAAATAGTGCCCACTTTACGGAAATTATTTACCGCCGTGAAACGAAAAATACATTTTGCTTGGCAGAAAGATGCTTTACACAAGACATTGCGTGAAGTGGGATTTACCTGGAAATACTGTTCAGACATGTTTACGAAAACAGTGCGAATCGAACTAATACAATACACAAAATTATAAATTTCTCGTTACTTTGTAAACACACTTCGTGTTGCAAGAATTGTTAAGTTTCAATGCAGCCCTTCAAAGAAAACTTCTACCTTTTAGTAGAAACACAAAGTAAGAACAAGCCTTAAATTCTACAGATTGATTGCACTATATCTGGTTCGTATTACTAATAGAGTAACATACATTCATATGAATAGGCATCCGATATTATGTTTGTAATAGAATCCTGACTTCCGTTCTAATGCTAATATTATCTACTTTAGAACGTTGTGTTTCGAAAGAAGCTATCGTCTTTTGTTTTCCTTATACTCTTAACGCATTTGCCTAAAAATAAACGCAGACGGGACGTATCTGTACACGGCTTCGCTACAGATTTAAAGCGCGCGCCGCGGCAAGGACGGTACTACGCTGTGAAACAGCCTGTAGAAGAGCCCTGTGACGTAGCTGGGTTGGCAGAGTGTGGATTCGCTCGCTCGCTCTTCAGTTTACCGACAGACTATATCGTTACAGCTTTCATTCCGCAGTACCCTTTCTCCTATCCTCCAAAGTTCCGTTGCAGAGAGAAAATTTCATTCAGGCAACATCGCACAGGCTGTGGGTAAGCAAAGTGTCCGGAATACCTTTTCTTCCAGCAGCGCTAGTCCTGCAAGTTTCGCAGGAAAACTTCTGTCAGGTTTGGACGTAGAAGATGAGTACCTGCCGGAAGTAAAGCTGTGAGGGCAGGTCGTGAGTCGCGCTTGGGTAGCTTAGTCGGTAGAGCACTTGGCAGAGAAAGGGAAAGGTCCCGAATTCGAGTCTCAGATACCACGCAGTTTTAATCTGGCACGAAGTTCCGTATCAGCACACACTCCGCTGCAGAGTGAAAATTTCATTCTGGCATATTTGTGTTCTCCGAGATTAGATAAGTAGAGCTAATGAATATCGGATACCTCAATGTACAGCTTTTTTAGATTTTAGAAAGCCATTGCAAGATCTGCAGAAGAGCGTCTGTGAAGTTTGGAAGGTAGGAGACGAGGTACTGGCAGAAGTGAAGCTGTGAGGACGGGTCGTGAGTCGTGCTTGGATAGCTCATATCAGCACACGCTCCGTTGTGGAATGAAAGTTCAATTCTGGAAGCCGTTTCCAAAAATGGTTCAAATGGCTCTGAGCACTATGAGGCTTAACATCTGAGGTCATCAGTCCCCTAGAACTTAGAACTACTTAAACCTAACTAACCTAAGGACATCACACACATCCATGCCCGACGCAAGGGGCTAGAGGTGGTCTATAATAAAGTCCTGTACTGCTTGTAAGAAGCTTCTACAGCCTATGTCACTGTCAGGAAACCAACTCAACAGTTTCCAATTAACAGTGTAGTGAAACAAGGCGATCCCATCTCTCCCTACCTGTTTTCTGACGTCCGGGAAATGGCAATGTCAACATTCAGCTTGAGAGAAAATGGAATTACAATCAACGAGAACAGACTTAACGTCCTGAGATACACAGATGACATTGTGCTACTGCCAAATGATTTTCTAGAATCCAGGCGATGGTATCGAATGTCGCTTCGGGTGGCACTGAACGTAAACCTTTCCAAGATAGAAGTCATGTGTGATAAATGAAGCACGGTAGGAAACGCAGAAATCAAAACACGCTACTAGATACTGGACCCCACCACCAGTGTGGGGGTTGTGGGGAAACTCTGATTATAGCAGAACGCGCAGCTCTCCATGGCCGGCGATTCACATCTAATACGGTGCAGAGGGATCTCCGTATGTCCACGCAGAGGGCCGACTATTAAAATGTGAGCGCCTGAGAGAAAAATTAAAACAGCTACCTGTTGAAACGTCTCTGTGAAGTCGTTTCGTAAGACGCTTGTCGAATTCGGTACAACTTATTCACTTTACTACCTGATTTTAGCTCAATTCATGACCTCTTCCAGAAAGACTGAGCACTCAAATAACGCCTATTGAATGATATGTGTGTTTTAAAGTGGGGTTTCGGTTTTGCTTTGTGAGAAACGCTGAGTTGGTCATCGTCTGCTGGGAGCAGACGATGTTGCTCCTCGTTCGAAGGAGAGCACAGGATGACCAACTTAGGTTACTAATACCTGAACAGAGAGGTTTACTCATCTTAATCGAAGGCAGTGTCGAAGGCTATTTTTGTGTGTGAGGTTGGTGACGGAGGGCTACCTCTCTGGTAGCTTCCGCTGCACGAGGAGCTGGGTAACCTGGAAAGAGATAGAGGCACTCTTCGGTGAACGGTTGGTGACTATTGATCGTAGCTCTCAAGGGGGGTTTCAGGTGATAGGATGCAGGTTGAGTTAGGACTTCGTTATGTTTAAATGTTTAAATACTTAAGTACTTCAGCTTAACCGAAACGTGTGAAGGTTATTTTTCCGAATGTGCCATAATTATATTGCTTCAAATAGGCGATTTTTGGGTGTTTTAGTTAAAAGTGGCTCAAAAATGGCTCTGAGCACTATGGGACCTAACTTCTGAGGTCATCAGTCCCCTATAATTTAGAACTACTGAAACCTAACTAACCTATGGACATCACACAAATCAATGCCCGAGGCAGGATTCGAACCTGTAGCACCTAGAACCGCTCGGCCACTCCGTCCGGGTCGGTTAAAAGTGTGGAAGTTACTTTGTTCATTTTGAACAACGATGAAGTAGATTTTCAAACGGTAAATCTGACTAGGAAAAGCTGGTTAGGATCACTTCAACCGTACGTGAGTGTAATACTGTGTCGAAGCGAGTATGATTTTTTTAATCTTATATTTTGTGGAAGTTGATTTTGTCTGTGTGTCGATTTTGTGCCACGTGTTTGGTAATCAATGACCGTTCTGATCCACCACGGCACCGCAATAGACTTTATTGTAACAGTCTGCTCGTTTAATTAGCTGTAATTTCTGCAAGAATATCTGTTGTTTCGCGAGCTTTCTACAAAGCAGCACAACAGTTCGATTCGGAATGCACCACGTGCTCTAGTTCGGCCGTTTGCAAGCAGCAGACGCAGTTAGTATGTTGAATAATTATCGCACAGCCTCGTGCATTGGTTGAACCTCTGTCCAGAATAGAGAATGCATAGGATCGTAATGCGAATCTCACTGAGATATTTTTATGGTATGAATGCAAAGGAGATGATAGTATCATTGTCTCCCACCCACGTTTTCTGTGTTTCTTCTGGATGTAGTTAAATTGTTTCTAGTCAGGCACCAGTTATGTGTAGTTGGGATGTGCAACCAAATACTTAGATACAATACATAATCTACGTGAAAGATAAATTCTGTGGTGTTGATCTTACCCACTTACTCCGATTTCCAATCCTGAATTAATCAAGTTTATTCATGCACGACATGGAGTGCTATTTATCTGGCTACTTAAAGAAATTTGCGTACTTGTAATTAAATTATTAATGTAATTGAACTAATAATTTTCCAGCTCCGTTTTTTTTCCTAAATGTTTATATAGGGCTTGGGCTGGTGGCGACCATGAATTTCTGAATTTTTATCATTATTTGTGTGAGAGAAGCAGCAGTTAGGTTTAAGTAGTTCTAAGTTGTAGGGGACTGATGACCTCAGAAGTTAGGTCCCATAGTGCTCAGAGCCATTTATGAGCCACTTTTAACTCAAACACCAAAAATCGCTTATTTAAAGCAATATAATTATGGCACATTCGGAAAAATATCCTTCACACGCTTCGATTAAGCTTAAGTACTTAAGTATTTCAACATTTAAACATAACGAAGTCCTAACTCAACCTGCATGGCTCGATGAGGAACGTCGTAAAGATAGTAAAACTTTAAACCTTTCAGAAATCGCCGGCTCATTTCATTTCCTGTTCTGTACAAAGTTTCTACAACACAATCGCTAAATCGCATCAGTGTCGTAGTTGACGGAGCTTTACCCACTGAAGCGGCTGGAATCGGCAGCAGTTTCTGTACGCCACGCCGTCTTTTGTTGAATCTTCCTAACAGATTAAAACTGTGCGCCGAACCGAGACTCGAACTCGGGAACTTTGAATTTCGCGGCAAGTGTTCTACTGCCTGAGCTATCCAAGCACGACTTACGACCTGACGTCACAGCTTTGTACCTTGTCTCCCACCTCCCAAAATTCCGCTGCAGGGTGAACATTTCATTCAGGCAACATCGCACAGGCTATGACTGAGGCATGTCTCTGAAATACCCTCTCTTCCAGGAATGCTTGTCCAACAAGTTACGCAGGAGAGTTTCTGTGAAGTTTGGAAGGTAGGAGATGAGGATCTGGCGAAAGTAAAGCTGCGAGGACAAATCCAGAATCTCGCTTGGGTAGCTAAGACGACAGAGCACTTGCCAGCGAAAGGCAAAGGTCTCGAATTCGAGTCTCAAACGGCACACAGTTTTAATCTGCCAGGAAGTTTCCTACCAGCGCACACTCCACTGCGGAACGGAAATTCCATCCCGGCGTTGTTTTGTTCTCCGGGATTAGGTGAGTAGAACTAACGCATAACGGATGCCGGATGCCTCGGTGTATAGCTTATGTAGGTTTTACGTAGGCATATCATCTTTTTAATCTGCAGCTCTTGTCTTTCTTTCCTTGCTTGCAGTTAATAATGGATATAGGTTTCGCCTTTTACGCAAAAACACTGTTTTTTTCTTGCTGCACAAACATGTTTCGGCACCTCTGTGCCTCCATCGCTGCCGTTTGTATTTTAAACTGTAAAAAGTGAACATATTTTAGGCTCTAACTGAGCTAACAAAGTGAGACTTAAAGAAACTTTTCGTTCGTTCTTCTTCTTATTACTGTGATTTCACATTATATGGTTGTGCAGGACCATCTGTATGATGTCCTGCACTGATAGCTTGTCATCTGCAAACCAAACAAGCTGAACGCCGTACACACACATTGTTCAGCGAGTACAAGGTGGAGGTTCTCTCCTGCTTTGAGGTGGCATTATGTGGGGCCGACGTACGCCGTTGGTGGTCATGGAAGGCGCCGCAACAACTGTACGATACGTGAATGCCATACTCTGACCGATAGGGCAACCATATCAGCAGCATATTGACGAGGCATTCGTCTACGTGGGCGACAGTTCACGCCCCCATCGTGCACATCTTATGAATGACTTCCTTCAGGATAACTGCATCGCTCGACTACAGTGGCCAGCATGTTCTCCAGACATGAACCCTATCGAACATGCCTGGGATGGACTGAAGAGGGCTGTTTATGGACGACGTGACTCTCCAACCACTCTCAGGTCTCTACGCCGAATCGCCGTTGAGGAGTGGGACAATCTGGACCGACAGTGCCTTGATGAACTTGTGGATAGTATGCCACGGCGAATACAGGCATGCATCAATGCAAGAGGAGGTGCTACTGGGTATTAGAGGTACCGGTGTGTACAGCAATCTGGACCACCACCTCTGAAGGTCTCGCCCTATGGTGGCACAACATGCAATGTATCGTTTTCATGAGTAGTAAAAAGGGAAGAAATGATGTTTATGTTGATGTGTATTCGAATTTTCTGTACCGGTTCTAGAACTCTCGGGACCGAGGTGGTGCAAAACTTTTCTTGATGTGTGTAGTAGAAAACCATGTTTTAGGGATTTTGTGGGGAACCGCCCACGATTTAATGGTGCTTCGATAAGTCCCATCAAGCCCAACGCGGACTGCGTCAAATGCGAAAAGAAACAGCAGATCCGCTGCATTTATCAAAGTAGGAGGAAGTGTGTAATGTAATATTGGTAGTTTGACCTCTTGCTGAAAGATAGAGGCACTTCTGTTGGGTATACAAATTGACCGGCACTATTGAAAACAGTTAACCCTACCTTTCTATCACCAACAGTACTAGAGGTATGAGTCTTGGAACAACCCCATTTTTATGCGCGGCGTTTTGGAACAATAACATGCTGCCGTATACATACCGATCATCACGCCACCTTGCCTAAACGAAGGCCTTATCAAATCCATCATTACACAACTGGCTTAACGAAAATTAGCTGCAGACACTATTGACAAGAATTTATTTACATCAGTTCCTAGAGTGATACTCCTGATGTTTAGGAGCCCACACGTGGTTTTGCGACACATTAGGATGAAGCTGGAAGTAGCTTATCTGCAATGGTCAACTGGAGCGTCCAGGTAGTTGATCGTGGCTGTTTTAACTGCATTTGTGTCGCCGGTGTAGCAAACTGTTCCGAACCTTTTGCAATGATGGCGAGCACCGTAAGCTTTTTTTAATGAATCTCGAAATAAAGGTGTCGTAAAACGCGAAACAAGACTAAAATTAGCCGTGCCGTAAAGGCGGGACCGGTTCTGTCGAGGCAGCTACACACACACACACACACACACACACACACACAGAGAGAGAGAGAGAGAGAGAGAGAGAGAGACGAGCAGAAACAAAATTTCGCCAATACGTAATCAGGCGTAGAGGAACAGCATCTGGTCGCCAAGTGTACATCCGTATACACACACAGGGACAGAGGATGGCCCGTAGCACGGCGCCTCTCATTAAAACCTGCTTTGCAGGACTGCCCACACACACACACACACACACACACACACACACACACACACACTCGTCGACATCACACACGCCTGTGACAGCCCTATGGGGCAGGTGAGAAGGGTGGGGTGTGGGCTGGTCGATGTCAGTGTCGTACGCGCCCCTGTCTCGGCAGTGCCTCTGTGTGTGCGTATACACACATTTGGGCGTGCGAACAAACGGGACGAATCCCGCCGCCGCCGCAGTCGCCGCCAATCGCAAATTTTCTCTCCCGCGACGAGAAGAGAGGCACGCCGGTGCCTTTGATCACGGCGTACCCCGCTCACGCACACGACGCACGCACACGGACACAGGCACATCCACAATCAGCGCGCAGCGCGAGTGGTTTTGATGAAACTCCAGCGCGGCGGAAGACGAGCGGGTATAGGAAGGGAAGGACGCGGCGGCGGCGGAAAATAAAAGCGGGTGTATAGTGGGGGGGAGGGGGAGGGGGTGGGGGAAGAGGCGTACTAATGAGAGACGGACGCGGCGGCGGCGGCGACATGTGACGCTAACTACGGAGGCATGCAGGCACTCGGGCCGGCTGGGATTATTTTCCGGCTCCTCCAAACGGCGCGGCCACCTGCCAGCCGGTGGCGGTGGTGGGGGGCAGGTGTTGCTGATGAAGGGCGAGCGGGGAGCGTTGCGAAAGCTAGGACACAGCCGAGGCAGCGGGTGGGGCTGTTTCGCGTCTCCCTTCCTGCCCACTGCTGCCTGCTGCTCACACTGGACACGCGCAATAAGGTGTCACATCGTCTCAAAAATACCAGAGAGTTAACTGTTAACGTCACATAGTGCTCATCCACTACCTTTAGAGGTATAATCAGTACAAGGTTTATTTAATATTAAAAATAAGGCAAGGGGTTGTAACAATATCTCTACCAAATTTCATCTACTTAGGAATTTTCGATTCTCACATATGGTAACAAATGTTTAGCTGCATGCATATTTGTGACATCTGTCCAGAGCGCTGTTGAGAGAGTGCCGGCTGGAATGGCCGAGCAGTTCTGGGCGCTACGCTCTGGAACCGCGCGACCGCTTTGGTAGCAGGTT
This sequence comes from Schistocerca gregaria, assembly GCF_023897955.1. Classification (NCBI taxonomy): domain Eukaryota; kingdom Metazoa; phylum Arthropoda; class Insecta; order Orthoptera; family Acrididae; genus Schistocerca; species Schistocerca gregaria. The sequence continues at coordinate 71,934,698 of NC_064929.1, forward strand.
CGAATCCTGCCTAGGGCATGGATGTGTGTGATGTCCTTAGGTTAGTTAGGTTTAAGTAGTTCTAAGTCCTAGGGGATTGATGACCTCAGAAGTTAACTCCCATAGCGCTCAGAGCCAATTTGTTGAGAGAGTATGTTGTGTGGAGATGTGTAGCTTGCATCTACGAGGAAATTTTTTATTTTTTTATTCTGAGAAGAGATAGTGTAGTAGTCAAACTAACAGCCTGAAATTCCTAGTGTGAGAAACGATTTGTGTCCAAATATTGGGGTGTATTTCAGTCATGTGTTTTAGTTTCTAGTGTGTAATCCTTACAATCAAGGGTTTGGCCTATGTTCCTGTAGTGGCCGACATAATAAATCTAGGAATGTTCGTAATTTAGTCCCTCTCACAGTTCCCATTTTCGACCCAGGGGCGAAATTTCAAACCGTTATTAAAGACTGGCTTTATTTGCTGTTTATGAAAATCATTTTACTGTTTTGATATGGGTAAGCGGGAAAGGAGAGAAATGGATTTGCTGCACAAAATGTTTAGTTTGTTATCACAAAACACGCTGTTTAGCTTCATGTTCATACAAATTAATATGGTACACATCAGTGGAGGGCTGAAAAATCTTGAAAGGTTTGTTTATTCACAACATTCAAATGATTAACAATGGTGAAATAGCCTTATAATGTTGGAAAGGAATAATTCATTTCAATTAATTGTTCTTAAGAGAATTTCTGTGAGGGAAAATATTATCAACTTCTTTTGTATTTCTGTTTTTGCAGTGTTGAGGTTTATGTCAAACTCTGACATTAGCATTTCTAATTGCAACTTGTCCTCAAGTGGAGCAAAATGTACAAGTATCTATAACAATTTGTAGACTTTTCCATAACCTTTTGGGATTTACACAGGTCCTAACATACTCAGGTGATGAAATTTGGGCCTCCTGCTTTAGGGGAAGCGAAACGTCATGTCAGATAACACATGCGGCGCCCTCGATAAACTTTCTTCCGAGTGGGGACAAATTACAACTGATGTTCCACAGGGTTCAATTCTGGAACCACTCCTCTTACTGTTATTCATGAGTAATCTCCAGTATTACTCTGTCATCAGAAGTTGCTCTCCTTCTGATCATCCAAGTAATATAATAAAGCCCAACAGAGATGAAAAAATTAAATATGGTCAACTACACTTGTTCAAATAACTCACACTTACGGAGACATGTGATGTCTTCGATAACTGCCACTATTTCGAAAAGTGTACATCCTATCCTTTTTATGACATAAATGCAAGAAGGAAGAGCTGTGCAAGGGACACTTGTCACTAGCGCCAAGATGACTGACTTCAGAACTTATCGACAGTGAATATTAATAACAAAGAGGTGAGGCAGCATTATCTATGTTCCTCTTTTTGTCGTAGCAGGGAACAGAGTAGTAATCCACGCAGAATTGAAGCCAAAATCTGCATGTCCATCTACGATATCACTGCTTTCTTAATAATAGTGTCTCAACAGCTGAAATTGCATGCCAGCAAGTATGTCAAAGAGAGACAAGGGTGACTGCAGTGTTCTGTAACAGTAGATTTTCTCAGCTGTTGTAAGCGTGTGTGACGCTTATGCTCTGTACATCAGTCCTCCATAGTCCTGATGGGTTGGCCAATATATGACATAACACAACTGCAAGGAACATTTCTTTTTTTTATGCTGAGAGAAACTCAAGTTTCGCATGGTCTACCACTCACTTACTGACATTACGCGATCTGTCCGAATCACCACGCGTAGATACAAGGCCCCGCTTCAAACGGACCCTGTTACCTGCTTTCTACCACCTGTCGCTCTCTATGCCGATCTGCAGCAAGTCTTCATGGTTTCCACCTCTCCACCTTTTATTTGGGCTACTTAGTGTACTAAACATAGGTACAAAGAAGGTAGCTGCGAAGAAACCATGGGTAACAGAAGAAATACTTCAGTTGATTGATGAAAGGGGGAAGTACAAACATGTTCCGGGAAAATCAGGAATAAGGAAATACAAGTCGCTGAGGAATGAAATAAATAGGAAGTGCAGGGAAGCTAAGACGAAATGGCTGCAGGAAAAATGTGAAGACATCGAAAAAGATATGATTGTCGGAAAGACAGACTCAACATACAGGAAAGTCAAAACAACCGTTGGTGACATTAAAAGCAACGGTGGTAACATTAAGAGTGCAATGGGAATTCCACTGTTAAATGCAGAGGAGAGAGCAGATAGGTGGAAAGAATACATTGAAAGTCTCTATGAGGGTGAAGATTTGTCTGATGTGACAGAAGAAGAAACAGGAGTCGATTTAGAAGAGATAGGGGATCCAGTATTAGAATCGGCATTTAAAAGAGCTTTGGAGGACTTACGGTCAAATAAGGCAGAAGGGGTAGATAACATTCCATCAGAATTTCTAAAATCATTAGGGGAAGTGGCAACAAAACGACTATTCACGTTCGTGTGTAGAATATATGAGTCTGGCGACATACCATCTGACTTTCGGAAAAGCATCATCCACACAATTCCGAAGACGGCAAGAGCTGAAAAGTGCGAGAATTATCGCACAATCAGCTTAACAGCTCATGCATCGAAGCTGCTTACAAAAATAATATACAGAAGAATGGAAAAGAAAATTGATAATGCGCTAGGTGACGATCAGTTTGGCTTTAGGAAAAGTAAAGGCACGAGAGAGGCAATTCTGACGTTACGGCTAATAATGGAAGCAAGGCTGAAGAAAAATCAAGACACGTTCATAGGATTTGTCGACCTGGAAAAAGCGTTCGACAATATAAAATGGTGCAAGCTGTTCGAGATTCTGAAAAAAGTAGGGGTAAGCTATAGGGAGAGACGGGTCATATACAATATGTACCACAACCAAGAGGGAATAATAAGAGTGGACGATCAAGAACGAAGTGCTCGTATTAAGAAGGGTGTAAGACAAGGCTGTAGCCTTTCGCCCCTACTCTTTAATCTGTACATCGAGGAAGCAATGACGGAAATAAAAGTAAGGTTCAGGAGTGGAATTAAAATACAAGGTGAAAGGATATCAATGATACGATTCGCTGATGACATTGCTATCCTGAGTGAAAGTGAAGAAGAATTAAATGATCTGCTGAACGGAATGAACAGTCTAATGAGTACACAGTATGGTCTGAGAGTAAATCGGAGAAAGACGAAGGTAATGAGAAGTAGTAGACATGAGAACAGCGAGAAACTTAACATCAGGGACTGATGGTCACGAAGTCAATGAAGTTAAGGAATTCTGCTACCTAGGCAGTAAAATTACCAATGACCGACGGAGCAAGGAGGACATCAAAAGCAGACTCGCTATGGCAAAAAAGGCATTTCTGGCCAAGAGAAGTCTACTAATATCAAATACCGGCCTTAATTTGAGGAAGAATTTTCTGAGGATGTACGTCTGGAGTACAGCATTGTATGGTAGTGAAACATGGACTGTGGGAAAACCGGAACAAAAGAGAATCGAAGCATTTGAGATGTGGTGCTATAGACAAATGTTGAAAATTAGGTGGACTGATAAGGTAAGGAATGAGGAGGTTCTACGCAGAATCGGAGAGGAAAGGAATATGTGGAAAACACTGATAAGGAGAAGGGACAGGATGATAGGACATCTGCTAAGACATGAGGGAATGACTTGCATGGTACTAGAGGGAGCTGTAGAGGGCAAAAACTGTAGAGGAAGACAGAGATTGGAATACGTCAAGCAAATAATTGAGGACTTAGGTTGCAAGTGCTACTCTGAGATGAAGAGGTTAGAACAGGAAAGGAAATCGTGGCGGGCCGCATTAAACCGGTCAGTAGACAGATGACAAAAAAAAAAATAGCTTGATTGTAATTTATTTTAATTCGGGTACTCACGGTCTACATACATTTACTTAGAACTAGGAAATTACGTATAGTTATTAAACAGTAGACTGATGAGCAAAAGAAAAGAAAAAAAAGTGGTCTTCTACTATGGGGAGTAAAGTCTGTGGACTTCAAATGCCGTCGATGTTTACCTATCCAAGTGACATGACCTGCCCATCAAGCTGTCTGGTTCTTATCAGGCCTACAGTGGTTGCTCTTCTGTAGATCTCATCCAGCTCACTAAAGTACGATCGGTTTGCAGTCAGTATCTTCACACTGATTTACCGAGCGAGATCGCTGTGGCAGTGGTCAGCACACTGAACTCGCATTCAGGACGACGACGGCTCCAATCCGCGTCCGACCATCCAGATTTAGGTTTTCCGTGATTTCCCTAAATCGCTCCAGGCAAATGCCGGGACGGTTCCTTTGACAGGGAAAGGAAGATGTCCTTCCCCAACCTTGACACATTCCGAGCTTGTGCTCCGTCTCTAATGACCTCAATGTCAACCAGACATTAAATCCAATCTTCCTTCCTTTACGCTGCTTTCTGCCTCACACGATGTGTCCTCTGTACAAGTTATCCCCAGATATTTCAAATTATGAACCTGTTTGTTGGATCGTGTCTATCACTTAAAAAACATAGTTCATTTAATTCTGTAAAAGCCAAGATATATATACATGCATGGCTCACGGAAATATGTAAAACTAATTGTTCAAAGTTCCTCAGTGTGGGATATTGATCCAAACTTGAATGGGAAAATATATTTTACTGATCTTCTCAAACGTTTGAGTTCAACAACATTTGCTTCTCTCTAATTGCTGTTTTGATAGTAAAACATTAAATAATTAGCTTACTTTGCATCCTTCCATTCTGTTATGTCATATGGAAAAATTTTCTGGGGCAACTTCGCTCATGCTCAGAAAGTAAATTACTCATTCTGCAGAAACGTTTTGTAAGAACGTCCATTTACGAAATTCATGTAGAATATTTTTTAAAAATTGGTCGCACTAATTACAGCCTTACAATCCATTTAATATCATGCGAAGTTTGTTGTGAAAATGACGCACTGTCTGAAAACAATACTAATATTCATAATTACAGCACTAGGAACAAACACAGCTTCCACTATGTAAAACTCAACATTACCCTTGTACAGAAATAAGTGAAGTATGCAGTGTTACAAATATTTGACCACTTCAATTGTGTCTGAAATGTGCTGGTAGCTAAAGAAAGTTCTGAAAATAAATTGAGATCATTTCAGATTGAAAACTCCTTCCAGTCCACAGAGTAATTTCTGATTGGATAGTACCATATTATGCGATTTGGTAAAAAAAACGAAGTTTTGTTGTCGATTAAAATTAAAACAAAATTTTCACAGGGAGAATTTATCTTATTTCTGACCTACTGCACATATTGTAACAAATGGGATCCAGAGAACGTGCAAAACAACTACCATGAAGCGTTTTGGTATTACGTCACAAACTTGAAGCCGATGTCCACCATCTTAACTATACCAAAACATTACGTTCACCGAATTCATACCCCCCATCGCTCACCGCGGTGAGACTTCACTGTGACGTCACTATGACGATGTCTTATTACTAAAGTAAATAAGCATTCAGGAACCGAAAACCGTTCGAAACTGCCTTCCTGACGCTATGTTATTCATGTAAGCTCTACAACTTTTAGTGCACACATCAAAAATCGTTTTGCATCACCCCGGTTCCCAGAACTCCTGAAGATAGACGTTGACTGTGGATATTGTTTCACAGAGACAGTCCCTTTGACTGTTCAGAGATGTCGCTAAAACCGCCCTAAGATGTAAACAACTATGCATGAGCAGCGCCTGTTAGACGGAGGGGGTCCGACAGCCGATCGTTCCAGTCATTCCAGCAGGAAGGAGGTACATGGCTCGTGTTGTCTGTAGTTCAACCGTGCCTAGACGGTCAGTACCGCTGTTACATCGCGTCAGCATTGTTAGTTTGTGCCAGGAGGGGCTCTCAACAAGGGAAAGGTTCAGGCGTCTCGGAGTGAAACAAAGCGATGTTGTTCGGACGTGGAGGAGATACAGAGAGACAGGAACTGTCGATGACATGCTCAAGGGCTACTACTGCAGTGGATGACCGCTACCTACGGATTATGGTTCGGAGGAACTCCGCCACCATGTTGAATAATGCTTTTCGTGCAGCCGCAGGGCGTCGTGTTACGACTCAAACTTTGCCCAATAGGCTCCACGATGCGCAACTTCACTCCCGACGTCCTTGGCGATGTCCATCTTTGCGACCAGAACACCTTGCAGCGCGGTGCAGATGGGACCAACAACATGTCGAATGGACCGCTCAGGATTGGCATCACGTTCACCGTTGAGGACGCATATGTCTCCAACCAGACAATCGTCGGAGAGGAGTTTGGAGGCAACCCGGTCAGGCCGAACGCCTTACACACTCTGTCCAGCGAGTGCAGCAAGGTGGAGGTTCCCTGATGTTTTGGGGTGGCATTATATGGGGCCGACGTACGCCGCCGGTGGTCACGGAAGGCGGCGTAACGGCTGTACGATACGTGAAAGCAATCCTCCGACCGATAGTGCAAACATATCGGCAGTCTCCATGGACGACAGTTGGCGCCCCCACGTGCACATCTTGTGAATGACCTTCTTCAGGATAACGACATCACTCGACTCGAGTGGCCACCATGTTCTCCAGACATGAACCCTATCGAACGCGTCTGGAATTGACTGAAAACGGCTGTTCATCGACGACGTGACCCACTAATCACTCCGAGGGTTCTACGCCGAATCGCCGTTGAGTTTCGGACAATCGGGACCAACAGTGCCTCGATGAACTTGTGGATAGTATGCCACGACGAGAACGTGCTACTGGGTACTAGAGGTCCAGGTGTGTACAGCAACCTGGACCACACCTCTGAAGGTCTCGCTGTATGCTTGTACAACATACAAAGTGTGGTTTTCATGACCAATAAAAAGAGCGGAAATGATGTTCATCTTGCTCTCTATTCCAAATTTCTGTACAGGTTCCGGAACTCTCGGAGCCGAGGTAATGCATAATTTTTTTGGATGGGTGTATTTAAAACAGTTGCTGCACGCACACGACAGAAATAAAGAAACAGTAGTCCATTAATGTTTTGGGCTGCTTAAAATGGCGGCACTCCCTATCCTGTCTGGGTTCAAAACAATGTACAGCTTAAGTCTGTACCTCCACCTCCCTTCTTTATTTACCTCCTTGTTAAGTGCACATAGATGATGATTTGCTTTGAATCTGTGAGTTTTCAGAAGAAAATTAACATAACACCAATGTTACGCTTGCTTTGGGGTTACACAGACTTATACCATTTGTGTCTCTTAAGTAGAATGATATTTGAAAATGTCATGAGGCTGGATTCGTGAGACAGTACACAAAACAAATTCAAATCTGACAGTTGCAGGCGGGATGCAGTCGTTTAAATAATAAAAACGTGTAACGGTGATTTATCTATAAGTAATGAGTGCTATCGTCAGAGCATGTTAAATTGATTCTTTATTTTTAGATTTCCAGAATGCTGTTGATGCCGTCCCTCACGAGAGACTTCTAATCAAATTGTGTGGCTGTGGCGCGTCGTCTCTTGTGCTGTCACAAAGATCACATCTGAAGTAATTGACGGAAAGGCATCGAGTAAAACGTAAGTAATATTTGGCGTTCGCCATGGAAGGTCCTCTGCTGTTCCTTACCTACGTAAATGACATAGGAGACACTCTGAGCAGCCTCTTAGGTTGATTGCAGACGATGCTGTCATTTACCGTCTTGTCATCAAATGATCAAACCCAATTGCAAAATGGCTTAGGCACGATGCGGTGTGGAATTCGCACACGGGACTGAAGGAGGCCACGTAGGAGGTTCAGAGAAGGACAGCTCGTTTTGTTAATAAGGGAGAGAGTGCCATAGATATGACAGGTGAATAGCGGCGGCAGTTGTTAAAACAAAGACGTTTGTCGTTGTGGTAGAATCTTCTGGTGAAATTTCGATCGTCATCTTTCTCCTCCGATTGCAAAAATATTCTGTCGTTGCCCACGTGCATAGAAACAAATGATCATCATGATAAAATAAGAGAAATCACAGTCCGCAAGGAAAGATTTAAGTGCTCCTTTTCACGCGCGCTTTTTCAGAGGGGAACTGTACATAAATACGTAGTTAGTAGGCAGTTCGATAAACCTTCCACCAGTCACTTAATTATGAATTGCAGGGTAATGATGTAGATGTAGATCTGAACAGATTGCTTCCGGAGTTGCAATTCATGGTAGTGTTCTAATGTGGTCTACAAACATTACACTATCACGTAATGTGTAACAGCAGAGTCTAGACGTAATATAGTACTCACCACTACTACAGGAAATCTTGAATCATCAGAGCGCCCTTACCTGTAACAGAAGAAAGAAAAAGATTATTTTGTTTTTAAATCGTACAAGCTTCCTCACCCACTCTGTCCTTTCTTTCATGGGGATTAGCGTAAGTTGCAGATTTTAATTAAAGGCAGTCGCATGTAAATAAGAGAAGATTAAAAGCATTTCACATTCATGCTTTCTATTTTAGTAGAAACAGGAGTCGATTTAGAAGAGATAGGGGATCCAGTATTAGAATCGGAATTTAAAAGAGCTTTGGAGGACTTACGGTCAAATAAGGCAGAAGGGATAGATAACATTCCGTCAGAATTTCTAAAATCATTAGGGGAAGTGGCAACAAAACGACTATTCACGTTGGTGTGTAGAATATATGAGTCTGGCGACATACCATCTGACTTTCGGAAAAGCATCATCCACACAATTCTGAAGACGGCAAGAGCTGACAAGTGCGAGAATTATCGCACAATCAGCTTAACAGCTCATGCATCGAAGCTGCTTACAAGAATAATATACAGAAGAATGGAAAAGAAAATTGATAATGCGCTAGGTGACGATCAGTTTGGCTTTAGGAAAAGTAAAGGCACGAGAGAGGCAATTCTGCCGTTACGGCTAATAATGGAAGCAAGGCTAAAGAAAAATCAAGACACGTTCATAGGATTTGTCGACCTGGAAAAAGCGTTCGACAATATAAAATGGTGCAAGCTGTTCGAGATACTGAAAAAAGTAGGGGTAAGCTATAGGGAGAGACGGGTCATATACAATATGTACAACAACCAAGAGGGAATAATAAGAGTGGACGAACAAGAACGAAGTGCTCGTATTAAGGAGGGTGTTAGACAAGGCTGTAGCCTTTCGCCCCTACTCTTCAATCTGTACATCGAGGAAGCAATGATGGAAATAAAAGAATGGTTCAGGAGTGGAATTAAAATACAAGGTGAAAGGATATCAATGATACTATTCGCTGATGACATTGCTATCCTGAGTGAAAGTGAAGAAGAATTAAATGATCTGCTGAACGGAATGAAAAGTCTAATGAGTGCACAGTATGGTTTGAGAGTAAATCGGAGAAAGACGAAGGTAATGAGAAGTAGTAGAAATGAGAACAGCGAGAAACTTAACATCAGGATTGATGGTCACGAAGTCAATGAAGTTAAGGAATTCTGCTACCTAGGCAGTAAAATAACCAATGACGGACGGAGCAAGGAGGACATCAAAAGCAGACTCCCTATGGCAAAAAAGGCATTTCTGGCCAAGAGAAGTCTACTAATATCAAATATTAATTTGAGGAAGAAATTTCTGAGGATGTACGTCTGGAGTACAGCATTGTATGGTAGTGAAACATGGACTGTGGGAAAACCGGAACAGAAGAGAATCGAAGCCTTTGAGATGTGGTGCTATAGACGAATGTTGAAAATTAGGTGGACTGATAAGGTTCGGAATGAGGAGGTTCTACGCAGAATCGGAGAGGAAAGGAATATGTGGAAAACACTGATAAGGAGAAGGGACAGGATGATAGGATATCTGCTAAGACATGAGGGAATGACTTCCATGGTACTAGAGGGAGCTATAGAGTGCAAAAACTGTAGAGGAAGACAGAGATTTGAATACGTCAAGCAAATAATTGAGGACGTAGGTTGCAAGTGCTACTCTAGGATGAAGAGGTTAGCACAGGAAAGGAATTCGTGGCGGGCCGCATCAAACCGGTCAGTAGACTGATGACAAAAAAAATAGCTTGATTGTAATTTATTTTAATTCGGGTACTCACGGTCTACATACATTTACTTAGAACTAGGAAATTACGTGTAGTTATTAAACAAGCGTTTCAATCGTATCAGTTTCTGTTAAAATTCGCACTCGTCACAGTTGTTATAATATCCCCTTCAATGTGCTTAACGTCGTCTGGATTGTTCCACAGGAAAACCTCGAAAAATTTAATTAAGACATCGTATATAATAATTACCATTTCTTATTATTCATTCCCCCTTCGGATCTCCGGGAAAGGACTGCCTTTGGGGAGGTAACCGTGAGAAAGAGATTCAATAACTTCCGAAAGGGTAACATACTACATAACAGTTCGTGGAATTTCACAAATATGAATGGGGATGGGAAAGAAAGAAAATCGGTAAAAGGAAATACAAAGGCTAAATCTATATATAATGGGAGTTAATGAAGTGAAATTGAGAGAAGATAATAATTTTTGGTCAAATTATTATAGGATAAAATAACAGCAGCAGAAAATGTGATAACGGTGGTAGGGTACGTTATGAAAAGGTAGGCAGGTCAGAAAGTGAGTTACTTTGAACAATTCAGAGGCAGGATTATTGCCATCAGAATACATTTCAAACCAACAGCAATAGGAGAGGTATACATGCCGGGGGCCCAAGCGGAAGATGGAAGGATAGAGAAAGTACAGAGTCGCACAGATAAAAGGAAATGTTAAGAAAATGCAATGAAATTACAAAAACGAAACCATTTATTTACAGTGGAAAATACAGTGGAAACTACGTTTACAGAATATGTTCAAAGTGACTCCGTACAATATCAGTACACAGCTGTGCATGTCTAAGCATATTCAGATGCAGCCAGCGTAAACTTCTGACATCGACGGCGGCAACTTCACGGATGTTGTCTTCCAGTTCATGTATTGTTTGTGAACTTGTTTCATAGGCCTTGCTCGAGTAAAAAAATAATTTGTTGTTAGATCCGGCGAACATGGTGGCCAGAAATGTTTACTAACAGTTCATTCCTCACTGAAGACATCATGGATTCGTTCCAGGGATACCTTAGACGTGTTGCCCCATCTTGCTCGAAGATGCGGTATGGTCCTTCATATTCAGTGAGATGATCATAAAATGTATCAAAAATTTCCATATATGCACCCGTGTTCAGGATAGTGTCAAAAAATGGTGTTCGTTCCTGTTACACTGTACCAAACGCAGATTTTATCATCATGGAGTGGTTGCTGACAATGTTCGGGTTCTCCGTTGCTCAGTACCTTGTATTCTGTGAATTCACATGACCGGAAAGATGAAACCATGCTTCATCATTCATGATGTAACGGAAAGGGTCTAACAAACCATCGTTGATATTATTAAAAATCCACATGCAGCAATCTACACGTTTCTGACTGTATTCCTCCCGTAATTAAGGCACAACTACCACGCGATATGGCTTCAGATTAAGACTTTCCAGTATCTACTGGCAACTTCTCCGACATACATCCGCCTATTGACGTGTGGACTTCTTTGGTCCAATCGACGTATAGACTTCTTTGGTCTGAGAATAAATCTTCGGCGAATGTGTGCAACAACTTCTGGTGTGAAAACTAAAGACATTTTTTGTCTTTTTACATTTCGCACAGATCCGTAGGTGTGACAATTTTTGTACAGACTCTGGATTGCTCTCTTTGCTTATAGTCCTCTATCAGGATACTTGACCACGAAAATTATGCTAGTGTCCTTAATCGAACCTGTTTTCAAATATGCTTCCGCAATTTCATTTCTTTCTTCTATTGAGAAAGAAATTTTCCAGATCGCAAAGACAACCGTCTAACTTCACTTGTGGAAATATACTGAAATTCTGAGAGAAGAATTCTAGCAATCAATCGATTATCGCATAAAACTGTCCATTGTTGTAGTTCTTTACCATATTTCAGAAGTCGAAATATTGCATTCGCATTTAAAGGGGAGAAGGACAACTTTTAACTCCGCCTCGCATTATATGACGGCACTGAATGAGCAACTCAGTATGTGGAGGGGGATCATAATCTAATTATCATAGAGACTGGGACGCTATGGCAGAGGAAAGAAATGAAGAACGTATTACGGAAGAACATAGGCTCGGAGGAAGAAATTAGAGAGTAGGAAGCTTAGTTGAGTTCTACAGTAAACTTCAGCTGTTTAAATGTCTGGAAAATCTTTGTATGTCCATCCTTGTAATAGGTGTTACAAGGACGTCGGCACCTCCTCAGTGTGTTGTTGTTTTGTCTTCAGTACAGAGACTGGTTTGATGCAGCTCTCCATGCTGCTCTATCCTGTGCAAGCTTCTTCATCTCCCAGTACCTACTGCAACCTACATCCTTCTGAATCTGCTTAGTGTATTCATCTCTTGGTCTCCCTCTACAATTTTTACCCTCTACGCTGCACTCCAATACTAAACTGGTGATCCCTTGATGCCTCAGAACATGTCCTACCAACCGATCCCTTCTTCCAGTCAAGTTTTGCCACAAATTACTCTTCTCTCCAACTCTATTCAATACCTCCTCATTAGTTATGTGATCTACCCGTCTAATCGTTAGCATTATTTTATAACACCACATTTCGAAAGCTTCTATTCTATTCTTGTCTAAACTATTTATCGTCCATGTTTCACTTCCACGCATGGCTACAATCCATAAAAAAACTTTCAGAAACGACTTCCTGACACTTAAATCTATACTCGATGTTAACAAATTTCTCTTCTTCAGAAACGCTTTCCTTGCCATTGCCAGTCTACATTTTATATCCTCTCTACTTCGACCATCATCAGTTATTTTGCTCCCCAAATAGCAAAACTCCTTTACTACTTTAAGTGTCTCATTTCCTAATCTAATTCCCTCAGTATCACCCGACTTTATTCGACTACATTCCATTATCCTCGTTTTGCTTTTGTTGGTGTTCATCTTACATTCTCCTTTCAAGACACTGTTCATTCTGTTCAACTACTCGTCCAGGTCCTTTGCTGTCTCTGACAGAATTACAATGTCATCGGCGAACCTCAAAGTTTTTATTTCTTCTCCGTGGATTTTAATACCTGCTCCCATTTTTTCTTTTTTTTTCATGACTGCTTGCTCAGTATACATATTGAATAACATCAGGTATAGGCTACAACCTTGTCTCACTCCCTTCCCAACCACTGCTTCCCTTTTATGTCCCTCGACTCTTACAACTGGCAACTGATTCTTGTACAAATTGTAAATAGCCTTTCGCTCCCTGTTTTTACCCCTGCCACCTTCAGAATTTGAAAGAGAGTATTCCAGTCAAACTTGTCAAAAGCTTTCTCTAAGTCTACAAATGCTAGAAACGTAGGTTTGCTTTTTCTTAATCGAGCTTCTAAAATAAGTCGTAGAGTCAGTATTGCCTCACGTGTTCCCGTATTTCTATGGAATCCAAACTGATCTTATCTGAGGTAAGCTCCTACCAGTTTTTCCATTCGTCCATAAAGAATTCGTGTTAGTATTCTGCAGCCGTGACTTATTAAACTGATAGTTCGGTAATTTTCGCATCTGTCAACACCTGCTTTCTTTGGGATTGGAATTATTTTATTCTTCTTGAAGTCTAAGGATATTTCGCCTGTCTCATACATCTTGCTCACCAGGTGGTAGAGTTTTGTCAGGGCTGGCTCTCCCAAGGCTATCAGTAGTTCTAATGGAATGTTGTCTACTCCCTGGGCCTTATTTCGACTTAGGTCTTTCAGTGCTCTGTCAAACTCTTCGCCGAGTCTCATATCTCCCATTCTATGTTCGTCTTCATCTTCTCCAATTTCCATAATATTGTCGTGAAGTGCATCGCCCTTTTATGGATCCTATATATACTCCTTTCACCCTTCTTTGGTTAGAACTGGATTTCCATCTGAAGTCTTGATATTCATACAGGTGGTTCTCTTTTCTCTGAAAGTCTCTTTAATTTTCCTGTAGGCAGTACCTATCTTACCCTAGGTGATATATGTAAGGATGTAGAGGGTCCTCATTAGGAAATGAAAATTAGAACACATGTAGCCGTCTCTTTTGCACTAAATTTATTTACGTAATCAGGCTCGGCGTCCCATTGCAGGATCTTCAGGGCCCTTATGCAGTTGGGAGGAATCCACTCTCGTGCGCAGTCAAAACACGAGCTAGTATTAAATAACTGGTGTCCTTCGATCACTCATTTACACACACTCTCACTTCGTTCATCAAGCAACGTCAGTAGTGGTGGTGGTAAATCCATAAGGGACCAAACTGAGGAGGTCATCGGTCCCTAGCCTTACACACTTCTTAATTCAACTTAAAGGTAACTTTCGCGATGGGCAACACACCCACCGATGTCCGACGGAGGACTTGAACCTCCGACGGGGGGAGCAGCGCGAACCGTGGCAAGGTGCCCCAGATCGCGTGGCTAGCCCGCACGGCAACGTGATCCCTCATCCGTCAACCAGAGATGTATTGACACCCGCTATATAATGTTGGCTCCTACTTTGACAAGCACGAGAATCCTGCAACAAACATCACTGACATTCTCCTTTTTCCTACTTTTAGTATGTTACTGTCAACAGGCACTGTTCCATTTAAAAATGTGTATGTTTCCACAAAAAAATACTCTTTCTATGTGTTATTACAATCTGTTAATTAGTTAAAAATACTAGTCACTGTCAATACGTTATGTGAAAGCCGCACGTCAATTACACTTTCCAATTCCGAAATATTTGCGGTGCTATTTTTAGGTGATTTAGCCCGTATACTGCTCTGTCCGTAGCTATACATACATGTGAAAGATTGCATGGTTGGTCACATCTTACAGCGTCCCGAGTGAAATAATAAGAAAAGACTTAAAAACAGTATTTATAATGAAGAGACATTTAAAAATTGAATAATATACATTTTTCTCATGTATCCGAATTATAATAATTTCTCTGTGTAAGTTTCGAGAGCAAAGAAATATAACAAAATGATCTAAAGAGACGAGAAGATACGCTCTTTTGTTAACTTTTTTAGTCCTCTTCACTTCTGCTTTGTCTTGGTTACATGTAGACGGACATCTTGCGAGTGCTGGCAAATGTAAGCATATTTGTACTAATGAAGCGGATAATATATTGATTTAATATTATTGGTCACTTTTAGTTTGTGAGAGGTGATCCCGATTTCATGTCCGCCTTCCTTGAATTAACCTGCATTCGAGTAATTTACAGTGCAACAATCGCAGCGGCCGATGCAGCCAACGACGCCAATACCTGGCGATATTAACTTATAAAATTTAGCGGAAGCTAAAAACTCGCCCGCTATTGACATAATATACATTTTTCTCCACAGCCGCCCGACGCTGCAGAAAATACGTAGCTTTAAGATTCTTATTCTCAGTACAACAGCCGAGATCCAGAGCCAGGACTCCGACTACAATACAATGGTTAACGGAGGTAAGAAGAAATACTCTCGCGCATGTGTGGGCCGCAATTGTAATTAATAACTAAAGTTTTTTTTGTTTTAAGGTAAGCTGACTAGCCGAGGAAATTAACATGAAAAGTTTATTCCATTGTTCAACTTATATGATCATGTTTTAACATTCAACGAATCTAACGTTCATTAACGTAACAAATACACTCCTGGAAATGGAAAAAAGAACACGTTGACACCGGTGTGTGAGACCAACCATACTTGCTCCGGACACTGCGAGAGGGCTGTACAAGCAATGATCACACGCACGGCATAGCGGACACACCAGGAACCGCGGTGTTGGCCGTCGAATGGCGCTAGCTGCGCAGCATTTGTGCACCGCCGCCGTCAGTGTCAGCCAGTTTGCCGTGGCATACGGAGCTCCATCGCAGTCTTTAACATTGGTAGCATGCCGCGACAGCGTGGACGTGAACCGTATGTGCAGTTGACGGACTTTGAGCGAGGGCGTATAGTGGGCATGCGGGAGGCCGGGTGGACGTACCGCCGAATTGCTCAACACGTGGGGCGTGAGGTCTCCACAGTACATCGATGTTGTCGCCAGTGGTCGGCGGAAGGTGCACGTGCCCGTCGACCTGGGACAGGACCGCAGCGACGCACGGATGCACGCCAAGACCGTAGGATCCTACGCAGTGCCGTAGGGGACCGCACCGCCACTTCCCAGCAAATTAGGGACACTGTTGCTCCTGGGGTATCGGCGAGGACCATTCGCAACCGTCTCCATGAAGCTGGGCTACGGTCCCGCACACCGTTAGGCCGTCTTCCGCTCACGCCCCAACATCGTGCAGCCCGCCTCCAGTGGTGTCGCGACAGGCGTGAATGGAGGGACGAATGGAGACGTGTCGTCTTCAGCGATGAGAGTCGCTTCTGCCTTGGTGCCAATGATGGTCGTATGCGTGTTTGGCGCCGTGCAGGTGAGCGCCACAATCAGGACTGCATACGACCGAGGCACACAGGGCCAACACCCGGCATCATGGTGTGGGGAGCGATCTCCTACACTAGCCGTACACCTCTGGTGATCGTCGAGGGGACACTGAATAGTGCACGGTACATCCAAACCGTCATCGAACCCATCGTTCTACCATTCCTAGACCGGCAAGGGAACTTGCTGTTCCAACAGGACAATGCACGTCCGCATGTATCCCGTGCCACCCAACGTGCTCTAGAAGGTGTAAGTCAACTACCCTGGCCAGCAAGATCTCCGGATCTGTCCCCCATTGAGCATGTTTGGGACTGGATGAAGCGTCGTCTCACGCGGTCTGCACGTCCAGCACGCACGCTGGTCCAACTGAGGCGCCAGGTGGAAATGGCATGGCAAGCCGTTCCACAGGACTACATCCAGCATCTCTACGATCGTCTCCATGGGAGAATAGCAGCCTGCATTGCTGCGAAAGGTGGATATACACTGTACTAGTGCCGACATTGTGCATGCTCTGTTGCCTGTGTGTATGTGCCTGTGGTTCTGTCAGTGTGATCATGTAATGCATCTGACCCCAGGAATGTGTCAATAAAGTTTCCCCTTCCTGGGAGAATGAATTCACGGTGTTCTTATTTCAATTTCCAGGAGTGTAATTTAAACTGAAGATTAATATTGTTAAAAAAAAGAGAACTTCATAAAAGCACGTAATTGTAAATCAAAATTGAATGAAATATCATTTTGATTAAGGGCCGCCACGTAAGTCGGCAACAATCAACATTGCCAATAAATAATATATCAAATTACGTTTCCACAAAAAAATACTCTTTCTATGTATTATTATAATGTGTTAATTTGCTAAAATTACTAGCCCCCGACTGTCAATACGTTCTGTGAAAACCGCACATCAATTACACTTTCCTTTTTCCAAATTATTTGCGGTGCAAGTTTTAGGTTATTTAACCCTAAACTGCTCTGTCCGTAGCTGTAGATACATGTAAACGGCTACATGGTTGGTCACAGCTGATCAGGCTGTGTATTGGAAGGCAAGGGATGTTGTAGTGGTCATTCTGAATTTAATGATGATCTGTTCAGAGTTGGAAGCTTTCGCTTCATAATGTCGGTCACAGGATGTATCGGTATAATTGTGGGTGGGAACCGCTTAAAGTACTTGTGTGGCGGAATGGTGAAATATTCACTGAAAACAGCATTGAAAAGGTTTTGTGAGGACGAGCATACGCCAGGGTTGTGGGAGCGCATTTACCGAGTCACCTTGCTTTGCCGAGCTTAGTGCGGGGTCACAATGAGCTAATAGAAAATGAAGGACCTGCACTGAATTACATGGCTACTTCTTGTAGTGTATCAGAATTGTCAGTGGGCCGCGATTCCAGAGTTCTCATTTAGAAAATCATAAAAAAAAAAGAATGGGGGAATGACCTGGACATGACAAAGTAAGGGACCCATTGCGAAATTATGGTTTCAGTACAACAAGATGTTCACTCTTCTAAATCGATTTATTTAAGCGGATCGAACAGGCGATAGTGTTCGAAAGATGCTTCCCTACTTCGATTCCGGCAGATATCTTTTGCACGCTTAAAAGTGGCCACCTCCACTTACAGGATATATTGAGATTCGAGGAAAAAATGAACTCATTGAGAAGTCTGCAAGCAAAGGGCATTTTACCGTCAGGCGAGTAGAAAACTGACGCCAACTAAGGTGACGATTCCCGTAAGAGTAATGAGTAGACGGGCAAATATCTATAAGGAACATTACGTATGTAGATTGTGGACAGATGGGAATGTGGGTCTCACGGGAAGCGTGCAAGGGATAAGTCCCTGCGGTCGCGCTATTCATCTGTGTCCTCGGTGGCTCAGATGGGTGGAGTGTCTACCATGTAAGCAGGCAATCCCGGGTTCGAGTCCCGGTCGGGGCATACTATTTATCTGTCCCCGTCGAAGTATATCAACAACAACTGTGTCAGCTGAGGGTTTCAATTAATTACCATTTATTTCTAGAAGAGCTGCACGATCAGAATGGGACCTGTTCTTTCGAGAACAGTTACTATCTTCATATATGTTTGACCGATGGAGCTGGTAAGTGCTATACCACACACTGCACTCACCTGACTTACACCCTCGTGAGTTCAACTCTATTTCTAAACTGACGGAAACACTTCACGGCATTCACTTCAGAACTGCTACAAATTCATCGGGCAATAGACGGCGCCGCTCGAACTGTCAACACAACTGGCACTGCTAAGAGGATCCTACGACTTCCACGTCGCTGGCAACGGGTTATACACAATGCTGGTGACTACTTTGAAGGTCAGTAAGACTTTGAAGCACTTATCTGTTTTGTAAGAGCTGTAAGTAAATAGCCGGCTGAAGTGGCCGAGCAGTTCTAGGCGCTACAGTCTGAAACCGCGCGAGCGCTACGTTCGCAGGTTCGAATCCTGACTCGGGCATGGATGTGTGTGGCGTCCTTACGTTAGTTAGGTTTAATTAGTTCTAAGTTCTAGGGGACTGATGACCACAGTAGTTAAGTCCCACAGAGCTCAGAGCCATTTGAACCATTTTTTTTTTTTTGTAAATAAATAGTTGCTACTATTTAAGTTGCAACTCTGGTATATATATATGAAGAGAAATTTACACAGAAGATCCAAACTCCCTTCCAAAACAGGAAAACAGAAGAACAGCACAGGTGGAGGGGGAAGACAGAAAGGGAGTTGTAATGTAGATTGAACAGGAGAGCTTACTCGACAGAGATAAATCTAGGCAGGAAATCAAGAAATATAAAGGTTTTGAAGAAAATGAAACAAGCAGAAAAACCGCTGGTGTAAAATGGTAAAATGAGATGAAAACTGGTCATGCTGAGAAAATTAAAGAGTTGTGAAGGATAGTGTAGGAAAAGAGAAATAAATAGTTATCCTGGCGTCGTCGTTGGTTGGCCTGAAACGAAATGAAAAAAGAAAGAAAGAAAGAAAGAAAACTGGCCATTTGCCGTATGGCTCGCGCTCTGAGGGTTCTGTAGGAACTTAATTACGTATTTTTTTTATCGACACTGATGCTGGCAAGATTCCAAGACTTTCGAGACTGTTTTAATTTCAAGTTCGAAGTCGGATAACAGATGAGGAAAGAAATATTTGTTGTGATATAATTACAGATTTACCATTTTCTAATTTTTTTTCCTTTACTTGTGCTGTGAAACATTTCTTTTCGCCACATTTCATGATTGTACATCGAAGGGAAGTAGTCTGTAGATTCCGAGGAGATTCGAAATCAGAACAGCTGTTAGCACGAGTGACATAAAAGTAGATGTCTTAGGTGTTGCGAAACAACTCAAATCAGTTAAGTAAGGCAAGTCTTCCGGTCCAGATTATAAACCAATCAGGTTCCTTTCAGAGTATCAGACACAATAGCGCCTTTCTTAGCCATCATATACAACCGCTCACGTGACGAAAGGTTTGTTCCTAAAGACTGGAAAGTAGCACAGGTTATACCAATATTCAAGAAAGGAAATAGGAGTAACCCATGGAATTAAAGACCCATATCACTGACGTCAATTTGCAGTAAGATTTTGGAGCATACACTGTACTCGAACATTATGAATCGCCTTGAAGAAAATGACTTATTGATACATAACCAACACGGATTCAGAAAATATCGTTCTTGTGCAACGCAGCCAGTACTTTATTCCCATGAAGTAATGAGTGCTGTCGACAAGGGATCTCACATCGATTCCATATTCCTAGATTTCCAGAAGGCTTTTGATACCGTTACTCACTAGCGACTATTAATCAAATTGCGTGCATATGGAGTATCGTCTCAGTTGTGCGACTGGATTCGTAATTTCCTCTCAGAGAGGTCACAGTTCGAGGTGATAGACGGTAAAACATCGAGTTGTTCAAATGGCTCTGGGCACTATGGGACTTAACTTCTGAGGTCATCAGTCCCCTAGAACTTAGAACTACTTAAACCTAACTAACCTAAGAACATCACACACATCCATGACCGAGGCAGGATTATAACCTGCGACCGTAGCGGTCGCGCGGTTCCAGACTGTAGCGCCTAGAACCGCTCGGCCTATCGAGTGAACAGAAGTGATATCTGGCGTACCGCAAGGTAGTGTCATAGGCCCTCTGCTGTTCCTGATTTACGTAAATGATCTGAGCAGTCCCCTTAAATTGTTTGTAATTTACTACCGTCTAGTAAAATCATCAGACGATCAATTCCAATTACAAATTGATCTAGAGAGAATTTCTATATGATGTGAAAAGTGGCAGTTGGCACTAAACAAAGAAAAGTGGGAGGTTATCCACATGGGTACCAAAAGAAATCCGATAAATTTTGGGTATATGATAAATCGCACAAATTTTAAGTAGGCTGTTTAGGTTTTTTTAATTGGTAACGCCGCCGCCACGTAGCGCTCTGTATGAAAATCACTGGCTGTGCCGTGTACAGTCTGTGGCTGGTTGGCATTGTTGTAATACTCGCCATTGTAGTGTTGGGCAGCGGCAGCGGGTTGCTAACAGCGCGTAGCATTGCGCAGTTGGAGGTGAGTCGCCAGCAGTGGTGGATGTGGGGAGAGAGATGGCGGAGTTTTGTAATTTGTAAGAATGGATGTCATGAACTATCATATATATTTTGACTATTAAGACCCAGTAAAGAATAACTTCGTAATATACTTCCAAAAAAATGAGGGAGCACAAAAAGACATTGCCCTTCACACGAACTGGATACATAATTTGCTTTTCAAGTACTTGGTAATTTATTTCATTGAATAAGTAGTGGTGCACCATTTTAATTACATAGATATTAAGATGTGAATATACATTTCCCTTATCTGCGTTGTTGTCATCAGTGTACTATTTTTTCTGCTTGTGGGTTTGTCATGTTTAGATATAAGTTACTACATTTATTGCTGCTTGCTTTGCTTACCTGCACCTTTTTTTTTCATTGCTGTTTGTATTAATTGTTTTGTGCTGCTGCATTGCCTCGTCCCTTAGTTAATCATCTGAGCTCAGTAGGTTTAAGTTAGCTTAAGAGGGGGTAGACTATATAAGAGAATAAGTTGCGATTGATTTGAAGAAATACACTGAGAGGTTATATGAGAAAAGTACAGAAAGCATGTATAGATAGGACTTTTTGGAAATAATGAAGAATGAAGGGAGATCTCCGAGAAGTAAAGAAAGTTTTGTTTGCAAAATACTGCAGTAAAACAAACCCTGCCCTTTCTTTGAGTTATCCCACTATGTGTTTGTGTACCCTTGTGTATTTATGTTCCTCCTGTCTTTATATGTTTATCTGATAAGACTTATGTTGCAGAATTTTTCTAATACTAAGCTACATTCACTATGATGAGGAATACTGTTATCCTCAAATATAATTTGCATTAATAACATGTTATTTACTTTGTAAAGATGTTGACACATTATTTATTCTGTTTTGTTCTAATGCTCATGTGTGAAGTTGATGTTTCAAAAGTTATTCTGATTTTTTATGTATGTACTTATGTCGTAATTTTCGTAACACTGATGTATTTGCTATTTCGATTCTTTTGTAAAGCCTGTACTACTGCAAATGTTATCTGTAGTGTTATGTTCTTTAATGATATATTTTGTACCTTTGTTATTGTATTCTCATGTTATAAAATTGTAATTGACACCTGTTCATCAAATTAAGTAACTTTTAAGTTACATTTCACTGCACACATTTCTGTTGGTCATAGTATATGGACAATATGTGAGAAATAGGGACTGATAGTGTTTGCACGTGTGTTAATAATTCAGTAAGGAACTGGATAACAGCATTGCTGGTTCTAAGGACATTTCAAAAACAAGTTTTGTGAGTGCACAAGTGGTGGTTATGGACTTGCTATATTATCCGCAAGACTCTTCAATGGTGATTGTGCGCCTGCACAGTCAAACAGATGGCTGCTGGCCATCTCCACAAGGACTACAGTGGGTCTACACCTTTGATGACCCACCAATACCATTATTTCTACAAGGACTGCAGTGGGTTTGCACCTCTGGTGGCCCACCAATACCGTAATCTCTACCAGGACTACAATGGGTCTGCCCTGTGATGACCTACCTACCAATATTCTTCAAAACTTCGACTGACTCTGCTGTGGCATTTCTCTGTTGTGGCCCATTACCTGTCTGCATGTCAAGAGTCAGCACTGTCTTTCCGTTGGAAGGACAACACTACTTCTTCAAGACTGCATGGAAATCCACTACTTCCGTGTGCATTTTCTTTTATTGCTCAGTCTTTGAGAAAAACACTACTATTTTACTGTGATGAATGATCAGGACTGTCTATATGGACTGTGAGAAAATTTTAGCTTTTGACCAACATTGTATCAATAAGTGTGTGCATTTGATATCTTTGTTATAGTAATTGTGAAAAATTTTATCAAATCATTATTGGCCACTGCCCAAAACAATTTGTAAAATTTTTTGTGGGGAGCATGGGGGCTATGTAAGTAGGCTGTTTAGGTTTTTTTAATTGGTAACGACGCCGCCACGTAGCGCTCTGTATGAAAATCACTGGCTGTGCTGTGCGCAGTCTGTGGCTAGTTGGCATTGTTGTAATACTCGCCATTGTAGTGTTGGGCAGCGGCAGCTGGATGCTAACAGCCCGTAGCGTTGCGCAGTTGGAGGTGAGCCGCCAGCAGTGCTGGATGTGGGGAGAGAGGTGGCGGAGTTTTGAAATTTGTAAGATGAATGTCATGAACTGCTATATGCATTATGACTTTTGAACACTAGTAAGGTAAATACATTGTTTGTTCTCTATCAAAACCTTTCATTTGCTAACTATGCCTATCAGTAGTTACTGCCTTCCATAGTTTGAATCTTTTATTTAGCTGGCAGTACTGTCGCTCGCTGTGTTGCAGTAGTTCGAGTAACGAAGATTTTTGTGAGGTAAGTGATTTGTGAAAGGTATAGGTTAATGTTGGTCAGGGCCATTCTTTTGTAGGGATCTTTGAAAGTCAGATTGCGTTGCGCTAAAAAATATTGTGTGTCAGATTAAGCACAGTCGTGTATAAATTGTTCTAAGGGGACGTTTCAAAATCTAAGGGCTGTCAGTTTGACTAAATACCTAGGAATTACAATTACGATCAACTTAAATTGGAAAGACCACATAGATAATATTGTGGGGAAGGCTAAACAAAGACTGCGCTTTGTTGCCAGAAGGCTTAGAAGATGCGACAAACCCACTAAAGAGACAGCCCACATTACGCTTGTCCGTCCTCTGCTGGAATATTGCTGCGCGGTATGGGATCCTTACCAGGTAGGAGTGACGGAGCACATCGAAAAAGTGCAAAGAAGGGCAGCTCGTTTCGTCTTATCGCCCAACAGGGGTGAGAGTGTCACTGATATGATACGCGAGTTGGGGTGACAGTCACTGAAACAAAGGCTGTTTTCTTTGCGGCGAGATCCAGTTACGAAATTTCAATCACCAACTTTCTCTCCCACCAAATGCTAAATTTTTTGTAGACACCCACTTGCGTAGGGAGAAATGATCATCATAGTAAAATAAGAGAAATCAGAGCTCGTACGGAAAGATTTAGGTGTTCTTTTTTCCCACGCGCTATTCGAGAGTGGAATGGTAGAGAAGTAGTATGAAAATGGTTCGATGGACCCTCTTCCAGGCGCTTAAGTGTGAATTGAAGAGTAACCATGTAGATGTAGATGTAGATATGGATTTTGAGTATCAAAATATGTGACACAAACGACCATATCTTTCCATAGCATTGTCTTGAAGCCACACTGTTTTCGATCGCCAAATGACTGAACACTTTAATCCGTGACGTAAATTTGAACTTGATGCGTAGACCCATTCCTGAGAAAAAGTGTTTTGAGAAGTCGGACAGACAGACAGACAGACAGACAACAAACGATCCTATACGGTTTCCGTTATTACAGACTGATGTACACGAAGTAAAAACTGATGCATAGGTATTTTTGTTAGCTGTGGAGATGGATTTGAAATACCTGAAGTGCGAGGGCTATTCAGAAAGTAGGGAACGTTTTGGCATTTAAAAAACTTTAGTACAAGAAATACATTTTATTATATACATCTGAAAGAGCCACTGACATACTACTTTTCCACACAGCCACCCAACACATAGAGGCACTTATCATAGCGGTGACAAGCTTTGAAAGACCTTCGTCGTAAAATTCTGCCTCCTGAGACTTTAGCCAGTGAGTCACGCCCGCCTGGAGTTCCACGTTGTCATCAAAGCGCTGCGTTGCAAGCCAGTTCTTCATCTTGGGAAACACGTGGAAGTCGCTTTGTGCAAGATGGGAGCGGTAGGGCGGATGAGGGAAATCTTCCCATTTGAATGAATTAAGGAGTTTTGCGGTTTGCCGCGTGAGGTAGGACATTTTTCGTGCAAAAACAAAATTTTGGACGTCAGTTTTCTTCGGCGTTTGTTTTGAACTGCTCTTACAAGGCTGTGCGAAGTTTGACAGGTACCGGGCAGATTTTATGGTTGCTCCACGTTCGAGAAAATCAATAAGAAGCACACCTTGTCTATCCCAAAACACTGTCGCCATCAACTTCCTTGCTGACTAGGTTTGCAAACATTTTCTTGGTTTTTTTTTTTTTTTTGGGGGGGGGGGGGACCTTGTATGCCCCCACTCCATGGACTGTAATTTTGTCTGGCAATTGACGTGTTTCACCCAAGTCTCGTCACCGGTTACGATTCGATCCATGTTTGTGGTAGGCCTCCAGAAATGTCAACGTTGCCCCCCATTCGCTGTTCTTCATGGTGCTCCGAAAGCATTTTGGGCATTCATCTTGCATAAAAATTTGTGGTAGCCTAGCTTTTGAATGACAATTTCAAGCGCCAGAGTCCTTGAAACTGGGTGGAAAAGAAAGCTAAAGCTCCGTTGTTGTGAAACTACGGTTTTCACGAATCAGCGAGAAGATCGTCAGTCGCTCGGGCGTCCACCCTTCTCTCCATCGTGAACGTTGGTTCGGCCATTTTTAAACCGAATGCACCATTTACAGACGGAACAGTCACTCATTACGTTGTTTCCGCACACTTCGCAAGCTTAACAATAAATTTCTGTAGGTTTTAGGTTTTCTGCCAACAAAAAACGTATCACAGACCGCAGCTCACAACTGGCGGGATTTTCGATTGCAGCACACATTTAAAATTCGAATATCGAAAAAACCAGACACTTTCCCGGTGTCACGGATGGCTGCCGACTGAGCTGCCGAGTACGCACATACCAAAATACAGGGTGTTACAAAAAGTTACGGCCAAACTTTCAGGAAACATTCCTCACACACAAATAAAGAAAAGATGTTATGTGGACATGTGTCCGGATACGCTTAATTTCCATGTTAGAGCTCATTTTAGTTTCGTCTGTATGTACTGTACTTCCTCGATTCACCGCCAGTTGGCCCAACTGAAGGAAGGTAATGTTGACTTCGGTGCTTGTGTTGACATGCGACTCATTGCTCTACAGTACTAGCATCAAGCACATCAGTACGTAGCATAAACAGGTTAGTGTTCATCAGGAGCGTGGTTTTGCAGTCAGTGCAATGTTTACAAATGCGGAGTTGGCAGATGCTCATTTGATGTATGGATTAGCACGGGGCAATAGCCGTGGCGCTGTACGTTTGTACCGAGACAGATTTCCAGAACGAAGGTGTCCCGACAGGAAGACGTTCTAAGCAATTGGTCGGCGTCTTAGGGAGCACGGAACATTCCAGCCTATGACTCGCGACTGGGGAAGACCCAGAACGACGAGGGCACCTGCAATGGACGAGGTAATTTTTCGTGCAGTTGACGATAACCCTAATGTCAGCGTCAGAGAAGTTGCTGCTGTACAAGGTAACGTTGACCATGGAGAGTGCTACGGCAGAACCAGTTGTTTCCGTACCGTGTACAGCGTGTGCGGGCACTATCAGCATCTGATTGGCCTCCACGGGTACACTTCTGCGAATTGTTCATTAAACAATGTGTCAATCCTTATTTCAGTGCAAATATTCTCTTTATGGATGAGGCTTCATTCCAACGTGATCGAATTGTAAATGTTCACAATCAACATCTGTGGGCTGACGAGAATCCGCACGCAATTGTCCAATCACGTCATCGACACAGATTTTCTGTGAACGTTTGGGCAGGCATTGTTGGTGATGTCTCGATTGGGCCCCATGTTCTTCCACCTACGCTCAATGGAGCACGTTATCATGATTTCATACGGGATACTCTACCTGTGCTGCTAGAACATGTGCCTTTACAAGTACGACACAACATGTGGTTCATGCACGATGGAGCTCCTGCACATTTCAGTCGAAGTGTTCGTACGCTTCTCAACAACAGATTCGGTGACCGATGGATTGGTAGAGGCGGACCTATTCCATGGCCTTCACGCTCTCGTGACCTCAACGCTCTTGACTTTCATTTATGGGGGCATTTGAAAGCTCTTGTCTACGCAACCCCGGTGCCAAATGTAGAGACTCTTCGTGCTCGCATTGTGGACGGCTGTGATACAATACGCCATTCTCCACGGCTGCATCAGCGCATCAGGGATTCCATGCGACGGAGGGTGGATGCATGTATCCCCGCTAACGGAGGACATTTTGAACATTTCCTGTAACAAAGTGTTTGAAGTCACGCTGGTACGTTGTGTTGCTGTGTGTTTCCATTCCATGATTAATGTGATTTGAAGAGAAGTAACAAAATGAGCTCTAACATGGAAAGTAAGCGTTTCCGGGCACATGTCCACATAACATATTTTCTTTCTTTGTGTGTGAGGCATGTTTCCTGAAAGTTTGGCCGTACCCTTTTGTAACACCCTGTATACTCGATCGACCGCTAAGGTCGCAGGTTCGAGTCCTGTCTCGGGCATGGATGTGTGTCATGTCCTTAGGTTAGTTAGGTTCGAGTAGTTCTAAGTTCTAGGGGACTGATGACCGCAGCAGTTGAGTCCCATAGTGCCCAGAGCCATTTGAACCATTTTTTGTCACATCTGCAGAGGCACAGCCTGCTAGGAGTTCCGCATTGCCGTCTTCTCCGTCGGGCCCTTTCCTGGTGCTGCCCACGGGGATTCTTTGGAAACGCCCAGTCGTCGTATACTAACTGCGTGGATCGCATCTGTGAGTCTAAACATGCTCATATCTCGCGCAGCCGGCAACCGTATGCCCGATAACCGTCTTGTACCGGCTCCAGGAACAAGCGCGTGTGCTGGAGTGGCGCCGTATCATCTTTTCCAAAGCGCTGTCACCCCCATACTGCCGACGGGGAAACAGAGATGCATCGCGCCGACAGCTGGAAAAGGACGCACCGCTGAAAGAGAGAAGCTGAGGGTTGTGGGGGGGGGGGGGGGGGGGGAGGTGAACCGAAGTGTGGATTCAGCAGGCCAGGGGATGTTCTGCAAGAGTGGTAAAACTTGCGTTAAAAATCTTGCCTTTCTCTTCCCCCTCCCCAGGTACTCCGCCGTGTACTTGTCCCGCTCCTTCGTTTTGTTTAAACTCCGGAATGCGTTTTTTATTTAGAAGCCCAGCAGTTGAACGTGTGTGTGTGTGCGCGCGTCTGTGAGTTTGGTCCTTTTCCCCATGGAGGAACGAGCGCAGTGGTGTGTGTGTGTGTGTGTGTGTGTGTGTGACGGGGTCGCGGCCTGATCCCTAGAGGAGTGTTACGAGGGAGGAGTGAGACAGTGGAAGGGGGGGGGGGGGGGGTGGAGGGTGGCATAGCTGCAGGGGTCTGCCAGGAGATAAACAAAAAGCAGAACTCGGCCGCCTTCATCTGGATTGCTCCCACGGGACCTTGCAGGGCTAGGGGCTCTGTTTGCTGTGTCTTTCCGCGAGTCGGTGATTCTGTCGTAAATCTCTTCCAGCCATGACGTTCGCTTCTCATTGCCGACTATTCAGCACTCAGTTTTAATGTTGGATTGTTTATCTCACTGATATATACAGGGCGATTTTTTCCATTGTGAACAGATTCGAGGGACTGATCAATAAGAGGATATGGAACAGAAAAAGTCTAATGAATTTATATCCAGAAATGCATGCTAGAGACCATTTATTCAGTCACACTTCCTTACAGAGGCTGCGGTCTAATACGCGCTGTACGACGCAGGCACAGTTACATGTTTCCCTCCTAGATGGAGGTACTGTTCCTCATCCGTCATGCACTAGCGCCCTCTGCTGCTGTAGCAATCTTTGTATCTGATTCACTTCTCTTGCTGATTCACCTTGTAATGGAACTGATAAGTTGTTGTTGTTGTTGTTGTTGTTGTTGTGGTCTTCAGTCCTGAGACTGGTTTGATGCAGCTCTCCATGCTACTCTATCCTGTGCAAGCCTCTTCATCTCCCAGTACCTACTGCAACCAACATCCTTCTGAATCTGCTTAGTGTATTCATCTCTTGGTCTCCCTCTATGATTTTTACCCTCCACGCTGCCCTCCAGTACTAAGTTGGTGATCCCTTGATGCCTCAGAACATGTCCTACTAACCGATCCCTTCTTCTAGTCAAGTTGTGCCACAAACTTCTCTTCTCCCCAATCCTATTCAACACCTCCTCATTAGTTTTGTGATCTACCCATCTAATCTTCAGCATTCTTCTGTAGCACCACATTTCGAAAGCTTCTATTGTCTTCTTGTCTAAACTATTTATCGTCCATGTTTCACTTCCACACATGTCTACACTCCATACAAATACTTTCAGCAAAGGCTTCCTGACACTTAAATCTATACTCGAAGTTAACAAATTTCTCTTCTTCAGAAACGCTTTCCTCGCCATTGTCAGCCTACATTTTATATCCTCTCTACTTCGACTATCATCAGTTATTTTGCTCCCCAAATAGCAAAACTCCTTTACTACTTTAAGTGTCTCATTTCCTAATCTAATTCCCGCAGTATCACCCGACTTAATTCGACTACATTCCATTATCCCGGTTTTGCTTTTGTTGATGTTCATCTTATACCCTCCTTTTTTTCAAGACACTGTCCATTCCGTTCAACTGCTCTTCGAAGTTCTTTGCTCTCTCTGACAGAATTACAATGTCATTGGCGAATGTCAAACTTTTTATTTCTTCCCCATTGATTTTAATTCCTACTCCGAATTTTTCTTTTGTTTCCCTCACTGCCTGCTCAACATATATATTGAATAATACCAGGGATAGGCTACAACCCTGTCTGTTGCACACAATGGCTCCGTATTCGAATCGAGAGCTTGCCAACATGGTGATTGCATACGGAAAGTCAAGTGGCAACAGGTGGTGGGCAGCAAGGTTGTTCCAGGAGACCTGTACCTGCTGACAACAACCACAGCATTCAGTGTTTGCAATAGTATTTTGCCCATTCTCTGAGAGAGTATAGTTTCAGGAAGCAGGGAATCATGGAGGACGTAACAAATGTAAGGACACCAGACATGGAGGAAAATGTGATTAACATTATGGTGTCAGTTGGCCCATGACTACAGGGTAATCTAGACGACCGTGTGAAGCATTCTGTATGACAATGTTCACCAACCTTATCACTTAGAGCGAGTGCAAGACTTGCTTGTAGTAGAGACGGATTTTCCGCATTGGGGTTGTCAGTGGTTTCTTCACCAGGCAACTGCGATTCTGGGATTTGTGTCATCCATCCTACTCACAGATCAGGCCACCTTTACACGGGGTGGTATCTTCAACTTTCATAACAGTCATCTGTGGGTCTCCCCCCCCCCCCCCCTGTTAGCCGTGCGGCCTAATGCACGGATTTCTGGATTGGGAATGAGCGCCTGGTCCCCAGCAAGAATCCGCCCGGCGTGCTTGTGTCGAGGTCCGGTGAGCCGCACAGTCTGTGGATGGTTTTTAGGCGGTTTTCCATCTGCCTCAGCGAATGCAGACTGGTTCCCCTTATTCCGGCTGAGCTACACTATGTTGGCGATTGCTCCACAAACAAATTCTCCACGTACGTATACACCACCCTTACTCTACAACACAAACATAGACGTTACACTCATCTGGTGAGGTGTTGCCTGGGAGGGGACGGGGGGGTGCACCGGGGCCGAACTGCACAATAACCCCGAAAGAGTAGTTTGGTCTGGGGCAGCGGAGGGGTGAAGTGGACTGTGGTAGTCGTGGTTGGCAGCTGTGGCCGAGCGGTTCTAGGCGCTTCAGTCCGGAACCACGCAACAGCTACGGTCGCAGGATCGAATCATGCCTCGGGCATCGATGTGTGTGATGTCCTTAGGTTACTTACGTTTAAGTAGTTCCAAGTCTAGGGTACTGATAACCTCACATGTGAAGTCACATAGCATTTAGAGCCATTTGAACCACTGGAACCATGTTGCATTAGTCATTGTGGGGTTGTGGACCACTGCGGCTGTAGCGGGGATGGACCCTCTCCATCGTTTCTACACCCCTGGCTAACATACAATACAATACAATAGACAACCCGCAAGCTATGGCGGTAATTAATCATCAGCAGTGGTCCAGCGACCGTTTTTAGGGGCCAGTCTTCCATCCACGTCGTCTAACAGGCCGCAACTATCGGCGTTTCCAGAGGGTGAATTTGCCTCCCCCGCTGGAAGGAGTACCACTGATGATTCGAAGGGTCACGTGACTGCTACGTGACGGTGCTCCAGCCCACTTCGCCGTTAACGTCCTGGCACATCTCAGTCGTGTCTTCCCTGGTCGGAAAAAGCATGCGAAGTTCAGAAGAACGCGAAATCCCGAAGATGGGCTGAAATTTACAGACGCGCGAAATTTGGCTCGTACTTCGATGCGAGATGCCTTTAATAGGTTCCACAACGAAACATTGTCTCGAAATTTGGTAGAAAATCCGAAGAAATTCTGGTCGTATATAAAGTACACAAGCGGCAAGACGCAGTCAATATCTTCGCTGCGCAGTGCCGATGGTACTGTTATCGACGACTGTGTCGCTAAAGCGGAGTTATTGAACGCAGTTTTCCGAAATTCCTTCACCAGGGAAGACGAATGGAATATTCCAGAATTTGAAACACGAACATCTGCTAGCATGAGTTTCTTAGAAGTAGATACCTTAGGGGTTGCGAAGCAACTCAAATCGCTTAATACGGGCCAGTCTTCAGGTCCAGATTGTATACCGATTAGGTTCCTTTCAGATTAAGCTGATACTATAGCTCCCTACTTAGCACTCATATACAACCGCTCGCTCACCGATAGATCTGTACCTACAGATTGGAAAATTGCGCAGGTCGCACCAGTGTTCAAGAAGGGTAGTAGGAGTAATCCATTTAACTACAGACCTATATCATTGACGTCGGTTTGCAGTAGGGTTTTGGAGTATATACTGTATTCAAACATTATGAACCACCTCGAAGGGAACGATCTATTGACACGTAATCAGCATGGCTTCAGAAAACATCGCTCTTGTGCAACGCAGCTAGCTCTTTATTCGCACGAAGTAATGGCCACTATCGACAGGGGATCTCAAGTTGATTCCGTATTTCTAGATTTCCGGAAAGCTTTTGACACCGTTCCTCACAAGCGACTTCTAATCAAGCTGCGGAGCTATGGGGTATCGTCTCAGTTGTGCGACTGGATTCGTGATTTCCTGTCAGGAAGGTCGCAGTTCGTTGTAATAGACGGCAAATCATCGAGTAAAACTGAAGTGATATCAGGTGTTCCCCAGGGAAGCGTCCTGGGACCTCTACTGTTCCTTATCTATATAAATGACCTGGGTGACAATCTGAGCAGTTCTCTTAGACTGTTCGCAGATGATGCTGTAATTTACCGTCTAGTAAGGTCATCCGAAGACCAGTATCAGCTGCAAAGCGATTTAGAAAAGATTGCTGTATGGTGTGTCAGGTGGCAGTTGACGCTAAATAACGAAAAGTGTGAGATGATCCACATGAGTTCCAAAAGAAATCCGTTGGAATTCGATTACTCGATAAATAGTACAATTCTCAAGGCTGTCAATTCAACTAAGTACCTGGGTGTTAAAATTACGAACAACTTCAGTTGGAAGGACCACATACATAATATTGTCGGGAAGGCGAGCCAAAGGTTGCGTTTCATTGACAGGACACTTAGAAGATGCAACAAGTCCACTAAAGAGACAGCTTGCACTACACTCGTTCGTCCTCTGTTAGAATATTGCTGCGCGGTGTGGGATCCTTACCAGGTGGGATTGACGGAGGACATCGAAAGGGTGCAAAAAAGGGCAGCTCGTTTTGTATTATCGCGTTATAGGGGAGAGAGTGTGGCAGATATGATACACGAGTTGGGATGGAAGTCATTACAGCATAGACGTTTTTCGTCGCGGCGAGACCTTCTTACGAAATTTCAGTCACCAACTTTCTCTTCCGAATGCGAAAATATTTTGTTGAGCCCAACCTACATAGGTAGGAATGATCATCAAAATAAAATAAGAGAAATCAGAGCTCGAACAGAAAGGTTTAGGTGTTCGTTTTTCCCGCTCGCTGTTCGGGAGTGGAATAGTAGAGAGATAGTATGATTGTGGTTCGATGAACCCTCTGCCAAGCACTTAAATGTGAATTGCAGAGTAGTGATGTAGATGTAGATGTAGATGGATCGTACGAGGAGGTCCAGTTGCATGGCCTGCTCGTTCACCAGATTTCAACCCATGCGATTTCTAGTTATGGGGCCATCTCAGAAGGAGCCCATTCCAGGTTTGAACACACAGGAGCAGCGGATTGATGCTGCCTTTGTTCGGATGCAGCCTGGCCAGTGTGAACGTGTGAGACAGAACATGCTACAGATCGTACATGCAAGCATTGAGGTACATGGAGACCATTTTCAACACATACTGCAACTGTGGCTGTATGGTACAGCGTGTATTGGACTGCAGTCTCTGTAACAATGTATGATTGAATAAATGGCCTCTAGCATTGAAACCATGCATTTCTGGACATGAGTTCATTAGATCTTGTTTGTTCCATATCATCTCATCCCATCAGTCCCTAGAGTTTACACATGGTGGAAAAAAATTATCCTGTATATTTCCATGATTCCAAATCGAGTCTAATTCACAAAGAGTGAGTCTACTTATTAGTATGAAGATCCACCCACGTCTGTTCTGGGTACACTGAAAGGTCTCTGTTGGATTCCTTTCATGTTAATTTCTTAAATCTGTTGTTATTTACGGCATAAATTCCTCTTCTAAATTTACTGTGGTGTTTCTGACTATCTGGGAGGAGACTGAGTAGTGAAACGTGTTACTTTTACACATAAACAAGAACGATCTGTCACACTACTACACTTTAAAACACAGTTTATATGTCATTCATGTCACACAGTCTCATACGGAACCTACATCCGCTTTCTGTTATATACTCTATATGATAAGATACTGTCATCCCACTTCCATTCTGTGTGAAAGAATGAATGAGCAAATGTATTTCTAGTTTCATGCTTGATGGTAGCAGGCAAGTCTGTCGTAGGACCAACGTCGGAACAGGTAGCTACGCTTTCTAAAAGCACAGACGTTTCTATTCTTAGTATGGTCCTGTCCGTCCCTTGTCATGTTGGTATAGGAAGCTGCCTCTCTGGTCACTTGCGTTTTGTATACGGAAGCACGCTCGGTAGGAGCGCAGGTCAGTCTGTCCGCGGCGAGCGTCTGAAGTGGTAAGATCTCCGGCTAAGCGCGTGTCTGCTAAGTCCGCAGGACAATGGATTTCTTAAGTTCAGCCAAACTGAAAATTTAATCACCTTTATTTCAGGTTTAGATCTAAAATAGATAATGTTATCTTAAATTGCAACGCAGTGTATTTCGAGTGTGAACTTCAGAACATCTTCCAGTAGTTGCTTTGTCACTAGTTTCTGAGTAAAGTGGAACCACGTGTTGATCAGTAACTCTAACTAAGATCATCAATCTTAAATGCGAATGTGCGTGAGATTATAACGTCTCGCCTTGACAATATTCTTCAATATAGCAACTTTTCTTTATGTTTAACCCACTTGGTGTGTACTTTGTGAGACCGGTACCACGTGCTTATACAATTGTTTGACCGATCAGGTTAATAGTAAGACGATAGTAACCAGTTCGAGGTTTTTCTTTTGTAAATTGCTTTTCGATCTAATTTATTTTAATTATCAAAATTATTGTGGGGTTACACTCTTAATGTAAACCAAGTTGACCACGTGAAGCATGTGGTGTAGGCATCAAAGTAGCTCTCAGCTATTCTTTTCGGGAAGATTTCACAGAGAGTTAGTATGAATTTAGTATACCAGTGTGTGGTAATTACATGACGGACAGGATAGCGCTACGAACGTTACTTCTTTGGGTGAAAATTGAATCGGTTGGTTGTGGTTAATTTCCTTTTGCATATGTTTCAACGTTCTTCGTGTGTTATTTTATGAATGCAGTGTTGTATGTAGTCTCCCAGTCTTGGCTGCCTATTTGATGTGTTCCGTAAGATTACAAACTAAAAAAAAAAAAAAAATGGTTCAAATGGCTCTGAGCACTATGGGACTCAACTGCTGTGGTCATCAGTCCCCTAGAACTTAGAACTACTTAAACCTAACTAACCTAAGGACATCACACACATCCATGCCCGAGGCAGGATTCGAACCTGCGACCGTAGCAGTCGCACGGCTCCGGACTGCGCGCCTAGAACCGCGAGACGATTACAAACTCACATTTTCACAATCCTAAATAAGGCACCAGTTTAGTTATGAATCAAGTTTAATACGCTCAAATTTCAATGATCAATCTTAAAATAAATTTCCAAATATAAACCGATTTATTTCTTTTAATTAAAATTATATATCACCAGTTGTCGTATGACGATTAAAAGATTATAATTAATGTTAGTCTGGTTTGGAATTTGGTAAGCTAGACTGGATACCTGGTGAAACAGTTCCTCAGTAATGCAAGGTTAACTTCCCCAAACAGCTCACAGCTTTTAACCCAGTTTTATGGTCTTGAATATCAGCACCGCTTTCATAGTAAATTAATGCAACAATGTCACAACACATTCGCATTCGGTTAGGAAGGATGCCTTTGTTTCGTCTTCTGAGGGGAGCTGTCCCACATGACTGTTCTAACCAGCCCTTGACATACTGGGTACTGACGCAGCGACGAAGGTGGCGCCAGAGCTGCCAACACCCACATGTTCACTGGCGACTGAGCTGGGGATCTTGCTGGCCATAGTAGCATCTTAACATCAGGCAGACGCATGTGCACTGTCCTGTTGGAAAATAGCACCAAGATACAAGGTAACACATGAGGACGAAGTGCTCATCGAGTTCTCTCCCTCGATATCAGCAGTCACGTGAGTCATATCCGATGGCTCCTCACGCCATGGGGACAGGAGTAATCCTGATGTACCTGTCCACAACATTGGCAGAATGGGGCTCTCCCTAGTTCTTTCGATAGCCCACTGCCAAACCCGGCGACGATGTTAAACCAGGGTAGCTCGTGGCCAAAATTCTTTGCTCACATGGGTGACGGCATTCTTCAGCAGTACATGCTTTCCAGACACAACACCACTCCGAACGCCATGTATTTTGTGGTTTTGATGACAGCACACACACACACACACACACACACACACACGGAATGGTAATTCCCCAGTCGTGCTGGCCCTAGTCTGCAGCCAACAGTGTTGAAACTCGTTACTTGCTCTCGGATGGCAGGCAGAGATGGGTTTGGCGCACAGTTATAAGAATCGACTGTGATTGTGTTTCTCGAGCTGGGTAGACTTTTTGCTGTTGCCCTCTGTGTACCACCAGGAGGTAGTCTACATACATACATACACTCCTGGAAATTGAAATAAGAACACCGTGAATTCATTGTCCCAGGAAGGGGAAACTTTATTGACACATTCCTGGGGTCAGATACATCACATAATCACACTGACAGAACCACAGACACATAGACACAGGCAACAGAGCATGCACAATGTCGGCACTAGTACAGTGTATATCCACCTTTCGCAGCAATGCAGGCTGCTATTCTCCCATGGAGACGATCGTAGAGATGCTGGATGTAGTCCTGTGGAACGGCTTGCCATGCCATTTCCACCTGGCGCCTCAGTTGGACCAGCGTTCGTGCTGGACGTGCAGACCGCGAGAGACGACGCTTCATCCAGTCCCAAACATGCTCAATGGGGGACAGATCCGGAGATCTTGCTGGCCAGGGTAGTTGACTTACACCTTCTACAGCACGTTGGGTGGCACGGGATACATGCGGACGTGCATTGTCCTGTTGGAACAGCAAGTTCCCTTGCCGGTCTAGGAATGGTAGAACGATGGGTTCGATGATGGTTTGGATGTACCGTGCACTATTTAGTATCCCCTCGACGATCACCAGAGGTGTACGGCCAGTGTAGGATATCGCTCCCCACACCATGATGCCGGGTGTTGGCCCTGTGTGCCTCGGTCATATGCAGTCCTGATTGTGGCGCTCACCTGCACAGCGCCAAACACGCACACGACCATCATTGGCACCAAGGCAGAAGCGACTCTCATCGCTGAAGACGACACGTCTCCATTCGTCCCTCCATACACGCCTGTCGCGACACCACTGGAAGCGGGCTGCACGATGTTGGGGCGTGAGCGGAAGACGGCCTAACGGTGTGCGGGACCGTAGCCCAGCTTCATGGAGACGGTTGCGAATGGTCCTCGCCGATACCCCAGGAGCAACAGTGTCCCTAATTTGCTGGGAAGTGGCGGTGCGGTCCCCTACGGCACTGCATAGGATCCTACGGTCTTGGCGTGCATCCGTGCGTCGCTGCGGTCCGGTCCCAGGTCGACGGGCACGTGCACCTTCCGCCGACCACTGGCGACAACATCGATGTACTGTGGAGACCTCACGCCCCACGTGTTGAGCAATTCGGCGGTACGTCCACCCGGCCTCCCGCATGCCCACTATACGCCCTCGCTCAAAGTCCGTCAACTGCACATACGGTTCACGTCCACGCTGTCGCGGCATGCTACCAGTGTTAAAGAATGCGATGGAGCTCCGTATGCCACGGCAAACTGGCTGACAGTGACGGCGGCGGTGCACAAATGCTGCGCAGCTAGCGCCATTTGACGGCCAACACCGCGGTTCCTGGTGTGTCCGCTGTGCCGTGCGTGTGATCGTTGCTTGTACAGCCCTCTCGCAGTGTCCGGAGCAAGTATGGTGGGTCTGACACACCGGTGTCAATGTGTTCTTTTTTCCATTTCCAGGAGTGTACATACGCAGACACACACACACACACACACACACACACACACACACACACACACACACACACACACACATATACTTAGAAAAACAGACTGGGACACACTCTGCAAAGAGGTCGAAATGAACATTCAATATATTCCCTCTGCTGTAAGAAACTATACAGACATTTGTAGCCAAGCTGAAGGAGGCAACCAAGAAGAATATATGAGGGCTGGGACTTAAAGAGTCGCAACTATTTATTCACAACCGATACAAAAGAGTTACTAGTTTGCACCTGTTACTGTCCTTGAAAGAAGTCACCAGCGTTGTGTAGAATCCGTTGCCAGCGATGTGTAAGGCGTAGTATACCGTTAGCAGAGCCTGTTCTGTTGACGGTGCGAATGGAGCGGTCTACTGCCTGTCGAATCTCTGGAACAGTTCGGAAGCGAATGCCACTTAGTGGTTCCTTCATCTTCTGAACCAAATCAAAGTCACAAGGGCTTAAGTCCGGGGAGTATGGTGGATGGTACAGTACTTCCCAGTCCCATCGACCGAACAGAGCAGCCGCAGCTTGCGCTGTATGCGCCCGCACATTGTGGTGCAAAATGATGGGTGGGTTGCACAGAAAGTGTCGCCGTTTCTTTCGCAAAGCTGGTCGCAGGTGATGCTCCAAAAACCACATTGACGGTTCGCCATGGAGGAACGTAATGCGTTAGCATAACACCATCACGGTCGTACACGACATTCACCATAACTTTTACCATACTGGGGCTCCAACAAACTTTCGGATTTCGCGGCGACCCATAATGACGCCATTCGCTGGATTGTCGTTTCAGTTTTAGCTTCCTGGCATTCGCTTCAGAACTGTTCCAGAGATTCGACAGGCAGTAGACCGTTCCGTTCGCACCATCAACAGAACAGGCTCTGCTAACGGTATAATACGCCTTCCACATAGCTGGCAACGGGTTCTACTCAACGCTGGTGACCACTTTAAAGGACAGTAAGAGGTGCAAACATGTAACTCTTTTGTATCGGTTGTGAATAAATAGTTGGCTCTATTTAACTTCCAACCTCCTTACATCAGTTTTGTAGTAAGGATTAAATACTGGGTTGGTCGAGGGATACGGAAGTATCGCTAAAGAGATATGAGGAAACTGGAGATCCGCTAATTGGAAACCAAACTATAGGATTATATTAAATTCCCCCATGGTACAGAGATGGAAAGAAACTACACAAGAAATAAACTTTACACATTCCAGTAGGAAGAGGTGGAGCCATCTCAGGCGTTTGGGCGCTGCAACCCCCGTCCCCCCCATCCCCCATCAGAGAAGACAGATTACGTAAACCCAAACAAAATTGCTGATCGTCTAGTTCAAATTTCAAAGTCTTCATTTGCCATTTGCAGACAAGACGTTCACCAGGGAAATAAAAAAGGCAGTAACTCTAACAGCTCGTTCAGTCCCACATGGTTCCTAATGGCCACAGGCAAGACCTGAATTAAGCTCTGAAACAAATGAAGCTCAGGAAGAGACCCGGCCAGGATGGTGTGTTACCTGAGTTCTTGAAAATCCTAGGTGCGTCTGCCAAACAGTGCCTGCTGAATTTCCAGACCGATGACATCCCCAATCATTTAGGGAAACCTAAAATCCTTGCTCTTCTCAAACCAGTAATGCTAGCAGACAGTAAAAAAATGGCTCTAAGCACTATGGGACTTAACATCTGAGGCCATCAGTCCCCTAGAACTTAGAACTACTTAAACCTAACTAACCTAAAGAGATCACACACATCCATGCCAGAGGCAGGATTCGAACCTACGACCGTAGCAGCAGCGTGGCTCCGGACTGAAGCGCGTAGAACCACTAGGCCACAGCGGCCGGCAGCAGATAGTCCATCGAGCTATCGGCCCATCGCATTGTTAAGCATGTGCTATAAACTTCTAGAGAGATTATTATACGATATATAACAGAATTTCGCCCACGGTCGACAAATTAATTATTTCAGAACGGGCCGGCTTTAGACGTCACCGATGCTGTGGCTACCAGGTTCTGGCGCTAACCACATTTGTAGAAGCTCGTTTTCAAAAAGGACTAAAAACCACATGTGCATTTATAGGTTTATCTTCGGCATATGGAACGGTCTCGAAAAATGGGACGATATACAAACTACAACAAGCAATTCCGTGTAAAGAGATCACCAGATTAATCCAGAATATGGTTGGTAACAGAAGAATTACAGAACATGTTAATGGGAGATCCAGTCCTAGCCATACTCTCAAATATGGCCTAACCCAGGAGTCAGCCTCGACTTGGGTTGGGTTGCTTGGGGGTGGATACCCGACAGCGAGGTCATCGGTCTGATCGGATTAGGGAAGGACAGGGAAGGAAGTCGGCCGTGCCGTTTGAAAGGAATCACCCCGGCATTTGCTTGGAGCGATTTAGGTAAACCACCGAAAACTTAAATCAGGATGGCCAGACGCGGGACTAAAATGGTGCAAATGGCTCTGAGCACTATGGGACTTAACATCTATGGTCACCAGTCCCCTAGAACTTAGAACTACTTAAACCTAACTAACCTAAGGACATCACACAACACCCAGCCATCACGAGGCAGAGAAAATACCTGACCCTGTCGGGAATCGAACCCGGGAACCTGGGCGTGGGAAGCGAGAACGCTACCGCACGACCACGAGATGCGGGCGACGCGAGACTGAACCGTCGTCCTCCCGAGTACAGTGGTCAGTTCCGGCACCGCTTCTTTTTAATATACAGGGTGATTGGGGAGGAAAGGTCGATATTTTAAACAGTGATAGTGTAAGTCAGTGAATAGTATGTATGGAAGCAAATGACTATTCATAGTTACCCAGTGACAGAATTGAAGTCGTCGCCAACGTGGAAATTTTAGGCACGATACAGGTTTTCCGCATGTTAAGTTACCCATACACATATCTGTGGGACATTCATACGCAGGGACATTCTTTGTATGCTCGTACTGGGACTTGACTCAACACTTGCGATATTTCTTCTTGTTCTTGCAAAGCTTGTTGACGTGCATTGCTCGGACGAAAAATGTCTACTTGGAAGAGAGCCTGTTGCACGGAAAGTTATAAACACTTTGGTAAACCACTGCGATCAGGTAATCGTCGAGTCGGAAAGCGGCTGTGGTATTCTTCTCTCGCAACGGTAGCACTATCGTCACAGAAGCCATAACCATACACAATATCTGCGTATTCCTCATTACTGTAGACGTGTGGCATTGCTAGCAGAGCTTGTGCGAACACAGTTAACACCACACACTAGACAGCTAATCTACCCGTCGCCGGTACGCTACACAATGCGGCTTACACGACGGAACTGCGCAAACAACGGGTGATTGTACTACGTACGTCACGTGACCATGACGTGGTAGGTTGCATAGCGTAAACATGCCATGTGCCCGTGCATTGTTTTGCAAAAAACTCACGTTGTGGTCCAGTTGTATTGCGTATGCGTTCACTTTGTGCAAATCAATTTTGCAGAATTAAAGTTCCTTTCAACACCCATACCTCCGGAACGAAGCATTTGCGGAGCTATGTTCATATAACATTTTTTGCGATCACTGTGTAAAATGTTGACCTTCCTCCCCAAACACGCTATATATATAAATGACGCACCTCAAACATCATCAATGAAATTTACCTTTGCTGACTATATGGCACAGGCAACCTAACATCAAACGTTGGAGGAGGGAAGTGACCAACTAACAAAAAATATAGATATAATGCACAAATACTACGTGAAACAATGCCTCACGTTATGCAAATCAATTTTGCAGAATTAAAGTTCCTTTCAACACCCATACCTCCCTAACGAAGCATTTGCGGAGCTATGTTCATATAACATTTTTTGCTATCACTGTGTAAAATATTGACCTTCCTCCCCAAACACCCTATATATATATAAATGACACACCTCAAACATCATCAATGAAATTTACCTTTGCTGACTATATGGCACAGGCAACCTAACATCAAACGTTGGAGGAGGGAAGTGACCAACTAACAAAAAATATAGATATAATGCACAAATACTACATGAAACAATGCCTCACGTTGTGCAAATCAATTTTGCAGAATTAAAGTTCCTTTCAACACCCATACCTCCCTAACGAAGCCTTTGCGGAGCTATGTTCATATAACATTTTTTTGCTATCACTGTGTAAAATGTTGAACTTCCTCCCCAAACACCCTATATATATAAATGACACACCTCAAACATCATCAATGAAATTTACCTTTGCTGACTATATGGCACAGGCAAACTAACATCAAACGTTGGAGGAAGGAAGTGACCAAATAACAAAAAATATAGATATAATGCACAAATACTACGTGAAACAATGCCTCACGTTGTGCAAATCAATTTTGCAGAATTAAAGTTCCTTTCAATACCCATACCTCCCTAACGAAGCATTTGCGGAGCTATGTTCATATAACATTTTTTGCGATCACTGTGTAAAATGTTGACCTTCCTCCCCAAACACGCTATATATATAAATGACGCACCTCAAACATCATCAATGAAATTTACCTTTGCTGACTATATGGCACAGGCAACCTAACATCAAACGTTGGAGGAAGGAAGTGACCAACTAACAAAAAACATAGATATAATGCACAAATACTACGTGAAACAATGCCTCAGACTTAATCCTTAACAATCTGAGGTAGGTGCTTCCCATCATAGCAACAAGTTGGCTCACAAAAACTTGATGGTTAATTTGGCTGAGAAAGTGACCGGCGCAGCACGTGCCCCCGACATACCTACGAGTCATTCTGAACAAATCATTGACCTATAAGCAACATCTGACAAAAATCGCCCACAAATTAAAGTCTAGAAACAACATTCTCAGCAAACTAGCTGGAACCTCAGGGGGGGGGGGGGGGGGGGAGCAAACGGTAACAGATTGAGAAGCGCTGTGTTGGCCTCATCCTATTGTGCCGCAGAATTCTGCGCTCCTGTGTGATATAGGAACCGACATACCACCATGGCCGACGTCCCTCTAAACGAAGCAATGACGATCGTAACAGGCACACTGAAAACCTTCTGAATCTGAAGTTGAGCCCATCGGCAGAATTCAGTGTGACGCACACAATACGTATCAGTTAATTCTTGGTGGAGACTGATATGGCAAGGATGATATCTATGGCGATGCAGAATACGAACAACACTACCCTGGCTCATGCCAGATTCCCTTGCAATTTGACGGGAACTAACACAAGGATCACGAATCACATTAGCAAGAGTACCAATTTCCGTTTCCTCGTTAGTAAATTCCTTTGCTGGATATGTTTGCGATGCGTTAAAGATCTAGTTGTTCTCAATTTATCATACATATACACTCCTGGAAATTGAAATAAGAACACCGTGAATTCATTGTCCCAGGAAGGGGAAACTTCATTGACACATTTCTGGGGTCAGATACATCACATGATCACACTGACAGAACCACAGCCACATAGACACAGGCAACAGAGCATGCACAATGTCGGCACTAGTACAGTGTATATCCACATTTCGCAGCAATGCAGGCCGCTATTCTCCCATGGAGACGATCGTAGAGATGCTGGATGCAGTCCTGTGGAACGGCTTGCCATGCCATTTCCACCTGGCGCCTCAGTTGGACCAGCGTTCGTGCTGGACGTGCAGACCGCGTGAGACGACGCTTCATCCAGCCCCAAACATGTTCAATGGGGGACAGATCCGGAGATCTTGCTGGCCAGGGTAGTTGACTTACACCTTCTAGAGCACGTTGGGTGGCACGGGATACATGCGGACGTGCATTGTCCTGTTGGAACAGCAAGTTCCCTTGCCCGTCTAGGAATGGTAGAACGATGGGTTCGATGACGGTTTGGATGTACCGTGCACTATTCAGTGTCCCCTCGACGATCACCAGAGGTGTACGGCCAGTGTAGGAGATCGCTCCCCACACCATGATGCCGGGTGTTGGCCCTGTGTGCCCCGGTTGTATGCAGTCCTGATTGTGGCGCTCACCAGCATGGCGCCAAACACGCATACGACCATCATTGGCACCAAGGCAGAAGCGACTCTCATCGCTGAAGACGGCACGTCTCCATTCGTCCCTCCATTCACGCCTGTCGCGACACCACTGGAGGCGGGCTGCACGATGTTGGGACGTGAGCGGAAGACGGCCTAACGGTGTGTGGGACCGTAGCCCAGCTTCATGGAGACGGTTGCGAATGGTCCTCGCCGATACCCCAGGAGCAACAGTGTCCCTAATTTGCTGGGAAGTGGCGGTGCGGTCCCCTACGGCACTGCGTAGGATCCTACGGTCTTGGCGTGCATCCGTGCGTCGCTGCGGTCCGGTCCCAGGTCGACGGGCACGTGCACCTTCTGCCGACCACTGGCGACAACATCGATGTACTGTGGAGACCTCACGCCCCACGTGTTCAGCAATTCGGCGGTACGTCCACCCGGCCTCCCGCATGCCCACTATAAGCCCTCGCTCAAAGTCCGTCAACTGCACATACGGTTCACGTCCACGCTGTCGCTGTCGCGGCATGCTACCAGTGCTAAAGACTGCGACGGAGCTCCATATGCCACGGCAAACTGGCTGACACTGACGGCGGCGGTGCACAAATGCTGCGCAGCTAGCGCCATTCGACGGCCAACACCGCGGTTCCTGGTGTGTCCTCTGTGCCTTGCGTGTGATCATTGCTTGTACAGCCCTCTCGCAGTGTCCTCAGCAAGTATGGTGGGTCTGACACACCGGTGTCAATGTGTTCTTTTTTCCATTTCCAGGAGTGTATTTAAACGTACGACGTGTAGGGTGAATACGTTGAGAATATCTTTCAGCGTATGTCTCTAGCTCTCACTGAATTTCGTTGGCATTGTTTGTAAATGAGAA
The DNA here is from genome assembly GCF_023897955.1 of Schistocerca gregaria. NCBI lineage: Eukaryota > Metazoa > Arthropoda > Insecta > Orthoptera > Acrididae > Schistocerca > Schistocerca gregaria. The sequence goes on from NC_064929.1 coordinate 71,979,058, forward strand.
GCATATAGATTTGTTCTTCGAAAGAATGCATCATTCACGTTCGCTTGATTCGAAGATACTAGTCTTACCGTTCCTATTAGTGTTGTATTGCGAAACCGTCGAATGGTGTTTACCTGTCAATGGCACGTTACATGGATACGCCGTGTTCGGCAAATATTTACTGTTTGCACGACATACGAGAGAGAATACCACTCAATCCATGATAAGAAGATAGCAGTACTGCATTGGTACCAATGGTCATAACTTCGAACACCTTCTGTACATGGACGTTCATGCCACCTTTGTGACCTTCGTTGAGCTTCGAAGACCTCACTGTCACACATCATTGGATTCGTCTCGATAACGTTATCAAGAAATAAGTACCAAACTATAGCATTCCATTTAAAAAAAAAAAAAAAGTTGACCTTAATATCTCTGACGCGATCCCACCTAGCAACAAAAAATCAACGTCATATTATGGCCCCTGTTGTCCCATGCAACATTTGTCCTACAAACTTTTCAGCTCCTACCACAGTTTCGGAGTTATTCTTGGTGCCAAATAGTTAGTGACACAACCCGTGTATAAGAGTCGACATTTACGAAAGCGAAGCACTGGTGGAGAGGGAAGTGAAACAGGATTATAGCCTATCGTCAATGTTATTCAATGTGAATCAATGTGAACACTGAGCAAGCAGTAAAGGAAAGAAAAGAAAAATTGGGAATACGAATTAAGGTTTAGAATGAAGAATTAAAAACTTTTAGGTTTGCCGCTGATATAGTAATTCTGCCAGAGACAGCAAAGGTCTCGGAAGAGCAGTTGAATGAAATTGACAGTGTATTGAAAGGAGGATATAAGATGAATATCAACAAAAGCGAAAAAAGGATAATGGAATGTAGTCAAATTAAACCAGATGGTGCTGAGGGAATTAGATTAGGAAACGAGACACTTACAGCAGTAGATGAGTTTTGCTATTTTGGCAGCAAAATAAATTGTGGCGGAACTAGAGAGGATAGAAAAAGTAGACTGGCAATGACAACAAAGCGTTCTGAAGAAGAGAAATTTGTTATATTGAACATAGATTTAAGTGTTGGAAAGGTTTTTTTTAAGCACGAGGGTCGTCAACAAACTAAGTTCCATTTCTGTCCGCGGTAGCGCTACGATCGCAGTTCCGAGCAAGCGCGGCAGTCACTCCGACTCAAGAAGACACGTACGCCATTTTCAGATCGCTGCTGCCGAAGTGTGCTTTGTAGTCCTTCTTTATAATTTCAGCCGTAATGGAAAATGTCGCCGCTTGTGAAATCAGATCTGTGAATCGTTTTCTAAATACAAAGAAAATCAAACCAAAGCACATTCATCGTCAAATCTGCGAGGATTACGGACAAAATGCTGTGAGTCATTCAGTGGTTAGAAGATGGGTCAGACTGTTCAGTGAAGGACGTGGTCAAGTGCATGGAAGTGGACGCCCGTCTGTGGTTACTGATGAACTGGTTCTCACAACTGAAGAGAAGATTAAGTTCAACCGTACGTTTACACTTAGTGCCCTTGCTATGGAAGTTCTGCAGATCTAACGATCACTAATTCATGAAATTGTTACTCAGAAACTGAAATTTCGTAAGCTTTACTCATGTTGGGCACCCAAAATTCTTACTGAACAACACAAAAAAGAACGGATGCGCAGTGCACTTCAGTTTTTGACACGCTACAATGAAGAAGCCGATAGTTTTGTTTCTCGGATAGTCACGGGGGATGAAACTTGGTTGTCGTACGACTCCCCTGAAACAAAACGGCAATCAGTGGAATGGAGGCTCACTTCATACCCAACGAAGGTTAAGCCAAAGCAAATCTTGACCCCTCGGCAAGTCATGTGCACCTTTTTTTTTTTCGGGACAGAAAAGGCATTTTGCTCATTGATTTCTTACCACGAGGCCAAACAACCAATGCACATTGTTACTGCGAGACAATTAAGAAATTGCGCCGCGCATTACAGAACTAGCGCCGAGGATTATTATCAAATGGTGTTTTTCTTTTTGCTCGATAATGTCCGACCTCACACTGCGAGTGTGACAAAACAACTCTTACGGGAATTTCAGTGGGAGGCATCCGATCATCCTCCGTACAGCCCGGACCTCGCTCCTAGCGACTTCCATCTCTTCTTACACGTAAAATCTGTCCTTGGTGGTCAACACTTCAACGATGATGACGAGCTGAAAGAACGTGTCACCACATGGTGGAACACACAGCCTTCTATGAAGAAAGCATACAAAAACTTGTGCTACGCTATGACAAGTGCCTACAAAATTTCGGAAGGTAAGTAGAAAAGTAGTTTAGCAGTTGTAGATTTTTGTACAACAATTTTTTTTCTGTATCTGTATAACTTTGTTACATATTCCTAAACGGAACTTACTTTAATGACATACCTCGTATTGCTGGCCGGAGTGGCCGTGCGGTTCTAGGCGCTACAGTCTGGAGCCGAGCGACCGCTACGGTCGCAGGTTCGAATCCTGCCTCGGGCATGGATGTGTGTGATGTCCTTAGGTTAGTTACGTTTAATTAGTTCTAAGTTCTAGGCGACTGATGACCTCAGAAGTTTAGTCGCATAGTGCTCAGAGCCATTTGAACCATACCTCGTATTTGTGTGCGGTGTAGCTATGTATGGAAGTGAAATGATAAACTTTTTAGACAAGAGAAGCACAGAAGTTTCTGAAATGTGGTGCTACAGAAGAATGCTGAAGATTAGGTGGTTAGAGCACGTAACTAATGAGGAAGTACTGAATCCAACTGGGGAGACAAGAAATTTGACTGACTAGAAGAAGGGATCGGTTGGTGGGACACATTCTCAGACATCAAGGCTTCACCAGTTTAGTGCTGGAAGGTAAAAATAGTAGAGGTAGACCAAGAGATGGATACACTAAGCAGATTCAGAAGAATGTAGGTTGCAGTAGTTACTCGGAGACGAAGAGGCTTGCACAGGATAGAGTAGCATGGAGAGCGGCATCAAACCAGTCTTCGGATTGAAGACTACAACAACAACAATTGTAAATCGACTTCAGTTTCAATGATTTTTCGACCTTATTTAACAAATACAACCAGAAATGCTGTAGGCGTAAATTTTTTGTTTCAGTTTGAGGGTTTTTCCGTCGTTAGCAGTTGCCAAATTATGTATGGAAGGATGCGTAACACGCACATGCGTTAGTTCTGGAGACGAGTGGGTAACGCTCGCACTTTTCTATCAGCGTCTAAATCCGTTACTGAGGAGAGTTAGTTCTACTGTTTCGGTTTCTCTCGCGCGTTTCCTGCCCGACTCGAGGCTGGATGCTGCATTTCGTATTCTTCCAACTGATTAGCCTCAGCGGAAACGGAGTAATGGAAAGCGTATCTTTACTCGTCCGTCTTCTTCCCAGACGTTCGAGCCGACTCAGTTATTTTCGTAGTCCGTCAACTTCTTATTCTCAGAGGAAGAAGTCGTTACTGACACGGAGGACCGAACACATTTCCCGCTCGCCACGCTTTTTTTTTTCCTCCCCGCATCGAAAAGGGGTTTGGCATCTTTGTGTCGAGAGGCACTTTTGTGGAGACACATTTCTGCACAGATTGAAGCTCTTGCTGCCATTAGCAACTTTTCTCAGGCAGCATCCACGCACATTAAGAATTTACTTCCTGTCTGCCACTGTAGCACAGCGTGTTATAGTTTACGATACGTGTTACTAGAAATTAGTATTACTGTATTGTAAGGTGCAAATATTTGTTGTTTACTTATTCTAGGATTGAATACAACACTTATTCTAGAATTGAATACAACTGTGTAAGTTGAAATGGCACGTTTAATGTCGCAATATTAGCACAAAAATACACTCTTTTACACAGCTTTCAATGTGACAACAAAAAACAGTTGTCAGGATAACGCATCTCGACAACATCAAAAAGTGAAGTAATCCTAAACAAAACAATATTAAATATTAATTCTCAGAAGTAGATGCAGCCAAGGAATTCTGCTACGTAGGCAGCAAAATGACCAATGACGGACTGAGCAAACAGGACATCAAAAGCAGACTAGCAATGGCAAAAACGACATTCCTGGCCAAGAGAAGTCTACTAGTATCAAACATATGCCTTACTCTGAGGAAGAAATTTCTGAGAATGTATGTCTGGAGCACAGCATTGTACGGTAGTGAAACACGCACTTAAATTGGAAGGAACGCACAGAAAATGTTGTGAGGAAGGCTAACCAAAGACTGCGTTTTATTGGCAGGACACTTAGAAAATGTAACAGACCTACGAAAGAGACTGCCTACACTACGTTTGTCCTTCCTCTTTTAGAATACTGCTGCGCGGTGTGGCATCCTTACCAGATAGTACTGACGGAGTACATCGAAAAAGTTCAAAGAAAGGCAGCACGTTTTGTATTTTGAGAGTCACAGAAATGATACAGGATTTGGGCTGGACGTCATTAAAAGAAAGGCGTTTTTCGTTTCGACGGAATCTCCTCGCGAAATTCCAATCACCAACTTTCTCCTCCGAATGCGAAAATATTTTGTTGACAACGACCTACATAGGGAGGAACGATCACCACGATAAAATAACGGAAATCAGAGCTCGTACAGAAATATATAGGTGTTCATTCTTTCCGTACGCTACACGACATTGGAATAATAGAAAATTGTGAAGGCGGTTCGATGAACCCTCTGACAGGCACTTAAACGTGATTTGCAGGGTATTGCAAGGGTACTTGAATTACGTAACCATTACGGCACCTCACCTCAACCTCTCCATACCAGCAATATTCTACTGTGTTTCTGTAAATTAGTTAACATATTTCTGTGACAACATTCAGTTTTGATTTCATTAATGTAGAGGTACTTCGATACATCGATATGTATATATTGCAATGATATTATTCTTATGTGTGTTCTTTCTTTTGTCACTACGATCTTTGACGTACTTGTAACTCTGATTTTTGGGCGCGTAAGCGGTTATTAGAGAGACAAGCTTTGGTCGTCATGTTAAAAGAGCGCAAATTGTAGTCAGTTTATGAAATGTGAACTTTAACAGTGAGGAAGATATTTTCAAGTATGTTTTATATTGTGAAGTGATGTTTTCGAACGAGTTACGTGATGCTGCAACAAAAGTAAAAAAAAGAAGTGTGACTTAAATTCGGAGTGCTGGTTACTTTTTTACATCATCATTGTCCTAACTTGCAAAAGTTTAATCTTCAAGAATGGTTTATGAAACACACCTATAAGACTTTTGAATATCGCAGAATAACACCCAGGCCTCTTTGCATCCGAGCTTGGAATCATCACTACCTATCTTTTCGACGATTGAGCCATGAGTTCACAACGATACCAGCGTGGGAAACACGAAAAGATGAGTGCCTACTTTATCCATTATTTCACGAAATGACTTTATTAACTGTGCTCTAATGACACCTGCTACATAATATAACTTTGTTGTTACCCGAAAATGCAATATTTAGCAGCGTGAGGAACACTACAATCATAATTAATTTTTGACCTTTGTTGTGGTAGGGTTGTTAGTGTATCCATGTAGATGTAGATGAAAACCGGAACACAAGAGAATCGAAGCCTCTGAGATGTGGTGCTACAGACGAATATTGAAAGTTAGGTGAACTGAATGAGGAGATACTCCACAGAATCGGCGAGGAAGGAATGTATCGAAAACACTGACAAAGAGAAGGAACAAGATGGCAGGACATGTCTTAAGGCATCAGGGAGTATCTTCCATGGAACTAGAGAGAGCTGAAGAGGGAAAAACTGTAGAGGAAGACAGATTGGAATTCATCCGGCAAATAATTGAGATGAAGAGGTGGAGACATAGGGGATGAATTCGTGGTGGGACAGGTCTGACCAGTCAGAAGTCAGATGACTAAAAAAAATAAAAAAATAAAAATTAAAAAAATCTGGAAAAAAATGCTACAGGGAGGTGTGAACAAGTAACCTCTTGTTGGGGTGGGCGTGATGACGTGGAGAGAGAGCGTGGAAGGTGTAATATCTCTTTATACTCTACTAATTATCCCTGCACAATTCTATGGGTGAATTACGTTCCGTACTTGACTATCTATATACTCGCAGAATAAATGCGCAAAGTAGTACAGTACTGTTACTATTTCAAGAGCGCATTATTACTCTTTGTAATATTCTCTCTGGTGTATGTTGGGAGGACTTCTAGCATCTTCTCCGTGCCGAATAGCCGCATTGAATAGTTGTAATTTTGCTATGGAGATTACTGGAACAAAGAGATTGGAAATATATTGTATGCTAATCAAGGAAATATATACTGACCATTTACATCAAAGGTGTGTAACGCATTTCATTATATGTGTATAGTCTAATTGGAATTTTGCACGCAGGTGTCGTTTCGTTGGTAATCAGAAGGTAACTTCCGATGAATTGGAACCAAACCTGCAATTATTAGATCCAAGAGCTCCATTATTTCATCGCATAATTAAACTCTATCAAAGCAAACTTTCCGCTTGATCTGAGGTTTCCACACTGACTACGCAACGCAAGAAAACCAAGACTTTTATTTACACAGGATTGCAGATCGCTTCGAATCATCGAGACTGCGGACACGGAGAGTCTTCGTCCGATTCTGATTAAACAAGTAGCAACCAGTATAAACACAATATTAATTACAATTGTAGAAGGAAATGGGGGTGGAGGAGATGCACATAAGAGACAGGGAGGAGGAGGTGAGCAGAGAAACGGAAGAGAAGGAAGTCGATGGAGAAATTTCAAATGTGCGTGCAATCTTATGGGACTTATTTGCTAAGGTCATGAGTCCTTAAGCTTACACACTACTTAACCTAAATTATCCTAAGAACACACACACACACGCACGCACGCACGCATTCAAGCCCGAGGGAGGACTCGAACTTCCGCCGGGACCAGCCGCACAGTCCATGACTGCAGCTCCTAAGACCGCTCGGCTAAACCCGCGCGGCGCCGTTGGAGAGATGGTGAGGAGGAAATGAACACAATAAGTGTTGGTAGCAGGAGATGAACAGAGAGGGAAGGAGAACATAGACAGAAGGGGAGAACCAGATGGACAGAAAGGGTGCGCAGGAGCAGATGGATGGAGTGAGGGGGGAGTAGCTGGTAGACAGGGAGGGGGCAAGAGGAGCTGGACAGAGAATGGGGGTAGAGGAAGCGGATGGAGAGAGAGAGAGGGAGGGAGGGAGGAGATAGACAGAGGGAGGGGGGGAGGGAGATGGCCTAATAGAACTGGAATAAACAGATATGCAGAAAACGCTGGGTACTCTGTTAGCCTTTAAACACATTCGAGGCTCATTTTAAGAAAAGGGGCCGGCACTGTACCAACAAGGGGTATTGTTTTGGGCACAGCCCCGAAACTGCCCGAAACCAGGTACATAAACAAGTAACAGTTTCAGTAAGTAGGAAGGGAAGGAAAATGTTGGTTTTTAAAGGTAACACCTTCGGTTTTCAAAAACTACTGAAAGATGGTCTAGCGCGATGGACGTGCAACATTAATGGCTGCATAAGTTTTGTTGAAACTATTTCTACTGAGGAACTGGATGTTGTGGACTGTCAAGAAGAGCACAAGAAATGCCTCATAGCAATATTCAGAGGCAAGAAATCATTTCTCACCTACAGAGTAAAGCCATTGTACATATTTGTGAGAGAACAAGTGGTTCAAATGGCTCTGAGCATTATCGGACTTAACTTCTCAGGTCATCAGTCCCCTACAACTTAGAACTACTTAAACCTAACTAACCTAAGGACATAACACACATCCATGTCCGGGGCAGGATTCGAGCCTGCGACCGTATCGGTCGCGCGGTTCTACACTGTAGCTCCTAGAACGCTCGCGCACCCCGGTCGGCTTGTGACAGACCGTTACATATAATTTACCAGACGTTAAAAGGAGAAGATACGCAAGATATAACTGCGAGAGTTGTCAACAATTTCCGTAAGTCTATTTACAAAGCTAGGCGCAAAATTCTGCCACAACTGCCCACGAATGGTGCAGATGTTCATGATGTTTTCAACACGCTGAATGTGGAAGCAACAGACGGGACAAAGTGTTTATTAGAAAATAACACCGAGAAGCAAGTGATCATATTTTATGACTCTGCAAAGCATTAACGCAGTGTGAATCTATATATGTTGATGGTACGTTCAAGCGCTGTCCATAGCTTTTTTGTCAGCTGTTTACAATATTTGGGTTAGTTAATGGCAGTAACTTTCCAATCGTCTTCTCTTTATTGAACAAGAAAACTTCGTCGTGTCAGTATGAATTTCAAAGCTTTCCTTTGCCTGCTTGGAGCATTCACAACGTTTATAACTGCTAAGTGCTTCAAACGGGAGGATTCGGTCCCATCGTTTTTCTACTTCTACATCTACATACATACTCCGCAATCCAGCATACAGTGCGTGGCGGAGGGTACCTCGTACCACAACTAGCATCTTCCCTCCCTGTTCCACTCCCAAACAAAACGAGGGAAAAATGACTGCTTACATGCCTCTGTACGAGCCTTAATCTCTCTTATCTTTGTGCTCTTTCCGCGAAATGTAAGTTGGCGCAGTAAAATTGTACTGCAGTCAGCTTCAAACGCTGGTTCTCTAAATTTCTTCAGTAGCGATTCACGGAAAGAACGCCTCCTTTCCTCTAGAGACTCCCACCCGAGTTCCTGAAGCATTTCCGTAACACTCTCGTGATGATAAAACCTACCAGGAACAAATCTAGCAGCCCGCCTCTGAATTGCTTCTATGTCCTCCCTCAATCCGACCTGATAGGGATACCAAATGCTCGAACAGTACTCAAGAATAGGTGGTATTAGTGTTCTATAAGCGGTCACCTTTACAGATGAACCACATCTTCCCAAAATTCTATCAATGAACCGAAGACGACTATCCGCCTTCCCCACAACTGCCATTACATGCTTGTCCCACTTCATATCACTCTGCAATGTTACGCCCAAATATTTAATCGACGTAACTGTGTCAAGCGCTACACTACTAACGGAGCATTCAAACACTACAGGATTCTTTTTCCTATCCATCCGCATTAATTTACATTTATCTCTGTTTAGAGTTAGCAGCCATTCTTTACACCGATCACAAATCCTGTCCAAGTCATCTTGTATCCTCCTACAGTCACTCAACGACGACACCTTCCCGTACATCACAGCATCATCAGCAAACAGCCGCACATTGCTATCCACCCTATCCAAAAGATCATTTATGTAGATGTAGTTTCTCAGACCCTTGCGGGCTTGGGAGGATTCGGTACCATTTTTCTGACCGCGGGACGATTCGGGGCTGCGCCCATTGTTTTTCACAATCGGTATAGGATTTCGCAGGGCATACATACCTGTGGCGGGCTTCGCATTCAGCTTCGCACAGAGCCGCCAGAGTGCGTGATTTAATAGAATAGCGCACGTCACAAAGAGAAGCAGTCTTCACGTAGTGTAGAGGTAGCGGTGGCGCCTTCAAGTACAATAGTAGGGATTGTATGCACGTGGGCCCTCTCGTTAGGGATAGACACTGCAGCAGGGGAGACACACGTGGAGCAAAAACCTCTCCACCAACTCAGAGTGGGGCAGGGCGAGGCAGCAAGAAGCCGCAGTGGTCTGCCGACAGTACACACAGGTGAACCAACATTCGTCTCACTGGGACGCCTCAGCGCGATTCCTTCCACACTAACAGAGCAAAACCATCTCTAACCAAATTTCGTCCCGTGTGTGTTTTCGGTAGTAAACGTGTGGACGCCAGAAAAAAGTAATTTGGCAACACTGCCATCAGGTGTGCGACAAGTACCTTCATTCAATACTGCCTGGCTGTACTTTGTAATTAGTGCAGCGGGAAGAGTTTTGTGTGAGAACACTCGTGCTTGGTAGTTCTATTCCGGGTCTACGTGCTACTTTATCATTTCATAATACAGATCTGCCCAAAATCCTGTTGCACACACTGTCTCTCGAATTATACGAATCCTAAACTACAGCTCATTAACGCTCAACACAACAGTTATTTATCAGAAATCTCAGAAACATTTATAAAGAGTAATAATCACTTAAAAGGAAATACGAGGGCTGGAACCTTAATAGTGGCAACTACACTCCTGGAAATTGAAATAAGAACACCGTGAATTCATTGTCCCAGGAAGGGGAAACTTTATTGACACATTCCTGGGGACAGATACATCACATGATCACACTGACAGAACCACACGCACATAGACACAGGCAACAGAGCATGCACAATGTCGGCACTAGTACAGTGTATATCCACCTTTCGCAGCAATGCAGGCTGCTATTCTCCCATGGAGACGATCGTAGAGATGCTGGATGTAGTCCCTGTGGAACGGCTTGCCATGCCATTTCCACCTGGCGCCTCAGTTGGACCAGCGTTTGTGCTGGACGTGCAGACCGCGTGAGACGACGCTTCATCCAGTCCCAAACATGCTCAATGGGGGACAGATCCGGAGATCTTGCTGGCCAGGGTGGTTGACTTACGTCTTCTAGAGCACGTTGGGTGGCACGGGATACATGCGGGCGTGCATTGTCCTGTTGGAACAGCAAATTCCCTTGCCGGTCTAGGAATGGTAGAACGATGGGTTCGATGACGGTTTGGATGTACCGTGCACTATTCAGTGTCCCCTCGACGATCACCAGAGGTGTACGGCCAGTGTAGGAGATCGCTCCCCACACCATGATGCCGGGTGTTGGCCCTGTGTGCCTCGGTCGTATGCAGTCCTGATTGTGGCGCTCACCTGCACGGCGCCAAACACGCATACGACCATCATTGGCACCAAGGCGGAAGCGACTCTCATCGCTGAAGACGACACGTCTCCATTCGTCCCTCCGTTCACACCTGTCGCGACACCACTGGAGGCGGGCTGCACGATGTTGGGGCGTGAGCGGAAGACGGCCTAACGGTGTGCGGGACCGTAGCCCAGCTTCATGGAGACGGTTGCGAATGGTCCTCGCCGATACCCCAGGAGCAACAGTGTCCCTAATTTGCTGGGAAGTGGCGGTGCGGTCCCCTACGGCACTGCGTAGGATCCTACGGTCTTGGCGTGCATCCGTGCGTCGGTGCGGTCCGGTCCCAGGTCGACGGGCACGTGCACCTTCCGCCGATCACTGGCAACAACATCGATGTACTGTGGAGACCTCACGCCCCACGTGTTGAGCAATTCGGCGGTACGTCCACTCGGCCTCCCGCATGCCCACTATACGCCCTCGCTCAAAGTCCGTCAACTGCACATACGGTTCACGTCCACGCTGTCGCGGCATGCTACCAGTGTTAAAGACTGCGATGGAGCTCCGTATGCCACGGCAAACTGGCTGACACTGACGGCGGCGGTACACAAATGCTGCGCAGCTAGCGCCATTCGACGGCCAACACCGCTGTTCCTGGTGTGTCCGCTGTGCTGTGCGTGTGATCATTGCTTGTACAGCCCTCTCGCAGTGTCCGGAGCAAGTATGGTGGGTCTAACACACCGGTGTCAATGTGTTCTTTTTTCCATTTCCAGGAGTGTATTTATTTACAGCTCGCACAAGATAGATACGTGTTTCAAAGTTTCACTAACCTTCAAAGCATTCACCAGCGTTGTACATGGTACCCGAAAAGTCATTCGCTGATTACATAAATTGATAACTCACGCTATAAGTAAGATACAAATATGAAACTGGTGTCTAATTGTTTACAAACTATCAAAGTTTTTTTTCTCACACATGAGCACCCTTGGAAGCACGTAGTACATAAAAAGAAGTCTAATGGGGTTATGTCAGGAGAGCGTGGAGGCCAAACCGTTGGCCCATCAAGACCAATTCATCGCCCAGGAATGGTCATATCGAGATAGCCACGGATGTCCAAACCCCAATGAGGCGGTGCACCGTCTTGCTGAAACAAGGCATCGGGGTGATACTGAAGCAGCTGAGGAACAGCATACAGTTGCAACATGTCCAGATACACTGCAGATGAGTTAGTAGCCTCAGCGAAGAAGAATGGCCCGATAATTCGATCGTGCAATAGCCCGCACCGAACATTCACTTTTGGACTGCCTCTGGTGCACTCCATGACCTCGCCAGGGGGTTGTTAACCACAAATGCGCACATTATGGCGAGTCACTACTCCACTGACAAAAAAGGTCACTTCGTCAGGAAAGGCAATTCGTCTGAGATAACCACCATCGTCCTCAATACGTGATAGCATTTCGACCGCAAAGTCATATCGACGTGTACTGTCATTGGGCAACAAGGCCTGAGCGATTTGCACTTTGTATGCATGAAACAATAAACGTTTGTGTAAATCTCATGTGTTGTCATGTTGGCTAATGTGTGGACGGAAATTGAATATCGCCTAAATGTGCTACCTGCTACCAAGGGTGCTCATGTGGAAGTTTATTGATGTGTGGAAAAAAACTTTGATAGTTTGTAAACAATTAGACACCAGTTTCACATTTGTATCTTACTTCTAGCCTGAGTTATCAATTTATGTAATCAGGGAAAGACTTTTCGGACACCCTGTATATAACCCGTTGCCAGCGATGTGGAAGTCGTAGGATACTCTTAGCAGTGCCAGCTGTGTTGACAGTTCGAGCGGCGCGGTCTATTGCCCGACGAATTTGTAGCAGTTCTGAATCGAATGCCGTGAAGTGTTTCCTTCGGTTTGGAAATCGTTTAGAAGACGACTAATTATTGCAAGTAAATTTCGGTTTCATGCTTCTACAACTGTTATTGTTAACCTGGAACTGATTATCTGAAGGATCAAAAGCATCAAGACACCCCTTTGTAACGCGGGCTTGACCACTTGACGTCACAGGAGGCGGATCTGCCAACATACAGGGTGTTCCCGTAAGAGCGTGCAGAACATGTAACAGGACATAGAGAATGCTCCTCAACTATTTCAGGTAGCGAACCTGGGGTGGGAGATATGGAAGTAAACTTGTCTACTGCTTTTTCTTACTTTTCTCCAGCTTATTTGCAACTAACGTGCCGGCTGCGGTTCTAGGCGCTCAGTCCGGAATCGAGCGACTGCTACTGTCGCAAGTTCGAATCCTGCCTCGGGCATGGCTGTGTGTGATGTCCTTAGGTTAGTTAGGTTTAAGTAGTTCTAAGTTCTAGGGGAGTGATGACCACAGATGTTAAGTCCCATATTGCTCAGAGGCATTTGAGCAACTAACGTGCGTAGAAGTTTACACGTACTGTGCTGTGTGTTTACAAGTACATTCTACATTGCCTGTTTACCAGGAAGTCATGATGCAGGTTTTGTTTACATTACTTGCCGGTAAGGTGGCCCTGCTGTATCGTATTTACATTGTCCCGAGGCAGAACGTGTTATGAATCAACGACAGATCCATTCATTACTCAGTGCTGATAAGAGACGCAAAGTACAATACGATGGAGCAGTACCGGACCAGTATTTCCTCGTCGCTGGATTGGAATGGACATGTCCTATTCCGTGACCTGCGAGGTCAGCTGCCCTTAATCTCCTAGACTATTTCCTATAGTGATAACTAAAGTCACTTGTGTATGGGACCGCAGTGGATACGGAGATGGAATTAGTTGCCAGAATTGCAGCTGCGTGTGATGTGATTCCAAACACACCAGAGTCTTGTTCCCGGGCGCCATGCTCGCATTGACGATGATGGCCATCAGTTTGAGCACATTTTGTATGATACAGTACAAATGGTACGTTCATTGTGTCAGTATGGCATTTGGAGTTAAGTGCAACGCTCTCTCTTTCCTTATGCCACTGTCCCGCATTTTCGCAGGGCTATGGTTGGATTTCCCAAGGTTAATTTAAGGGGTGGCCAGATACCGTTCCTGGCACCACCCTGGTAGACGAGATGATGATGAAGACAGCACAACACGATGACAAGGATGAGCACAAGGCCGGCCGCGGTGGTCTCGCGGTTCTAGGCGCGCAGTCAGGAACCGTGTGACTGCTACGGTCGCAGGTTCGAATCCTGCCTCGGGCATGGATGTGTGTGATGTCCTCAGGTTAGTTAGGTTTAAGTAGTTCTAAGTTCTAGGGGACTAATGACCACAGCAGTTGAGTCCCATAGTGGTCAGAGCCATTTTTTTTTAGAAGCGTGTATTCGTCACCGCCATACTGGCGTACCACCCGGCGTGATGGTATGGGGTGCCATTGGTTACACGTCTCGGTCACCTCTTGTTCGCATTGACGGCACTTTGAACAGTGGACGTTACATTTCACATTTGTTACGCCCCGTGGCTCTGCCCTTCATTCGATCCCTGCGAAACCCTACATTTCAGCAAGATAATGCACGACCGCATGTTGCAGGTCCTGTACGGGCCTTTCTGGATACAGAAAATGTTCGACAGCTGCCCTGGCCAGCACATTCTCCAGATCCCGCACCAATTGAAAACGTCTCGTCAATGGTGGCCAAGCAACTGGCTCGTCACAATACGCCAGTCACTACTCTTGATGAACTGTGGTATCGTGTTGAAGCTGCATGGGCAGCTGTACCTGTACACGCCATCCAAACTCTGTTTGACTCAATGCCCAGGCGTATAATGGACGTTACTACGGCCAGAGGTGGTTGTTCTGGGTACTGATTTCTCAGGATCTATGAACCAAAATTGCGTGAAAATGTAATCACATGTCAGTTCTAGTATAATATATTTGTCCAATGAATACCCGTTTATCATCTGCATTTCTTCTTGGTGTAGCAATTTTAATGGCCAGTAGTGTAACTGCATCTAATGTCAATAAAATAGTTAGGTGATTTTACTCCTATTATCTCCTTAAGCTGGCTTTTCCGACGTAAGGTTCCATACCTCAAATCGTTCAGTGGAGCACTGAAAGATTTGAGGTTAAATTTTTGCGTGCTCTTAGGGAAAGACCCTGTATTACGAGTACCATGCTGGAAGTATTGTGTTGTCTGTAAAGAAGCAGAAACAGCAGAATGGGTCAGTCAGGAGAGCTCAAAGACGTCGAATGTGGGCTAGTCGCTGGATGTCACCAGACTAATAAATTCATGAGGGGCATTTCAGCCCTTCCACAACCCGCCCAGGTAGCCGAGAGCGCTAACGCGGTGCTTCCTGGACTCGGGAAGACGCGCCGGCCCCAGATCGAATCCGCCCGGCGGAGTAACTACGAGGGCCGGAGTGCCCGCCAGCCTGGTTGTGGTTTTCAGGCGGTTTTCCACATCCCGCTAGGTGAATACCGGGCTGGTCCCCATGTTCCGCCTCAGTTACTCGACTCGCAGACATTTGGAAACACGTTCGCACTATTCCATGGCTTACACTGACGCAGACAGCTGGGGTACACTGATTCTGTCCTGGAGGGTACGGGGTGGCGTCAGGAAGGGCATACGCCTCCCCTCTCCCCCATTAAAATTAACATGCCACGTCCATTTAACCATAACAGCAGAACCTGCAAGTCAGTACTGATGCTAGGAAAGAGAGATTTCAACCCTTCCACAACTGCCCTAGTAGACTGTTAGTAGTGAGATTGTGAAGTGTAAAAGCGAAGGAACAACCACAACTAAATGACCGTATTTACTGATGGACAGGGACATTTGTACATCGCAGATGGTGAATGTAACAAAATCGCATTAAATCAGCAGAAAGAATCCTTCGTGAGCTCCTGAATACTACCAGCAGTTGAGCAGAACGAAGACTGTGTGCAAGGAATTAAAAACAATTGGGTACAGTGATGGAGGAGCTAATCGTAAGCGGCACATTTCTGTAGTTAAGACATTTGCGGTGGTGTAAAGAGCGATGGCACTGAACAGTGGATGACTGGAAACGAGTTATGTGGAGTGATGAATCAGTGCATACCCTGTGGCACTCCGATGAAAGGGTTTGGGTTTCGCGAATGCATGGATGATGCTATCTGTTAGCATGTGTACTGCTAACAGTAAAGTGCGGAAGAAGTCGTGTTACGGTATGGGGTTGTTTCTTGTGGTTAGCTCGCAGTCTTCTTACTGTGCTTAAGGGGGAAAACACATTAGGAGGTTACAAAAATCCTATTTTTATTGCATTTATTGCGTAAATCGTTAGCTTAACTATCAAGAACACGCTGTCAAAATTTTGAAAGCGAAATTCGCATTCATTTAGATTTTATGAGCATAGAACCGAGTGCACAGGAGAAAATTCTTCCAAATAAGGGGATGAATTACTACACATGTTTAGGTGGCCACACACAAAATGCGAATGAAAGTTTTAATTCCACTATTTGGCGATTGGCTCTTAAACACTTGCACTCTCGACTAAAAGTCGTTGAATTGGCATGGTATTTAGCAGCGGGCTTATTCGTTGAAGGAAATTCATTCCTTCTGATGGCCATGAACGAGGCAGGAATTGTAGCAGGCACGCAAAGCTTCAGTTATGCCGAACAAATGGCTAACCAGCACGTGAGCCGGCAGAATCGACGTAGTTCGTTGGAATCGAAGGAAGGTCGGAAAGCACTGCTGCAAGGGCAAAACGAAGCCTGCGACGAACAAGAAGGATCAGTACATGGTGCTGGAATCGCAGATTAATCGGTAAGCATTTTACATTATTGTTAATTTCCTTGGACTTCTAATTTCCTAGAATTTGTGTTTCAAACGCATGTATCTCGAAATGACTTTTTTTCACATCTGTGTGCAGTCTAACTCAAAAAGTACAGAATCGATCATTAAGAAAATTGATAACATGATTCTTCACGAAAATACGAATTATATGAATCAACTTGTGAGATGACATCATAATTTTAATAGTATTTTTCTTTGCATAATTAGAGAAAAAAATATTGGAAATCGAAGGAAATTCTTCCAAAGCCTCCAAAACTTTTAATTTTCATTATTTTTACCTGCATATTCTTAGAAAATAAGTTATTAATGTGAAATCAAAACCTTTTTGATTTCAGATGAAAATCGGAATGACTACACCATACGCAATTGGAGAACTATACTCACAACCTTCAGCGGATATCATAGCGTAACTTCGTTATTTTTGGCTGAAATTATTTAAAAAATGACAAAAGCTGTTCGAAATATGAATGAAATGACGTCAAAAATTGATTAAATTCTAATTAATTCTTCCTAGCCAAAAAATCCCAAAAATCAGTGTTGAACAGCCTCCTAATTTGGTTTCCCCCCTTAAGTAAACGTTAAATTCGGAAGGATATGGATACACTGTAGAGCATTATTTACTGTGTACCGTTGAGGAACAGTTCAGAGGTGACAGTTGTTTCTGTCAGCATGACAATGCACCCTGTCATAAAGCATCACCTGTGGGGCAGTGGACTGTGCAAAATAACATCCCTGAAACGGACTGACCCGCCAGTATGCCAACCTGAATTCAACACATTTGCCATGAGGTTCGGATGGACAGCTGCAGGTTTCCCGTAACCTGTGGACTTTCACATTGACGATGAAACACAGAAATGGCATTGGGATTGAATACGACAGGCACCATGCCGACTTGTGTCCAGAGGAGTAACGCTTCAAACGGCCTGTGTTTTGATCCATGCCTCAACATCGTCATCGTTCCAGATCCAAGCGCCCATAACTGCCTTCCCTGGCGTTGGTTCAGGGGAAGGGACCAGGCAGCAAGCTCATCGATCCCATCGGATGACGGGGGGTTCGGGAAAGAAGTCGGCGTTGCCCTTTCAAAGGCACCATCCCTGCATTTGCCTGAAGCGATTTAGGGAAATCATAGAAAACCTAAATGAGGATGACTGAGAGACTCGCATTCGGGAGGACGACGGTTCAATCCCGTCTCCGGCCATCCTGATTTAGGTTTTCCGTGATTTCCCTAAATCGTTGCAGGCAAATGCCGGGATGGTTCCTTTGAAAGGGCACGGCCGATTTCCTTCCCAATCCTTCCCTAACCCGAGCTTGCGCTCCGTCTCTAATGACCTCGTTGTCGACGGGACGTTAAACACTAACTACCACCACCACCACTAAATCAGGATGGCCGAACCGTTGTCCTCCCGAATGCGAGTCCATTGTGCTAACCACTGCATCATCTCGCTCGGTCTACCTTCTCTGGTTTCAGCTCTTGCGGAAGAGTGGGGTGGCATTCCTCCACAGACATCAAGACACCTTGCTCAAAGTGTCCACAGTAGAGTTGGCGTTGGGGTTGGGTTCTTTGGGGAAGGAGACCAGACAGCGGGTCATTGGTCTCATCTGATTAGGGAAGGACGGGGAAGGAAGTCGCCCTTGCCCTTTCAAAGGAACCATCCCGGCATGTGCCTGGAGTGATTTAGGGAAATCACGGAAAACCTAAATCAGGAAGGCCGGACGTGGGATCCACAGTAAAGACGTCACAAGGGCGAATGTCCACTAACAGGTCTCTGGGTCCTTTTGATCAGATAGCATATAAAGAAGAGGTGGTAATCGCTGTGAGTGGAGACGTCTAGTCGAAGGTTCAGTTACTGAAGAAATGAAGGATCAAGCGAGGTGACGACATTCAGCAATGAGTAAACCGACTAATGACGATGACAGCAGCTGCCGCTCTGGAGCCACCAGTACCAGCTGCTCACCGACAGGCCTAGTTCCGGAGCTCCAACCTGCGGGAGTCAGTCTGAGGAAGTCGCCAAGAGGGGCCCGAAGTAGGAGTGAGACAGAGCCGGCGTATAAATAATCTCCCTCCTGAGGACGCAGGTCTGGCGGCGAAACGCGCTGGAAATTGTGCAGAAAAGTCGCCGGTTGGCTTCTTGCGAGGCGGCGAGAAAGAAGAGCCGGGTTTCTTGCCCCCGCAGATTTATGCAGACCGGCGGGTGCGCTAGGCCTTAGGGGCGGTTTAGTAGGCGAACTCGCACAGATTCTGGGCGCGCGCCGGCTCCTTATTTATCGCGACGCCTCGACGCGGAGCGGAATTTTTCTTTCTGTTTTCGCCCCGGTGCCAGCCCCCTGCTCACCGTCTTGTCCTTTACAGGAAGAGCAGGCAGAAGACGAGGTGCCGGCACGTTTCTTGCGCGGCTGTTGAATTTTCGGGTTGTAAACATGTGAGGGAAGGCGTCCTTCCCAGGCGAACCGGAGGCGTATGTGAGACCGGGCTCCCTTCTGGAGCACGATAAAGGGCCAGGCAGACATCTAGGACACCCTTCGACTCCCTAAAATTGCCTCGCCGAACGTTATAGACACAGTACTACCCGACCACGATACCGGGTGATCAAAAAGTCAGTTATAAATTTGAAAACTGAATAAATCACGGAGTAACGTAGACAGGGAGGTGCAAATAGGACACACATGCTTGGAATGACATGGGGTTTTATTATAACAAAAAATAAAAAAAATACAAAAGTTCAAAAAATGTCCGAAAGATGGCGCTTGATCTGATCAGAATATCAATAATTAGCATAACAAAGTAAGACAAACCAAAGATGATGTTCTGCACAGGAAATGCTCAATATCTCCACCATCATCCCTCAACAATAGATGTAGTCGAGGTATAATGTTCTCAATAGCACTGTAAAGCATGTGCGGAGTTCTGGTGAGGCATTGGCGTCGGATGTTGTCTTTCACGGTTCTAGGAGCTGCAGTCTGGAACAGCGTGACCGCTACGGTCGCAGGTCGCATGCCTCGGGCATGGATCTGTGTGCTGTCCTTAGGTTAGTTAAGTTTAAGTAGTTCTAAGTTCTAGGGGACTGATGACCACAGCAGTTAAGTCCCATAGTGCTCAGAGCCATTTTTGTTGTCTTTCAGCATCCCTAGAGATTTCGGTTGATCACGATACACTTGCGACTTCAGGTAACCACAAAGCAGGGGGTGAGGTCTGGGGACCTGGAAGGCCAAGCATGATGAAAGTGGCGGCTGAGCACACGATCATCACCAAACGACGCGAGCAAGAGATCTTTCACCCGTCTAGAAATACGGGGTGGAGCGCCATCCTGCATAAACATCGTACGTTCCAGCAGGTGTTTATCAGCCAGGCTGGGGATGATGCGATTCTGTAACATATCGGTGTACTTCTCACCCATCACGGTAGCAGTTACAAAAACCAGAATCACGCATTTCCTCGAAGAAAAAAGGCCCGATAATGGTAGAGGTGGTAAATCCAACCCATCCTGTGACTTTCTTGTCGTGCTATCGAGTTTCCACGACACTTCTAGGATTTTCGGTAGCCCAAATTCTGCAGTTGTGGGCGTTGGCAGGCCCTCAGAGCGTGAAATGAGCTTCGTCGGTCCACAACATGTTACTCAACCAATCGTCATCTTCCGCCATCTTTTGAAACGCCCACACCGCAAATGCCCTCCGCTTCACCAAATCGCCAGGTAACAGTTTATGATGCCGATGGATTTTGCACGGATAGCATCGAAGGGTACGTCTCAGAGCCAACCAAACAGTAGTGTATGGAATGCCGGTGCGACGTGCGACTGCACGAGCGCTGACTTCCCCGTGCATAGACGAACCCGCTGCAGCCTCCATTTCCTCCTGAACTGTCTCAACAGCATTACGCCTTGTGCTCAGTCGGCCACTACGGGGTCTATTGTCTAAACAACCCGTGGCTTCGAACTTCGAAATCATTCTCGCCACAGCTGCATTTATCAACGGACTTTTACCCGTTCGAATCCCCTTCCTATGGCGATAGGATATAATGCTGAACTAGCACATTCCCCATTCTGATAATAAAGCTTCACTAAAAGCGCCTTTTGAGGTAACGTCAACATGCTGCGACTGCTCGCGCATCTGATTCTCTCTCTCGTTACAGCTCTTTTTATACACGATTGTGATGCGCAGTCACTGACGTTTTGCTGTCCAGCGCCATCTACCGGACATTTTGTGAACTTTGTATTTTTTTTTTTGTTCTAATAAAACCCCACGCCATTCAAAGCATGTGTGTCAATTTTTACCTCTCTATCTACATTATTCCGTGGTTTATTAAGTTTTCAAATCTATGCTGACTTTTTGATCACCCGGTATTACTGCCCTTGGCTTCGAGTGGCCGTTATGGTAATGGCTGAGGGAAACACATGGCGCTGTGCATGATTTCAAGACAGCTATGCATATACTATGGAGTGGTTCAGGTTCAGCGTGTCCCCATGAAGCGTCATGATTAAACCACACGATGAGCGACCGAAGTGGCCTCTCAAACGCAATAAAGTTGTGGTCTACTAATACATTAGGCTAGGTTTTGAAATTAAGTTTACAGGGGCCATAAGAACTGCGTATTGCTGGCAATGTACAGTCACACAAACTGCAGCCAAACATATGGCAACATTTTCGGCCACTTCTACCCGGTAGTGTACGCGGCAAAACATTTCCCGGCCATAAGTGTTTCCACGTCGTATACTATGGCCGCGAAATGAACAAAAGGGAGCAGTTGGGGGAGTGATTGCGGCACTCCTGCTATTGCATTCCAAAAGTGAAAAGATGTTAGCATGAGTAGAGGAACCGGGATTCATAGTTACGTTCTTGTTAGAGGGTCCGCCCCGATAGCTGAGTGACGCCGGCGTGCTAGCTCAGCATGTTCGGTCAGAGGGCTGTTCGCTCTCTGTAATGAAAAAACTGAGTCAGGGAATCAACGATCAACTTGAACGGATGTGTTATGACGTCCGCCCAGACCAAACGCAACGATGAATATCGGGGGAAAAAAAGGGGGGGGGGGGCGGCCGGGTTCGATTCCCGCCTGGGTCGGAGATTTGCTCCGCTCAGGGACTGGGTATTTTGTTGTCCTCATTATCATTTCATCATCATCATCAGTGGAAGTCAGTGGAAGGCAACGGGAACCCACCAGTGGAATCACTTCCCTAGACGCTCATGCGGTGGACCTCTCTGACAAGGCTTACTCCATCACAAGACCTGCCGTAGGGCAGAACACGAAGTTTTTCTTTGTAGGGTTCCATACCTCAGTAGGTAAAAACGCCAAAAACTTCTTTTTAAGGAACGGATTAACGTTATCAAGTTGAAATGTATGTGTTATACTTCAGTCTACGGTCCCTTAGCGGTGTAAAAACATGAAGCTTCGAAGTCAATGCAATCAAAAGATCAACCATTTATGTCATACATGTTGATACTCGGAATCTCACTCCTCTAATATTCATCTCTTGCTTCTCCAGGGCTTGTCTTTCTTTCTGTGTCTGCAGTTAAAATCATTTGTTATAGGTTCCACTTTTTATGCAAACACTCTGTTTCTTCTTGTTACCCAAATATGTTTCGGCGCCTCTGCGTTATCATCAGTGGGTTTTGTAAAAAGTCGACACACACTCATGCTCATAAATTAAGGATAATGCTGCTACATGGTGAAACAACGCTCTGGTGGGCGGTTTGCACGTTTAAATCTGCTCGGGGCATGACCATGCGGTGCATCTGACCTGTGTTCATCGCACGGTGGCGCTGGCAGCAGTCCACATACGCAGAGCTGTGTTGGTGCATGTCAGAGTACGGTGCAGCGAGTAAGTGTACAGACGTTTTCAGACGTGTTAATGGTGACTGTGTGTTGAAAATGGCTCAAAGGACACACGGTTATGACGTTATGAGGGGTAGGTGACTGAAGGCTGGTCAAACACAGCAGGTCATAGCACGTAGCCACAAAGTGTGATCTCAAGATTATAGCAACGATTCCAGCAGACAGGAAACGTGTCCAGCCGCTACAGTACGGGACGTCCACAGTGTACAACACCACAAGAAGACCGATATCTCACCACCAGTGAGCGCAGACGACCACGGAGTACTGCAGGTAGCGCCGCTCGGGACCTTACCGCAGCCACTGGAACAGTTGTCTTCATACACAGCCCTGTTCACAGTAGAGCCTGTAAAGCCTGGTGTGAAGAACACAGTACATGGTCATTGGAACTGTGATCCCAGGTTATGTTCACGGACGAGTCCAGATGTAGTCTGAAGAGTGATTCTCGACGGGTTTTCATCTGGCGTGAACCAGGAACCAGATACCAACCCCTTGATGTCCTTGCAAGGGACCTGTATAGAGGTCGTGGCGTTTTGTAGCACACATATTTCGGCACGGTTTTCTCCACGTATCACCAATACCGTGTGTTCCCTACGTGCCTACGCTATTAGCGATACTTTTGTGTAGTGTCACGTTATGTGGCTTCACATTCTGCAATTATCCTTAATTTATGAGCATGAGTGTAGGTTAGGTTGTGACTGATTTCACTTTGTTATATCAGTTGCAGCCCAAAATATGTGCACTTTTTACAGTTTTCAATAAAACAAAACCCACTGATGATGGCGCAGAGGCGCCGAAACACGCCTGAGTAACAATTAAAACAGTGAGTTTGCATAAAAGGAGGAACCTGTATCCAATAGTCACTCATCTAAACCGACAGGACACTTTCCATTGATCTAGAATCGTGAAATTTTCCAAGAAGCAAGGTTACACAGTACAAGTAAAAGAAAAAACCTGAAAATTGTTAATCTGTAACTATGTCACACGGAAAAAATGTTTCTTTTGTCATTTGTTATCTGATCTCAAGCTTAAAAATAAAACGTTCTCGAAAGTCTCGCCAGTATCAACGTCGATAACAGGCAAAAATCGTCGGTATTGTCGACTCTCGGGATACATGACTTGTCTGCAGACATAATCACGCGGCCCTCAGAGCACGATCCCTTTCGAATCTGGCCAGCTTTTTTAAGTAAGCGAACTGATTCCCAAACATTAGCTTCTAAACTGATGCTGGACAGGTATCTTTTCCAGAATACTCAAACACGACTTGGAAGGCATTCTTTTAAAAGGAATAGAGAACTGATAAGGCCACTACCAATATGAAAGGCTGTATACGGCGTTACAACCAGGTCTGTGATCACCCTTCAGTTTTCGGCTACAGGTGGCCCATACGGAAGTTTGCTGTACGTTTTTAGAGTGTACTTCTGATCGACATGCTTCCTAGTGCCAAGCTTTTGCAACGCTTTTTGTGGAGGGACGCGAGGAACTCATTAACAAACATCAACTAGGTAACGCAATGACGACAACTAAATTGTGTGGCGGATCGGGACTCGAAGCCGGACTTCCCGCTTTACGCGAGCGACCGCCTTAACAGCTTCGGCTATCCGTGCACGAATCACGGCCAGATCCAAACATTTATATGTCGTCGTTGCTGTCTCACAACCCGTACCCTGACACACGCTGTGTAATTCCCGTAAAGGAGTGGATATTTTAACTGAAAGTCGCCGGCTGGTATCGGCGGATAAATACGATATTGCAGTGCCTGTGTTGTTAAGAGGAACGATGTAGTGTCCTTTTGGTCATGCAAGGCGAATATGTTGCTGTTTAAAAGACTATGACAGACAAGGGGAGAGGGAAATTAGAACTGTATTAATACCTTCAACTGCTAACGGGCGTTGATATATATCAATGGGGACATTTGAAAATGTGTGCCCCGACCGGGACTCGAACCCGGGATCTCCTGCTTACATGGCAGACGCTCTATCCATCTGAGCCAGCAAGGGCACAGAGGATAGCGCGACTGCAGGGACTATCTCGCTCACGCCTCCCGCGAGACCCACATTCTCACTCTGTATGTCCACACACAAAATTCATAGTGTCCCACCCCAACACACTCATTACTCGTGGAAGACATTCTTACCACCATAGTGCCCTCGGTGGATCAGATGGATAGAGCGTCTGCCATGCAAGCAGAAGATCCCAGGTTCGAGTCCTGGTCGGGGCACACATTTTTCAACTGTCTCCATTGATATATATCAAAGCCCATTAGCAGCTGAAGGTATTAATACAATTCTAATTTCGTTCTAGACGGCTGCAGGTCATCAATGTCCGAAAGAACAGACACCATATCCATGTAAGTATAAAGGGGAGAGGGGGTTGGTCTGGCTAACACAATCCCCAATCCGCTTTCATCACCAAAAATTCTTCGCATGCGAAAATATTTGCGGCTTTCCTGGGCTGAAAGAGCCGGTGATGATGGAACAGAGAGAAGACAACGTCAGTGAGAGAGAGAGAGAGATAGAGAAAGACAGTTGGATGAAGGCAAAAGCAGGATGAGCCAGAGAGAGAGAGGAGATACTGATGGTGAGTGAGAGACAGTGGCAGTAAAAGAGAAAGAGTGATCAGTGGAGATAGGTGGAACTGAAAGAGAGAGGAGTCGGTGGTAGAGAGAAGAAAATGATGTTGGGAGGGAGAGAAAGAGAGATGAGATATTGATGGTGAGTATGACAGTGGCAGTAAAATAGGAAGAGAGATGAGTGGAGATAGAAGTGGTGAGACCGAAAGAGGGAGGAGTCAGTGAGCATGAAAAATACATGGTGAAGTTGGTGTCCCTCCCCTCTAACCCCCCCACCCCCCTCCCACCTCACCAGAATTTATGAGATGATGAGGTACGATGGAGACATTGCAGTGGGAAACAAAGACAAAAAGAAACAGTGTAAATGACGGAGGAAACAGTGGCACTGGGATACACTTTAAATGAATGGGAGAGAAAGGAGCAGTGGGAGAAAGACGTGTGTAGACAGTGGCAGTGAGAGGGAGATGGTGAGTGTGAAGGCTTAACTACAACGAGAGACTGAGTGAAAGGATTTAGTTGTGTTGAAAGCGAGCGAATATGTTCGGATGCCAATATTTTTGGTGAACAAGGCGGAACGAGCCACTGAGCTAGCTGGTCCCCCACTTGTCTGTCAGAGTATTTTAAACAGGAACATATTTACCTCGCATGTCCGAAGAAACATTCCATCGTTCTTCTCAACAATACATGCACTGCAATATGGAATTCGTTAATGTACATTGGTATGACAAACTTAAGGATAGAAGTAACTTTTGAATGACGCGTCTCTGAAAAGTACATAGCCCGATGAAACTTTGATCTTACAGGGTCATTATAATTAAACTTTCGCTACTTCTGAGGGTCTCCGTGAAAAAAGGGTGATAGCAGGACAATGAAATTTTGTGGAGACATTTGTAAGGCCATGCGGAAGAGAAGTAACGAACAAACCACTGAAAGGAACGCACTTTAATTTCCACATGAGAGCGTAACTTCTGTTAACTGTGCACAGTGTTTACGTTCCAGCTTACGAACGTTGCTCAGTGTGACGATCATCGGCGTCCACGATAAACTAGTGGCGTACTAGAAGTTACTCTACTGCTACACGAAACATCTCGGCTGGGATGTTGGCTGCCTCCCTCGCTATGCTCATCTTCGCCTTCCAACGTCTGTCAGTCTCCCGTTGATAAACACTGTACTTCAGGCAACCGCACAGCCAGAGATTACACGCGTTAAAATCTGGTGATCTTGGTGAGCACGCTGTTTGGAGCGATCGGCCAAAGACGCAGTTATCTCCAAATAAGTTACCGAGTGACGTCGTGAGCAAAGTGAGGTAAGGCTTCATCGTGCGTCAGAAGAGTTGAGAAAGATCTCTCTCCCGTAGAGCAGGGACCGTATGTCGGCGAAGCAGACCGCAGTAACGTGTGCCGTCCACGCTGCGTGTCCTTGGCCCTTGGCGTCCAAGTTCCTCAAAGAAAAATGGACCAATTATGAACTGTACCGTGAAGCAAGCCACACCACACAGAGGAAAGGCCGCTGGACCTGACGGGATACCAGTTCGATTTTACGCAGAGTGCGCGAAGGAACTTACCCCGCTTCTTGCAGCGGTGTACTGTAGGTCTCTAGAAGAGTGTAGCGTTCCAAAATATTGGAAAAGGGCACAGGTCATACCAGTTTTCAAGAAGGGATATCGAACAGATGTGCAGAACTAGAGACCTATATTTGTAACGTCGATCAGTTGCAGAATAATGGAACACGTATTATGTTCGAGTATAATGACTTTTCTGGAGACTAGAAATCTACTCATTAGGAATCAGCATGGTTTTCGAAAAAGACGATCGTCTGAAACCCAGCTCGTGCTATACGTCTACGAGACTCAGAGGGCCATAGACACGGGGTGCCAAGTAGATGCCGTGTTTCTTGACTTCCGCAAGGCGTTCGATACAGTTCCCCACAGTCGTTTAATGAACAAAGTAAGAGCATATGGACTATCAGACCAACTGTGTGATTGGATTGAAGAGTTCCTAGATAACAGAACGCAGCATGTCATTCTCAATGAAAAGAAGTCTTCCGAAGTGAGAGCGATTTCAGGTGTGCCGCAGGGGAGTGTTGTAGGACCGTTGCTATTCACAATATATATAAATGACCCTGTGGATAACATCGGAAGTTCACTGAGGTTTTTTGTGGATGATGCTGCAGTCTATCGAGAGGCTTTAACAATGGAAAATTGTACTGAAATCCAGGAGGATCTGCAGCGAATTGACGCATGGTGCAGGGAATGGCAATTGAATCTCAATGTAGATAAGTGTAATGTGCTGCGAATGCATAGAAAGAAAGATCCTTTATCATTTAGCTACAATATAGCAGGTCAGCAACTGGAAGCAGTTAATTCCATACATTATCTGGGAGTACGCATTAGGAGTGATTTAAAATGGAATGATCATATGAAGTTGATCGTCGGTAAAGCAGATGCCAGACTGAGATTCATTGGTAGAATCCTAAGGAAATGCAATCTGAAAACAAAGGAAGTAGGTTACAGTACGCTTGTTCGCCCACTGCTTGATTACTGCTCACTGGTGTGGTATCCGTACCAGATAGAGTTGATAGAAGAGATAGAGATGATCCAACGGAGAGCAGCGCGCTTCGTTACAGCATCATTTGGTAATCATGAAAGCGTTACGGAGATGATAGATAGACTGCAGTGGAAGACTCTACAAGAGAGACGTTCAGTAGCTCAGTACGGGCTTTTGTTGAAATTTGGAGAACATATCTTCACCGAGGACTCAAGCAGTATATTGCTCCCTCCTACGTATATCTCGCGAAGAGACCATGGGGATAAAATCAGACAGATTAGAGCCTACACAGAGGCATACCGAGAATCGTTCTTTCCATGAACAATACGAGACTGGAACAGAAGGGAGAACCGATAGAGGTATTCAAGGTACCCTCCGCCACACACCGTCGGGTGGATTGCGCAGTACGGATGTAGATGTAGATGGGCGTTCACTATGCGTGGGAACTTCATGACGTTCGTTGACGGTGACGATTCTCAAATGCGATAATTGTGTGTTCAAAGGCCGATTGAACGTGAAGTGTGTGTCATCACTCCACGAAATATTGCAAGGCCGCACGTCTTCAACTTCAACCCTTGCAAGAAACCTATGCACAGATAGTAATGCACTATTGTTCGCAGCACTTTTAGACCGGTGAGCTATGCAATAGTCAGCTGTCATGACACACCTCGTGCACTGCTTGAAGGTCGCATACTGCATCCAGCATTCTCATCCATGGCAACTGCAACTTCTTCGACAGTTTAGGTTTTGCAGATCCATCGTGTAGTCCGGAGCTCGTGGTCGTGTGGTAGTGTTCTCGCTTCCAGCGTCCGGGTTCCAGTGGTTCGATTCCCGGTGGCGTCAGGGATTTTCTCTGCCTCGTGATGATTGCGTGTTGTGTGCTGTCCTTAGGTTAGTTAGCTTTAAGTAGTTCTAAGTTCTAGGGGAGTGATGACCATAGATGTTAAGTCGGATGCGGGACTGCAGCTGATCAATAGCTCATAGAAAGGAATACCAACAACCGTAATTCTTCCTCCAAGTTTTATTATTTTAAGAACCAGTTTTGACGCTTCATTAGCGTCATCTTCAGGCTCCGATTCAAACAACCAATGGAGACATACAAACATTGGCGGACACAGATTAATTCCTACACCACCTGTTGTCTAACCTTTGAAGGCTACACGACCAATATATAGAAGCCCACAGTATCCAATTCCATGCATATGGTGTAACACCCCCCCTGTCACTTATGTGGTTTTGGCGTGTGTTCACCCCAGCTAATTGACTAACAGACCAACAGAGAGTGCAAAACTGCCGCAATATCGGATAATGAAAAGAAAATAATAAGGCCCGTGACTCCTGATTGAACTGAAGTGGCACTGTTGACATTAATTGATTCAGAATTGATCCCTTTTAATTAAAAAGGAGTGTGCATTAAAGTTATATTCAGCAATTGAACACCAGATGCAAATGTTGTACATAAAATTAATTAAGAAAGTGACTTGGGATTTCAACTACTTGGTTGAAAACAGATGCAGTCGATTAACACAGATTTATTTTAACTCACGACCTTCAATCAGCACATCACATGACTCTCCTAAAAGGCAGGGGGAATAAATTGCGTTTACGTGGAGTAAACGCGATAAATCAAAATTAATTCCTATCGACTGACCCAGGCGTAATGCGAAGTGTGAGAAGAATTCTACAATACACGGTCCGTGAAACCCTTGTGGAAACTTTCCCGACGTGATCCAGCAAATAAATCAGTGGCCGGATCGGGCGCAATATCACCGAATACAGCGTGGCGGAGCGGCGTCGTTGTGTGGACGTCGGCCGACCTCGTGGTGCTGCAAGGCTGTGCTCGCCTATTATCTCCTAGCTATCTTGCTCAGTACATAGCTCAACGAAAACTTTCTATCTCCAAGCTCAATCGTTCCGTTTGCTAAGTCCTAAACTGCAGAGATGCTCACTCTCTCTCTCAGGCAAGCTGAGTAAAGAACGCCACGTCCGCACTCTAGGCAAGATGGGAACGGAAAAACCTCTATGGAGACTTCTGCTAGTCCGCCTTGGCCTCGGTTTCCCCTCCAGCAAAATCACTCACGCCAATTGCAGCGCAAGTAGCGTTAATTATGCGACGCTTCCCAGCTCCGACCAATCCCTGCTCTGGGAAATGAACAAATTCCCACAAAATTTCCGTTCCTCTCAACTTCTGTTATTTAGCTTCTCCCAGGCCACCCATCAAGGTTAGCAGCTGCATAAAACATCAATTTTTCTGAAATTCTGACTCCCAGGAGAGTACTTCAAATTCTTTGGCCCTACGTTCCCATCGGAGGCCGGCGTATTTCATTCTGTCGCTCTTCACATGATTTACTTCAGACTCTGCGGACCGTGAATTCAGCGTGAAGTTGCTATAGTCACGAAGACGCATATTATGACCTCTGTTGACCGCTCCACCATAGCTTTGCGCAGCTTTCTCGAATATTTCACTGAAAACGGGACAACGGACATTTATCAACAGGCGTACAAATTCTCCATCTGCTTCCCAGTAGACCAGCATGGGGTCAACCACCCACTCACTGTCACTCATCTTACGGCAGCTGGAGGCCACGCCCCGTTACTGCTTTCTCAGAGCTTGAGCCGCCCTAAGCTGACTACTGTCTCTTCCCTTAGCCGCTCCCCCGGCGGCCACGGTCAGTTCTGAGGACTTCCCTGGGATAAACTTGCCTCCAGTAAACCGACGCGTTTCTACAAAGTTTTCATGTCGCGTGAGTTACTTTAAAACCATCACACAACATGAGTTATTCCAATACGTCCATACTATACCCTCTACAAGATGCATTGTGCCTCTTCAGTCATTTTTGTTCAGCCCTACTGTTCGCTCAACGTGAGTTAGGTGATCTTTAATGACTTCATGTAAGGGGCATAGTTCTTGCCATCTTACAATGGTACCTATTCTGTGTGTGCCAACTTTTGTGTGTCTCCATTCGTTCTTCACATTGGGGCCTAAAGCTGACACTAGTGAAGCGTCGAAACTGGTTGCTTAAATAATAAAATTTCGCAAGAATTACGGCTGTTGGTATCATTTCTCTACGAGCCTCCAACAATTTGTGGTGCTATTGGCCGTCGGCCTCTCCAGAACGAATTCTGAAATCAGTTAATTAGAAATTATGAATAACGTTCTTCAACCCCAGTGCGGAAAGAGGACCTCTCAGTGTGCGTTTAATAGGACCATACTCGCGAAGAGCAGCGGTACTGTTGCTGTTGCTTTGGTAAAACAACTTTGCTAGTAAAGCCTCACTCGCCTTGTGAAGACGCAAGTTGACTGTCTGCAACTGTAATGTACGCTGATGCTTGTGTTTCAAAACCCTACGGCGCTGCACCAGTAACGGCGCCATGCGGCAAGTCGTGACACTAACACTACTAACAACGCAAATCCTGCAGAGCAAAATCTCTATTTCATTCCTCAAAAGTCGTGCCGTGCGGGGTAGCCACGTGGTCTAGGGCGCCTTGACACGGTTCTCGCGGCTGCCCCCCATCGGCGAGTTCTCCCTCGAGCATATATATATATATATATATATATATATATATATATATATATATATATATATATGTGTGTGTGTGTGTGTGTGTGTGTGTGTGTGTGTGTGTGTGTGTTGTCCTTAGCGTAAGTTGGTTTGCTTAAGTAGTGTGTAAGCCCAGGGATCGAAGACCTCAGCAGTTCCAATTTCCTACAAAAGTCTCGTACCCATAAGGTAGACAATTTTCCGTCTAGGTTGATTCAAGTAGTGAAAGTTTAATTGTTAACACCTCTGTGTTTAGAAAGATTTGCTACAGTGTAGACAGAACGTAACTGGAAGAAACACTGGAAGAAGGCGAACAGAAGTGACACTGTCATTCAAAGACAATAATCACACTAAAGCCATTGGGATTTGCGGTGATCTGGTGGATGTTACAAAAGTGGAGATAAGCGTCTAAATAGGGTGTGTGATCGCCACGGACAGCAATGTATGCCCTGCAAAGTGCCCCATGCTGATCACTAGGTTGTCAAGAATTTCTTGTGGTGGAGATTTCCATTCCTCCACCAGTGACGTTGACAACTGCTGCATTATCTTTGGTGCAGGCGGACGTCCTGTAGTGAGCTCCCCAATACATCCCACATGTTATCGACGGGCTTCAAGTCTGGAAGAACGGGCAGGGCAGTCCAGCCCCCCGGTATCGTCTCGTTCCGACCGTGCAGATCGATGCGGTCGAGCATTGTCGCCCATAAACGTGAAGTCAGAGCCGGATGCACTCCCTGAAAAGACATTCGTGGGGTCGAAGTATGGTGTCATAATAACTTTGTGTACCGTGTCGCCGGCTGGTGTGGCCGAGCGGTTCTAGGCGCTACAGCCTGGAACCGCGCGACCACTACGGTCGCAGGTTCGAATCCTGCCTCGGGCATGGATGTGTGTGATGTCCTTAGGTTAATTAGGTTTAAGTAGTTCTAAGCTCTAGGGGACTGATGACCTCAGATGTTAAGTCCCACAGTGCTCAGAGCCATTTGAACCATTTTGTACCGTGTCCTAAGATTTGGAGGCCAGTACACCCATGCAAAATCATGCCTTGCAGCACCCTAACACCCGGACCACGAAAATGATCGTGTTTGACAACGTTCCTGGGTGCGTAACTTGTTCCCACCTCTCGTAACATGAGGGTAGGTGCAACATTGTGAGCGTGGTCGCTTTGGTGTGCTCCAGGCGCTACAGTAGACAGCTAATCACCACATACACATCCCGAAAAACATCCACTAGAGTAGCTTTCAGCATCAAAATTGACATACACCACCTTTCTCACTTGAACACGTAATTTGTTGAGGCTATAATCTAGGCCTAAAATTTCCAAGACATATTTTGCCTGTGTTGCAGTGACACGGTGCATTAAGTATAGACATTAGATAAAATACCTAAACAGCTGTAGAACATGTGTAATGTAACATTATGTACCCTTCAATTAACTATTATTATAGCTAAAAACAGTGTTGATCGCATAAATAGTTTATATAAACTGGTGATCAGTTTCGATCTATTGCTCCCAGATCATCTTCATACCTTGTAATCCATGACAGGAACAGGAGCTGGGCTGGCTGAGCAGCCTGTCCTAGAGAGATTACATCTGAAGATGATCTGCGTACAATAGATCGCAACTGATCACCAGTTTGCATAAAATATTTACGCGATGAAGACTGTTTTTAGCAAATTTTACTGATACACATGACATCACTGTTTTCCTACAACAATGTTCCAGAGAATAACTATTATCAAATTTTTATAATCTTCATTGCGATAGTGTCAGCAGTGGCGATGAATTTTTTAAATGATTTCGAAGTGCATTCAGCGGACATTCCCTTTATTTGATGTATGATTGTAGAATTTTAGCCCAGTCCATTTGGATGCATTAGTATCACTTATAAAGTTAACATAAGAACAAATCATATCACAACATGCGCTAGGAGAATTATAACTCACTTTATGGACGATCAATTTAATAATATATTAAGCCATGTATTTCTTTGCTCCTATGACTGCATGTATTGTAATAAATTAAATTCTACAGTGGAAGTTCGTGAAATACATCATCCTGATACGTAAGAGTTTTATAACAACTGCTCAAAAGCCGGCCGTTGTGGCCGAGCGGTGCTACGCGCTTCAGTCCGGAACCGCGCTGCTGCTACGGCCGCAAGTTGGAATCCTGCCTCGGGCATGGATGTGTGTGTTGTCCTTAGGTTAGTTGGGTTTAAATGGTTCTAAGTCTAGGGGACTGATGACCTCAGATGTTAAGTCCCATAGTGCTCAGAGCCATTTGAACCATTTTTGAAGTTGGCATTCCAAAATATCCCAAAGGTGTTCTATAGGATTCATGTCAGGACTCTGTACAGGCCAGTCCATTACAGGGTTCTTATTGTCGTGTAACCACTCCACCACAGGCCGTTCATTTTGAAAAGGTGCTCTATTGCGTTGAAAGATGCAATCACCATCCCCGAATTGCTCTTCAACCATGGGAACCAAGAAGGAGCGCTAAAACATCAATGTAGGCCTGTGGTGTGATAGTGCCACGCAAAACAACAAGGGGTGCAAGCCCCCTCCAAGAAAATCACACCATAACGCCACCGGCTCCGAATTTTACTGTCGGCACTACACACGCTGGCAGAGGACATTGACTGGGCATTCACCATACTCACACCCTGCCAGCGGATCGCCATATTGTGTACCGTGATTCGTCACTCCACACAACGTTTTTCCACTGTTCAGTCGTCCAATGTGTAAGCTCCTTACACCAAGAGAGGCGCCATTTGGCATTTACCTGCGTGATGTGTGGCTTATGAGCAGCCGCTCCACCATGAAATCCAAGTTTTCTCACCTCCAGCCTTACTGTCATAGTACTTGCAGTGGATCCTGATGCAGTTTGAAATTCCTGTGTGTTGGTGTGTGTGATATCTTATGGGACTTAACTGCTGAGGCCATCAATCCCAAGCTGACACACTACTTAACCTAAATTAGCCTAAGGGCAAACACACAGACCCATGCGCGAGAGATGACTCGAACCTCCGCCGGGACCAGCCGCACAGTCCATGACTGCAGCGCCTTTGACCGCTCGGTTAATCCCGCGCGGCTGTGTCTTGGTGTGGATAGATGTCTGCCTATTACACATTACGACCCTCTTCAACTGTCGGCGGTCTCTGTCAGTCAATAGACGAGATCGGCCTGTACGCTTTCGTGTTGTTCGTCTCCCTTCACGTTTCCACTTCACTATCACATCGGAAACAGTGGACCTAGGGAAGTTTACGAGTGTGTAAATCTCGTGTGCAGACGTATGACACAAGTGACACCCAACCACCTGACCACTTTCGAAGGCCGAGAGTTCCGCGGAGCGCCCCATTCTGCTCTCTCACGATGTCTAATGACTACTGAGGTCGCTGATATGGAGTACCTGGCAGTATGTGACAGCACGATGCACCTAATATGAAAAACGTATGTTTTTGGGGATGGTTCAAATGGCTCTGAGCATTATGTGTCGTATAGGTCGCCGCACAGCAGCCGTGAACTCTCTACAACACGAGCGGCACACAGCGAATACAGCTGGCGCCGCAAACGATGTAAACAACTGGCGCAAGTGAACGCGTCGTCGCGGAGTTAGCGGCAGCGAACACACACCTGTCGATACGGGTTGCCCTGGCGGCGCTGCCCTTGCCACCAAAGTGAGCAACCGTATAGGGGCGCCATCTACCAACACTCTGGCCGGACCTGCGGATTTAAGCGATCTCCCTGAGCCCGTTTAGCCAGTTCAGTCTTCGCCGATGACTGTTTTACTACGCGGCTGCTGGATCCACGACGACCGAACCGTACTGTGGCCTCCCTGTCTGGAAACGTGCGACGCCTCGGTATCGAATGGTTGGCAGCGGTTTGGACTCGTATTTTCTAGTACGGACTCTGATTTCTCCTTGGCGCTACAGCCAGCGAAGTGTTGTGTAGTCGAACTTAAGTTTTGCTTTGAGTGACAGAGAGTCAAATAAATTTGGTCATCACGGAATATTTGTTGTGTTATAGTGCGGACGTAACACTATGGGAATTCACTTCTGAGGTCATCAGTCCCCTAGAACTTACAACTACTTAAACCTAAGTAAACTACGGACATCACACACATCCATGGCCGAGGCAGGATTCGAACTTGCGACCGCAGCGGCCGCGCGGTTCCAGACTGTAGCGCCTAGAACCTCTCGGCCACCCCGCTCGGCTTTTGGGGATGTCCGGATACATTTGATCAGATGTTGTACAACAGTGATACCCGCAAACTTGGCTAGAACCCGTGTCTGCGTTCGAGCACGCATTTCTAGCGGCGTCTGTATATTTCTGTGCAACCCCTGTATAACGCAAGGAGCGAGGCAGACTGCAGGCAAAAAACACAGTGAAGTGCATGCCGCCAGTTCGGAGGGGCCGCTAGAGAAATTTGTGATACATAATCGCTTCCTGCGCAGTTCCAGAGCTCTTTCCAGAAAACAAATGTGCGATCTGCATTGGAAGGCTCACGGAGAGGGCCCCAGTGTAAGGCGTGTGGCCCCGAGGGGGAGGGGATGGAGGAAGTGCTACGCTGTGGCACAGAGCGCCGTTTCCAAGGCGGAGGCGGCCGGACCTGGCGCCGCGAGAGAAAGGGGCGGGAGAGAGAAAGGGAGACAGAGACAGAGAGCATTAAATTATTTTTTTTTTAAGCTCACGCAGAAGTGCCGCCGCCAGGTGTGTCTGGGTAGAGGTAGAGGCAGAAAGGTGGAAGGGGTGGGGAGGAGGTTGGCTGGTTTACGGAAGTTTGTAGGACTGCAACGGAGCAACCCCTTCCAAACTGCCGAACGAACAAAGAGGTTGTAGGAGAGGAGGGGAGGGGGGAGTGCAAAAGGGAGGAAAACAACGGCGGGGAGCACCAGACGAGAGGAAGAAATTCGAGAGGGATCTGAGGCGATCGGGGAGCAGGTGCGTGCGTGCAGTGCGTGCGTTTGAAATACGGCCCGCGTGCGTTACGCCGCCGTTTTACGACGTCTGTGTTCGCGCAGAGTCCCTGCCAGACCGCAGTTCTCAGTCCAGGAGTGGCGGGGCTCCAACCCCTCCCCCCCCCCCCTCCTCCTCATCCTACGCGACCATCCCACAACCCCAGAGGAGCTGCAGCACTGGGGACCATTTTCGTCTTGCAAAATATCTTTTGCACGGGCCATAAAAATTGCATGTTGTCGACAATGTTGTTGTTGTTGTCTTCAGTCCTGAGACTGGTTTGATGCAGCTCTCCAAGCTACTCTATCCTGTGCAAGCTTCTTCATCTCCCAGTACTTACTGCAACCCACATCCTTCTGAATCTGCTTAGTGTATTCATCTCTTGGTCTCCTCTACGATTTTTACCTTCCACGCTGCCCTCCAATACTAAATTGGCGATCCCTGGATGCCTCAGAACATGTCCTACCAAACAATCCCTTTTTCTAGTCAAGATGTGCAACAAATTCCTCTTCTCCCCAGTTCTGTTCAATACTTCCTCATTAGTTATGTGATCTACCCATCTAATCTTCAGCATTCTTCTGTAGCACCACATTTCGAAAGCTTCTATTCTCTTCTTGCCCAAACTATTTATCGCCCACGTTTCACTTCCATACATGGCTACACTCCACACAAATACTTTCAGAAACTACTTCCTGACGCTTAAATATATACTCGATGTTAACAAATTTCTCTTCCTCAGAAACGCTTTCCTTGCCACTGCCAGTCTACATTTTATATCCTCTCTACTTCGACCATCATCAATTGTTTTGCTTTCCAAATAGCAAAACTCCTTTACTACTTTAAGTGTCTCATTTCCTAATCTAATTCCCTCAGCATCACCCGACTTAATTCGACTACACTCCATTATCCTCGTTTTGCTTTTGTTGGTGTTCATCTTACATCCTCCTTTCAAGACGCTGTTCATTCTGTTCAACTACTCTTCCAGGTCCTTTGCTGTCTCTGACAGAATTACAATGTTATCGGCGAACCTTAAAGTTTTTATTTCTTCTCCATTGATTTTAATACCTACTCCAAATTTTTCTTTTGTTTCCTTCAGTGCTTGCTAAATATACAGGTTGAATAACATCGGGGATAGGCTACAACACCGTCTCACTCCCTTCCCAACCACTGCTCCACTTTCGTGCCCCTCAACTCTTATAACTGCCATCTGCTTTCTGTACAAATTATCAATAGGCTTTCGCTCCCTGTATTTTACCACTGCCACCTTCAGAATTTGAAAGAGAGTATTCCAGTCAACGTTGTCAAACGCTTTCTCTAAGTCTACAAACGCTAGAAACGTAGGTTTGCCTTTCCTTAATCTTTCTTGTAAGATAAGTGGTAGGGTCAGTCTTGACTCACGTGTTCTAAAATTTCTACGGAATCCAAACTGACCTTCCCCGAGGTCGGCTTCTGCCAGTTTTTCAATTCGTCTGTAAATAATTCGCGTTAGTATTTTGTAGCTGCGAGTTATTAAACTGATAGTTCGGTAATTTTCACATGTGTCAACACCTCTCTTTGGGATTGGAATTATTATATTCTTCTTGAAATCTGAGGGTTTTTCGCCTGTCTCATACATCTTGCCCACCAGATGGTAGAGTTTTGTCAGGACTGGCTCTCCCAAGGCTGTCAGTAGTTCTAATGGAATGTTGACTACTCCCGGGGCCTTGTCTCGGCTTAGGTCTTTCAGTGCTCTGTCAACAATAAATCCCGAAAATGTTGTCCGGCAACACTGGTGCCATCTGGCTCGTAGCCAAGTGTATAGAAACATTACCGGCCACTGTTGCTGGCAATACATTTCTGATCCGAAAGTGTTCACACGGGGCCACACGGTTGCCATCGAGAGAGGTGGCAGAATTTGGAAATGTGTGGTAAGTTCCTATGGGAACAAACTGCTGAGGTCATCGGTCCCTAGGCTTACACACTGTTGTGTTGGCTGAAGAGACAACAGCGTGTTATTGTTGGAGTCTTATTGTTGGAGTCCGAAATGCACGCAGGCTGGCGTCAGGAGGGAAGAACTATACTGACGTGAGGTCTGGAACATGACAAGGAATTAGATTTCAGAAAACGGACGTAATTAGTTTGATACTTAACTTTAATCCATTAATGATGAACGTCTGTATTGACGGTACATGAGTCGCAATATTGTCTGCTCAGAAGACATAGTAACCGAATATGGCGCCTTGCTAGGTCGTAGCAAATGACGTAGCTGAAGGCTATGCTAAACTGTCGTCTCGGCAAATGAGAGCGTATTTAGTCAGTGAACCATCGCTAGCGAAGTCGGCTGTGCAACTGGGGCGAGTGCTAGGAAGTCTCTCTAGACTAGACCTGCCGTGTGGCGGCGCTCGGTCTGCAATCACTGATAGTGGCGACACGCGGGTCCGACGTATACTAACGGACCGCGGCCGATTTAAAGGCTACCACCTAGCAAGTGTGGTATCTGGCGGTGACACCACAGTCTGCAACCAGTGTATGACACTCCTTGGCTGTCTCAGTGCCTTGCATGAGCTCTACTGGACCCATGGATGCCCAAATGAATGTTACCCTGAGCGCACTAGAGCTCCCACCAGCGTGTCCCTACCCCGCAGTACAGGTGTCGAGAATCTGTTCCCTTGGAAGACAGTGGATTCGTGCTCTCAGCAAAATGAAGAGGTAATCGGAATTCATCAGATCGTGCAAAGCTCTGCCACTGCACCAGTGTCCAGAGCCAATAAAAACGGATCAAATGGCTCGGAGCACTATGGGACTCAACATCTGAGGTCATCAGTCCCATAGAACTTAGAACTATTTAAACCTAACTAACCAAATGACATCACACTCATCCATGCCCGAGGCAGGATTCGAACCTGCGACCGTAGCGGTCGCTCGGTTCAAGACTGAAGCGCCTAGAACCGCTCGGCCACTCCGGCCGGCTCACAACAACAGACACGCACAAATAATGTGGCTATATATACGCATGCAAACTTTCGAACAAAATCGATACAATATTGTTTTCGTTCAGACAAATGACTGCAGCGCTGTCGTGTTCAGAGGAACAGTAAAAAAAGGTGAGAGGAAGGCTGCATAACACTGGCAACAACACGTAGGCAACTACCTCCAACAGCCTGCAACGTCAGCAATATTGCCCAGTCACACCGAAAATCCATCTGATCTAGACACAATTGAGTAACATAGACGACAATGCGACTGAGGGCAAATATTTCCATGAAATGCAGGCTCGCAATGTTTCACCCTTTGTTTTGAAAGAACAATTGTGACCCGCGCAGGTCATTAACAGCGTGTTCACGTCCATAGACAGGACAGTTTACCCTTCTGCGACACACACAGCTACACGACATGCGCACCTCGTGCTTTTCATGCTGCCGAAGACCGACTTTTACCGATCGCAATTATGGTAGCAAAAATTTACAGATTGCATCTCCTTTCTCTACAATATCCAACTACTACTACATACAGGGGGACAGTTATTGAACCATACGAAGAAAACGTAAGTTAGTTGCAAACTACGGCGTGCACACACTTTATTCAACATGTAAACATCACTACAGATATTCTACACTACTGGCCATTAAAATTGCTACACCGCGAAGATTACGTGCTACAGACGCGAAATTTAACCGACAGGAAGAAGATGCTGTGATATGGAATCATACAAGGTTGGCGCCAGTGGCGACACCTACAACGTGCTGACATGAGTTGCAGTTGACCGGCGTTGCCTGGTGAAACGTCGTTGTGATGCCTCGTGTAAGGAGGAGAAATGCGAACCATCACGTTTCCGACTTTGATAAAGGTCGGATTGTAGCAATCACGACTGAGGTTTATCGTATCGCGACATTGCTGCTCGCGTTGGTTAAGAGACACTGACTGTTAGCAGAATATGGAATCGGTGATTTCAGCAGGGTAATACGGAACGCCGTGCTGGATCCCAACGGCCTCGTATCACCAACATTCGAGATGACAGGCACGGCTCTAACGGATCGTGCAGCCACGTCTCGATCCCTGAGTCAACAGATGGGGACGCTTGCAAAACAACAACCATCTGCACAAACAGTTCGACGACGTTTGCAGCAGCACGGACTATCAGCTCGGAGACCACGGCTGCGGTTACCCTTGACGCTGCATCATAGACAGGAGCGCCTGTACTCAACGACGAACCTGCGTGCACGAATGGCAAAACGTCATTTTTTCGAATCCAGGTTCTGTTTACAGCATCATGATGGTCGCATCCGTGTTTGGCGACATCGCGGTGAACGCACATTGGAAGCGTGTATTCGTCATCGCCATACTGACGTATCACCCGGCGTGATGGTATGGGGTGCCATTGGTCACACTTCTCTGTCACCTCTTGTTCGCACTGACGGCACTTTGAACAGTGGACGTTAACATTTCAGATGTGTTACGACCCGTGGCCCTACCCTTCATTCGATCCCAGCGAAGTCCTATATTTCAGCAGAATAATGCACGACCGCATGTTACAGGTCTTGTACGGGCCTTTCTGGATACAGGAAATGTTCGACTGCTGCCCTGGCCGGCACATTCTTCAGATCTGTCACCAATTGAAAACGTCTGGTCATTGGTGGCCGGGAAATTGGCTCGTCACAATACGCCAGTCACTACTCTCGATGAACTGTGGTATCGTGTTGAAGATGCATGGGCAGCTGTACCTGTACACACCATTCAAGCTCTGACTGAATGCCCAGGCGTATCGAGGCCGTTATTACGGCCAGAGGTGGTTGTTCTGGGTACTGATTTCTCAGGATCTATGCACCCAAGTTGCGTAAAAATGTAATGACATGTCAGTTCTAGTATAATATATTTGTCCAACGAATACCCGTGTATCATCTGCATTTCTCCTTGGTGTAGCAATTTTAATGGCCAGTAGTGTAATTTAGGATGTGAGATGGTCGATATGCCTGCTGTCACTGGCGATGATGCGGCGCAGACGAATAGGAAAATTCTGCAGGACCCGGTGAAATTTCGGAACATCGATGTTGTCGATTGCCTCCTGAATGACTGTTTTCAGCTCAGAAATGGTTCAAATGGCTCTGAGCACAATGTGACTTAACTTCTGAGGTCATCAGTCCCCTAGACTTAGAACTACTTAAACCTACCTAACCTAAGGACATAACACACATCCATACCCGAGGCAGGATTCGAACCTGCGATCGTAGCGGTCGCGCGGTTTCATACTGTAGCGCCTACAACCGCTCGGCCACCACTGTCGGCCTTTATTACAACAAAGCTTACTTAAGGAGACGCATTTGGGAGAGATGTTTACTGCGGCGTACGTTACTTTCGCTGCGTGCTCAGTGTTTTTCGTGTTTCCAGTTTCCAACTCGACAACACTTTTTCTCTTGTGTTCAGTCCGGGCCATTTGTGAGTTTGCGCGGCGGACGTGACGTCCCGTGACGTCACATATCCTGTGCTGTCAGTGGCTGATAGGAGAAAACTGAGCATCTGCCTCGTTGGTATAGATAGGAAAGTAATACGCCGTATTTGTTGATTCTGGTATTTATGATGGCGTATTATAGAAATATGCATTTTAGGTAATACGGCTCACTAAAGATCTGTCCAAAACGCGTCATTTTTTGGTATGGTTTGTTTGCACTAAAGGGTCAGCAAACGTGACGCAGACGGTTAAAGATGCTAATGTGCATTGCTCCCTTAAAATGCCCGTGCTTTGATTTACACTGTCTTTGTCCTTGATCGAAGTTTAGATCGTGTCTGGGCGCACCAACTTTCTTCACTGAAATCTTGAGCTCATGTTCCAATTTTTTGTCTAATAAATTGTACGCTGATTTCTTAGTGTGCTGTTTTCAGACTACCGGTATGCAAGAAAATAAAACTTACAAAGACCAAGGAAAATTAAACTTAAAAAAAGAAACTTGGTATTAACACACTTTTTCCACGTACACCATCAGCAAACAAGGAAATTCTTCGTAACTAAAGGTAATAGGACATTTTTCTCTCTAATCATTCTCGGAACTCTCCTTAGGTAGTGCTACTGATGTTACCGTATTATACTTTTGTGCAAATTCAGTATATCTCTTCCGTAGCTGATGTCAAAATTTATTAATGAGCATCAGAACATAGTAGAGATGTATCAACAATAGAATTCGATAGCAAAGACTCAGTCACGATGTTCGTTCTACATCTACATCTACGCAGATACTCCTCAAACCCTGTGCGGTGTGTGGCGGAGGGTACCCTGTACAATTGCTAGTAACTTCCTTTCCCGTTCCGTTCTTAAACAGGGCGAGGAAAAACGACCCTCTGTATGGATCCACACGAGCACTAATTTATGGTATCTTATCTTCGCAGTCATTACGTACATTCTATGTTGACGGCAGTAGAATCGTTCGACAGTTAGCTTCAAATACCGGTTCTCCAAATTTTCTCAGTAGTGTTCTCTTTCGTTGTGAGTAGCAGACTGTAAAAATATTTTGTTGAGGTTGTTACAACACACATAGGCAGCACAAACTGAGCCTTATGGAATCTCATTAAGACTTGTATTCTGTGGAAACCACGCTGCAAGCCTCTGATGTAAGTGCACGAAGCTAACCGTCATTTTTACTTCTACATCTACATCTGAATCTACATCTGCATCTACATGGATACTCTGCAAATCACATTTAAGTGACTGGCAGAGGGTTCATCGAACCACGTTCACAATTCAAAATGGTTCAAATTGCTCTGAGCACTATGGGACTTAACATCTATGGTCATCAGTCCCCTAGAACTTAGAACTACTTAAACCTAACTAACCTAAGGACACCACACAACACACAGCCATCACGAGGCCCTTCACGATTCTCTGTTATTCTAATCGCGTCTAGCTCTAAAACTGAACACCTATATCTTTACGTACGAGGTCTGATTACCCTTATTTTATTGTGGTGATTGTTCCTCCGTATGTAGGTCGCTGTCAACAAAATATTTTCGCATTCGGAGGAGAAAGTTGGTGATTGGAATGTCGTGAGAAGATTCCGTCGCAACGAAAAGCGCCTTTCTTAAGCGCTCGTTTTTTCGGGAGTGGAACGGCAGAGAGACAGCTTGAAGGTGGTTCATTGAACCCTCTGCCAGGCACTTTATTCTGAATAGCAGAGGAATCACGTAGGTGCAGATGTAGATATCTTTTAATGATGTCCACCCCAAAACCTGTATTATTTCTGTGACACTCTCTCCCCTATTTCGCGATAATACAAAACGTGCTGCCTTTCTTTGATCTTTTTCGATGTACTCCGTCAGTCTTATCTGGTGAGGATCCCACACCGTGCAGCAGTATTCTAAAAGCGTATTGTAGGCGGTCTCCTTAGTAGGTCTGTTATATTTTCCAAGTGTCCTGCCAATAAAACGCAGTTTTTGGTTAGCCTTCCCCACAACATTTTCTATGTGTTCCTTGCAGTTTAAGTTGTTCGTAATTGTAATACCTAGGTATTTAGTTGAATTCACGGCTTTTAGATTAGACTGATTTATAGTGTAACCGAAGTTTAACGAGTTCCTTTCAGCACTCATGTGGATGACCTCGCACTTTTTATTATTTAGGGTCAATTTTGAACTTTTGCACCATACAGATATCGTTTTGCAGTTAGTTTTGATCTTCTGATGACTTTATTAGTCGATAAACGACAGCGTCGTCTGCAAAGAAGCTAAGACAGCTCTTCATATTGTCTCCCAAATCGTTGAGGAACGCCAGAAATCACTTCCGTTTTACTCGATGACTTTCCTTCAATTACTACGAACTGTGACCTCTCTGACAGGAAATCACGAATCCAGTCATATAACTGAGACGATATTCCATAAGCACGCAATTTCACACCAAGCCGCTTGTGTGGTACAGTGTCAAAAGCCTTCCGGAAATCCAGAAATATGGAATCGATCTGAAATCCCTTGTCAATAGCACTCAACCCTTCATGTGAATAAAGAGCTAGTTGTGTTTCACAAGAACGATGTTTTCTAAACCCATGTTGACTGTGTCAATAGACAGTTTTCTTCGGGGTAATTCATAATGTCCGAACGCAATATATGTTCCAAAAACCTGCTGCGTACCGACGTTAACGATATGGGCCTGGAATGTAGTGGATTACTCCTACTACCTGTGCAACCTTCCAGTCTTTCGGTACGCATCTTTCGTCGAGCGAACGGTTGTATATGTTTGTTAAGTATGTACCAAAGCATCAGCATACTCCGAAAGGAACTTAATTGGCATACAGTCTGGACCAGAAGACTTGCTTTTATTAAGTGATGTAAGTTGTTTGACTACTCCGAAGATACGTTTTTCTACGTTACTCATGTTGCCAGTTAGTCTCGATTCGAATTCTTGATTATTACTTTGTCTTCTTTTGTGAAGGTATTTCGGAAGGCTGTGTTTAGTAACTCTGCTTTGTCAGCACTGTCTTAAATGGTATCTCCATTGCTATCGCGCAGAGAAGCCATTAATATCATAACCGCTGTAGCGATATTGTGGTGCTCATTTTGTTGTACTTCATGGCATGCCGTCCTAGGCTTACATTTCAGCAAGATAATGCCCGCCCGCACAAAGCGAGAGTTTCCACTGCTTGTCTTCGAGCTTGCCAAACCCTACCTTGGCCAGCAAGGTCGCTGAATCTCTTCGCAATTGTGAACTTTGGAGCATTATGGGCTGAGCCCTCCAATTGCGATTTTGACGATCTAACGCACTAGTCTGACAGAATGTGGCACGATATCCCTCAGTAGCAATCAATAACAAGGCGAATAACTGCTTGGGTAAGGGCCAGAGGTGGAGCAACTTGCTCAGTTCGTGAAGTTGTTTCTCTTGAATAAATCATTCGATTTTTTTCTCA
The DNA here is from genome assembly GCF_023897955.1 of Schistocerca gregaria. Taxonomy (NCBI): domain Eukaryota; kingdom Metazoa; phylum Arthropoda; class Insecta; order Orthoptera; family Acrididae; genus Schistocerca; species Schistocerca gregaria. The sequence continues at coordinate 72,023,851 of NC_064929.1, forward strand.
AATTGTAATCATTTGTTTGTCTGTACACACACATCATATCTACCGATTTCTGATCCGTTGGGATCATTGTGGTTATTTGGCTAAGCTTGTGAGGAGGGGTGGAGGGTGGGGGGGGGGGGGGGGAGAAACAATTAGTTGTCCGACCCTTCCGGGAAAGTGCTCTCTCTGAATTTCAATAGTGAATATCTCCATGATGGACAACGTCTCTTGCACCGTCTGCAACGTCGAAGGTAACGGTCTATTGAGACAAGATCAGCACGGATTCAGAAAATATCTTTCTTGTGAGACACAACTATCTTTTTATTCACACTAAGGAATGAGTGCTATCGACAGGGCAAGTCAAATTGATTCCATAGCATTTGTAAATTTCCAGAATGCTTTTGACACCTCACATTTGCTGTTAGGAATATCACAATTTGTAATAATGGACGGAAAGTCGTCGTGCAAAACAGAAGTGATAGGTGGCGTTCCCCAGGGAAGTGTTGTAGGCCCTCTGCTGTTGCTGGTCTTCATAAACGACACGGAGATAATCTGAGCAGTCCTCTTCAACTGTTTGCAAATGTTTCTGTCATTTAGCCTCATGTAAAGTCGTCAAATAATCAAAACCAATTGCAAATCGTCTTAGACATGCTATCTGTATGGTGCGAAAGGTGACAGTTGACTCTAAATGATTGAAAAGTGGAAAGTGCGAAGTCATCCACATGAGTACTGAAAGAAATCTGCTAAATTTCGGTTTCGCGATAAATCACACAAATCTAAACGCTGTCGAGTCATTTCAGTACTTAGGTATTATAATTAAGAATAACTTAAATTGGAAAGAACACACAGAAAATGTTACGGGGAAGGCGAGCCAAGGACTGTATTTTTTATTGGCAGAGCACTTACAAAATCCAACAAGTCAACAAAAGAGATGTAATGTTGTTATGTGTAATGTTGATGCTTTAAATTGAGGTGCAAGCGGTGCTGATATTCAAGACCATAAAAGAGGGTTAAAATCTGTGAGCTATCTCAGGAAGTTAACCTTGCATTACTGCACAACTGTTTCACCAGGTATCCAGTCTACCTTACCAAATTCCCAACCAGACTAACATTAATTATAATCTTTTAGTAGTCATCTTACGATAACCGGTGATACATATATATAAAGAATATTTAAATAAAAAGAAATAAATCAGTTTATATTTGGACATTTATTTTAACATTGATCATTGAAATTTCAGCATATTAAACTTGATTCATAACTAAACTGGTGCTTTATTTAGGATTGCGAAAATGTGAGTTTGTAATCTTACGGAACACATCAAATATGAAGCCAAGATTGGGATACTGCATACAACACTGCATTCATAAAATAACAGACGAAGAACATATGCAAGAGAAAATTAACCCCAACCAAACGATTCAATTTTCACCCAAAGAAGTTACGTTCGTAGCGCAATCCTGTCCGTCATGAAATTACCACACACCGCTATACTAAATTCATACTAACTCTCTGTGAAATCTTCCCGAAAAGAATAGCTGAGGGCTACTTTGATGCTTACACTACATGCTTCACGTGGTCAACTTGGTTTAAACAAAGAGCGTAACTCCACAATAATTTTGATAATTAAAATAAATTAGATCGAAAAGCAATTTACAAAAGAAAAACCTCGGACTGGTTACTATCGTCTTACTATTAACCTGATGGATCAAACAATTGTATAAGCACGTGGTACTGGTCTCACAAAGAACACCCCACGTGGATTGAACATAAAGAAAAGTCGCTATATTGAAAAATATTGTCAAGACGAGACGTTATAATCTTAAGCACAATCACATTTAAGATTGATGATCTTAGTCAGAGTTACTGATCAACACGTGGTTCCACTTTACTCACAAAGTAGTGACAAAGCAACTACCGGAAGATATTCTGAACTGTGCACAAGAATCACACTGCGTTGCAATTTAAGATAACATTATATATTTTAGAGTTAAACCTGAAATAAAGGTGATTAAATTTTCAGTTAGGCTGAACTTAAGAAATCCATTGTCCTGCGGACTTAGCAGACACGTGCTTAGCCGGAGATCTTACCACTTCAGACGCTCGCCGCGGGCAGACTGACCTGCGCTCCTACCGAGCGTGCTTAACAGATACAAAACGGAAGTGACCACAGAGGCAGCTTCCTGTACCAACATGACAAGGGACGGACAGGACCATACTAAGAATAGAAACCTCTGTGCTGTTAGAAAGCGTAGCTACCTGTTCCGACGTTGGTCCTACTGTTGTCTAGCAGACAGGCTTGTCTGCTACCATCGAGCATGCAACTAGAAATACATTTGCTCATTCATCCTCTCACACAGAAGGAAAGGGGGATGACAGTCTCTTATCATATACAGTATATAAAAGAAAGCGGACGTAGGTTCCGTATGAGACTGTGTGACATGAATGACATATAAACTGTGTTTTAAAGTGTAGTAGTGTGACAGATCGTTCTTGTTTATGTGTAAAAGTAATAAGTTCCACTGCTTAGTCTCCTCCCAGATAGTCAGAAACACCACAGTAAATTTAGAAGAGGAATTTATGCCGTAAATGACAACAGATTTTAGAAATTACCATGAAGGGAATCCAACAGAGACCTTTCAATGTACTTCACAAATTTGAAATTTTATTTAACAGGCAATTATATAAATGGGCCTGTATGAATTGCAAAAGGGAAAACCCTCTGTAGACTGTATCCTTTGGAGCAGAGACTGGGATATACGGGATGAAACATTAATGGTGAAATTTAATTTGAACTAGATATAACACTTTTTTATGTAATAACACGCATTTACATAAAAACATTACGGTTGCTGGTGCCTGCTTTAAATAACCACGTGAGTGCAACGAATAATCCATACCTTCTCCGATGGGCTTCATTAGAGTCTCACATAAGAGGAATCACTTAATGATATAGGAATGTCAGACGCTATTCAAATTCATAGCAGCCCACTCAGTGAACAAAAAAGGAGTAACATGTACCACAAACACATACAATCGGCAAAAGATTTGCTCCACCGGCTTAACGCGCACTACACAAAAATTCGAACCGCGGAACTGAACGAGGATTACAACCCGAAATGCAGAGCACATAGAGAATGCCTGTAAAATACAGTACGCACGTGAAGACAATGTAATGTAAACCCTGCAAACATAGAATAAGAACGAAAAACCGTCAAGCTGAAGGCTCGTTCGTTTTTCAGTCTCGTGGCCCTAGCCGCAAAGTCAGACCTAGAAAAAATATAAAAATTCCGAAGAGCCTATGACTTCGTGTGGCGGATTACCCATGTAAGTAAATTACCCCGAAGAAATTACTGGATGAAACAGATTGCGAGAACTGACGGTTCTCCAAAATGACGACGAAACACGTGGGATTGAGCAAACAAAGACACTCGCACTAACAGGCAGAAATTACGGAATACCGACAAAACTAACGCAACGGAAGAAACAATAATATAAAAAACACAAACACTAGCACATTCACACTGGTAAAAACGAATCCTAATTGAGACTTAGCATAGTTCGCACACCACAAGCCAACATTTCTTTCTGGTTGAACGAAGTAACTACTAGTAAAATCGAACGGTTTACAAAAAAACGCTAGACCTTTCCTTCCGAATGAAATATTTCATATGATTGTAAAGGTCTGAAGCAAGAAAAGAAATGGGTTAAAACTTTGACTAGGCTGAAACTTAACAGGGACCCAGTTACCGTACCCTCTACCACAGGCGAGCTGCCATGAGCAGACTCTGTTCAAGATCCCACGACCGCGTGTCCAGCACCCTGTTCAAATCGAGGTCGCCGCAGACAGGTAGCGAAACTTGTCAGGGAGCAACTTTACCGCATATTGACAACTGAAGCACAACAGCAATAGTGCTTCAATTCGAAAGAAAGAAGTCTTTTTGCGTCTCTCTAATATCACTCCAAAGGTGACTAAGTTGCCTCAGTAGCAGACAAAGAACATACCCGCCACCAGAGATTATGAAAACTCAATACACGTAGACATTACTGACACTGCCATTCTGAGATGGTAGGAATGGGAAAGAAGGAAAGCGGTACAATATAATGCCTGTTACTATAGGTTATGCGTCTTGAGCTAACTGCAATTTAATTAAAAAGAACCACACCAGACGCTTCTCGTTTTTATTAATAAAACAGCTTCCGTGGTTATTCTGCAACATGGATACTTACGTTTCTACATTTTTGTCCTGAAATTTTTGGTTGTTTCAGGTCAAAAATGTTTCTTAACGCATTCTGCTTCTTGCTAGCAGCAGCTGACGTGACACAAACGTCCGTAACTTTTGACTGCATTGACTTAGGAGCTTCAGTTTTTTACGCCCCCAAAGGAACGTAGACTTTAGTAAGCGACATTAATTTGAATTTGATACGTCTACCCATTCCTGAGAAAAGGTCTTAACATTCGGACAGACAGAGACACAGGCAGACAGATGAGCAACGAACCGATACTACACTGAAGCGACAAAGAAACTGGTGTAGCTATGCGTATTGAGACACAGAATTATGTAAACAGGCAGAATACGGCGCTGCGGTCGGCAATGCCTATATAAGACTCAAGTATCTGGGTCAGATGTTAGATCGGTTACTGCCGCTACAATGTTAGGGTATCAAGCTTTAAGTGAGTCTGAACGTGCTGTTATAGTCGGCGCGCAGTATCTGCGAGGTAGCGATAAAGAGGGGGTTGACCCGTGCGACCATTTGACGAGTGTGGCGTGAATATCAGGAATCCGGTAAAGCATCAAATCTCCGACATCGCTGCGGCTGGAAAAAGATCCTGCAGGAACAGGACCAACGACGACTCGACCAACGACTATGTACCGACTTGACAGAAAATCCTAGGAAGTTCTGGTCTTACGTTAAATCAGTAAGTGGCTCGAAACAGGATATCTAGACACTCCGGGATGATAATGGCATTGAAACACAGGATGACACGCGTAAAGCTGAAATACTAAACACCTTTTTCCAAAGCTGTTTCACAGAGGTAGACCGCACTGCAGTTCCTTCTCTAAATCCTCGCCCAAACGAAAAAATGGCTAACATCGAATTAGTGTCCAAGGAACCGAAAAATACTGAAATTACTCAACAGAGGAAACTCCACTGGACCTGACGGGATACCAATTCGATTCTACACAGACTACACGAAATAACTTGTCCCCCCCCCCCTTCTAACAGCCGTGTACCGCAAGTCTCTAGAGCAACGGAAGGTTCCAAATGATTGGAAAAGAGCCAAGGTAGTCACAGTCTTCAAGAAGGGTCGTCGAGCAGATGCGCAAAACTATAGACCTATATCTCTGACATCGATCTGTTGTAGAATTTCAGAACGTCTTTTTTGCTCGCGTATCGTGTCGTTTCTGGAAACCCAGAATCTACTCTGTAGGAATGTACATGGATTCCGGAAACAGCGATCGTGTAAGACCCAACTCGCTTTATTTGTTCATGAGACCAAGAAAATATTAGATACAGGCTCCCAGGTAGATGCCGTTTTCATGGACTTCCGGAAGGCGTTCGGTGCAGTTCCGCGCTGTCGCCTGGTAGACAAAGTAAGAGCCTACGGAATATCAGACCAGCTGTGTGGCTGGATTGAAGAGTTTTTATCAAACAGAACACAGCATGTTGTTATCAATGGAGAGACGTCTACAGACGTTAAGGTCACCTCTGGCGTGCCATAGGGGAGCGTTATGGGACCATTGCTTTTCACAATATATATAAATGACCTAGTAGATGGGGTCGGAAGTTCCATGCGGCTTTTCGCGGATGATGCTGTAGTATACAGAGAAGTTGCAGCATTAGAAAATTGTAGCGAAATGCAGGAAGATCTGCAGCGGATATGCACTTGGTGCAGGGAGTGGCAACTGACCCTTAACATAGGAAATGTAATGTATTGAGAATGCATAGAAAGAAGGATCCTTTATTGTATGATTATATGATAGCGGAACAAACACTGGTAGCAGTTACTTCTGTAAAATATCTGGGAGTATGCGTGCGGAACGATTTGAAGTGGAATGATCATATAAAATTAATTGTTGGTAAGGCGGGTGCCAGGTTAAGATTCACTGGGAAAGTCGTTAGAAAATGTAGTCCATCAACAGAGGAGGTGGCTTACAAAACACTCGTTCTACCTATACTCGAGTATTGCTGATCAGTGTGGGATCCGTACCAGGTTGGGTTGACAGAGGAGATAGAGAAGATACAAAGAAAATCGGCGCGTTTCGTCACAGGGTTATTTGGTAACCGTGATAGCGTTACGGAGATGTTTAGCAAACTCAAGTGGCAGACTCTGCAAGAGAGGCGCCTGCATCGCGTTGTAGCTTGCTGTCCAGGTTTCGAGAGGGTGCGTTTCTGGATGAGGTATCGAATATATTGCTTCCCCCTACTTATACCTCCCGAGGAGATAACGAATGTAAAATTAGAGAGATTCGAGCGCGCAGGGAGGCTTTCAGACAGTCGTTCTTCCCGCGAACCATACGCGACTGGAACGGAAAAGGGAGGTAACGACAGTGGCACGTAAAGTGCCCTCCGCCACACACCGTTGAGTGGCTTGCAGAGTATAATTGTAGATGTAGATGTAGAAGTGCAACCTTTCCGCACACTGCTGCAGATTTAAATACTGGGCCATCAACAAGTGTCACCACGCAAACATCATCGATATGGGCTTTCGGAGCCGAAGACCCAGTCGTGTACCCTTGGTGACTGCACGACACGAAGCTTTACGCCTGGCGTGGGACCGTCAACACCGATATTGCACTGTTGATGACTGGAAACATGTTGCCTGATCGGACGAGTTATGTTCTGGATGGAGAGGATGGATATCTACGGCTATAGAGAGAACCTCACGTATCCATTGCTCCTACAAGCCAGCAGGACATTATTGAAGCTGGTGGAGGCTCTGTAATGGTATTGGGCGTGTGCATTTTGAGTGATGCGGGACCTCTGATACGTCTAGACACCACTCTGTTAAGTGACAGGTGCGTACGCACCCTGTGCGATCACCTGCATCCACTCATGTCCATCGGGCATTTCGACGGACTTGGGCAATTCCAGCAGGACAATGCGACACCCTACACATTCAGAATTGCTCGAGCAACCCTCTCCTGAGTTAAAGTACTTCCCCTGACCAGCAGACTCCCCAGACGTGAACGTTATTGAGCAAATCTGGGATGCCTTGCAAAGTGCTGTTCAGATGAGGTCTCCACCCCGCCTTACTGTTCCGGATTTACGGACAGCCCTGCAGGATTCCTGGTGTCAGTTCCCTCCAGAACTACTGCAGACGGTAGTCGAGTAGATTACAACGTATTGCGGTACCCGTCGCAAGCGCAGCGGCGGTGCGTCGCAGCCACTGTGTGCTCGCCGCGCCGTGCCGGTCACGTTGTGATGACTCTGCCCGCCTCCCGCCTTTCGCCACCTGCCCGCGTCAGTCGCCGCCTTCCTCGAATGTCCACGCGAGCGCTCCGGCGCAACTTGCCGCAGGGCACGTCCCGTGTATCGCGAGGCGATATCCTCACCTTGCTTCCCGAGCCAGCCGCCACACGCCCCCAAACATTCAGCACAAGGCCAGAAGAAAAAAAGTTGGGCAGCCTGCAACTGATGAATAAAGGCATCGCGTTGTAACACTGGTAGTCTACAACTATCAGATATTGAATGCTGGCACCTATTTAGATTGCATATGAGATTGGGTTCTTCCGAAAAGTTGGTCAGAGTCCACAAGACGGCCTCGTGAAACGCCGTAACTGGTCGCATAAGAAGTAGTAAATATTCCAGAATTCGAATCGGCCAACATCAGTAACGTTGAAGTAAATATCCTCGGAATAGAGAAGCAACTTAAATCACTTAATAAAAGCAAGTCTTCTGGTCCAGACTATATACCAATTAGGTTCCTTTCGGAGTATGCTGATCCATTAGCTCCATACTTACAGCCGTTCGCTCGACGAAAGATCCGTGCCCAAAGACTGGAAAGTTGCACAGGTCACACCAATATTCAAGAAACGTAGTAGGAGTAATTCACTAAATTACAGGCCCATATCGTTAACGTCGATATGCAGCAGGATTTTGGAATATATATTGTGTTCAAACATTCTGAATTACCGCAAAGAAAACTGTCTATTGACACACAGTCAACATGGGTTTAGAAAACATCGTTCCACTGAAACACAACTAGCTCTTTATTCACATGAGATGCCGAGTGTTATTGACAAGCGATTTCAGATTAATTCCTTACTTCTGGATTTCCGGAACGCTTCTGACACTGTACCACAAAAGCAGCTTGTAGTGAAACTACGTGCTCATGGAATATCGTCTCAGTTACGTGACTTGATCTGCGATTTCCTGTCAGAGAGATCACAGTTCGTAGTAATTAACGGAAAGTCATCCAGTAAAATAGAAGCGATTTCTGGCTTTCCTCAAGGTAGTGTTTCAGGTCCTTTGTTGTTCCTTACCTATATACCTATATGACCGATTTCGACGACAATATGAAGAGCTGTATTAGCTTCTTTGCAGACGACGCTATCGTTATCGACTAATATAGCCATCAGTAGATCAAAACAAATTGCAAAACGATTTAGAAAAGACATCTGAATGGTCCGAAAATGAAAGTTAACCGTAAATAACGAAAAGTGTGAGGCCATCCACATGAGTGCTAAAACGAATTCGTTAAACTTCGGTTACACAATAAATCAGTGTAATCTAAAATCCATAAATTGAACTAAATACCTAGGTACTACACTTACGAACAACTTAAATTACAAGGAACACACAGAAAATGTTTTGGGGAAGCCTAACCAAAGACTGCGTTTTATTGGCAGGCACTTGGAAAATATAACAGACCTACTAAGGAGACCGCCTACAATACGCTTTTAGAATACTGCTGCACGGTGTGGGATCCTCACCAGATAGGACTGACGGAGTACATCGAAAAAGATCAAAGATCAAAGAAAGGCAGCACGTTTTGTATTATCGCGAAATATGGGAGACAGTGTCACAGAAATGATACAGGATTTGGGGTGGACATCATTAAAAGACATCTACATCTGCATCTACGTGATTACTCTGCTATTCACAATAAAGTGCCTGGCAGAACAGCACGCTGGAAAAACGAGCGCTTAAGAAAGGCGTTTTTCGTTGCGACGGAATCTTCTCACGAAATTCCAATGACCAACTCTCTCCCCCGAATGCAAAAATATTGTCTTGGCCGGCCGGAGTGGCCTGCGGTTCTAGGCGCTACAGTCTGGAACCGCGCGACCGCTAAGGTCCCAGGTTCGAATCCTGCCTCGGCCATGGATGTGTGTGATGTCCTTAGGTTAGTTAGGTTTAAGTAGTTCTAAGTTCTAGGCGACTGATGACCTCAGAAGTTAAGTCGCATAGTGCTCAGAGACATTTGAACCATTATTTTGTTGACACCGACCTACATAGGGAGGAACGATCACCATGATAAAGTAACGGAAATCAGAGCTCGTACGGAAAGATATAGGTGTTCGTTCTGTCCGCGCGCTATACGAGATTGGAATAATAGAGAATTGTCAAGGTGGTTCGATGAATCCTCTGCCAGGCACTTGAATGCGATTTGCAGAGTATCCATGTAGATGTAGATGTACATTTAATGAATTAACGCTTGACAACATTGGAAGTTTAGGTCTGGCCGTTAGTGAAATGGTAAGGCGACAGCTCGCGTAAGTGGGAAATCCAGGTTCGAGTCTCGGTCCGGCACAAATTTTCATTTTGCAATTCCATTCTACAGCTGATGTTTGCCCATATTCGCAACTGCAAATTCATTTAATGGATATCCGAAGGGGTGCTGCTACGAAGTGGAATGGAACCCGAGATCGTCACTACTGGTTGTCGGGTCATATGGCAGAGGTGGGACACCAACCTGATTCCAGCATGAGATTTTCACTTTGCAGTGGAGTGTGCGCTGGTATGAAACTTCCTGGCAGATTAAAACTGTGTGACGGACCGAGACTCGAAATCGGGACCTTTGCCTTTCGCGGGCAAGTGCTCTACCAAGGTAGGAGACAAGGTATTGGCAGAAGTAAAGATATGAGGAAGGAGGGTGAGTCGTGCTTGGGTAGCTCAGTTGGTAGAGCACTTTCCTGCGAAAGGCAAAGGTCCCGAGTTCGAGTCTCGACCCGGCACACAGTTTTAATCTGCCAGGAAGTTTCATAACAGCGCATATTCCGCTGCATAGTGAAAATCTCATCCTAGGAATCATTTGTTTGTCTGTACACGTACAACATATCTACCTATTTCCGCACCATTGGGATAATTCCTTCCTGGCGCGTCGTTTTGTAATTCTCATTTTTGTTCGTAGAGTTTAATTCGAGAAGGTACAGCTAATAAGAAGGTTTATCGTCAGTAACTGGTCCCACCTGGCTTTCGGGAATGGGAGAGGGAATTGGCTGTACCAGAAGTGCCCTCTGCCACACTCAGGCAGCTTGAGGAATAGAGAGGTGCAGGCGTTGGACGAAAACACGGAAACACAGCGTGAAAAACATTCGAACATAAATACAATTGCTAGCCAAACCTGCAGTTTGCGCTGTCGTGTATCGCCACGAACGGCACCTTCACAGTGCCTTCAATACGTTGCAAATGTCACTCGTGTTCAGATCAGTGTTCTGCGTACTTGTGAGGGCGTTATATCGGAAGTAAGTCGAACGTGGGAAAGTTGAGATCAGCGCTTTCATAAGCAAGGTAACCGAAGTGTCTGGTATTTCAAAAGGCAGCGTGTTGAAAATTTGCGGCATCAGGCAAACGGGGAAAATATCACAACGCGGATGCCAGTGTGCGTTGAGTGATCCTGAAGAGGACTGCGATAAAAAAATAAATAAAAAAAAATAATGGGGATGTCGGCTACAAAAGTCACTGCAGAACCGAGAGTCGCCCTTGCGAACCCTTTTATGAGGCTCCATCAGGTGAAAATTGCAGGCGCGATCTGGAATTCAAAAACCACTCAGCAGTGATGCAAATTCAGGTAATAGGAAAACGAGGCTCGGAGCCACTGTAAAGTGGCTATAATTTCGCACCTTACAAGAACTCATCCACATCCTTTGCCGTGATCTACAAACACAATTAGTTTCATGTGATAGGTCGTACAACGTATATATGAATATACACTCCTGGAAATTGAAATAAGAACACCGTGAATTCATTGTCCCAGGAAGGGGAAACTTTATTGACACATTCCTGGGGTCAGATACATCACATGATCACACTGACAGAACCACAGGCACATAGACACAGGCAGTAGAGCATGCACAATATCGGCACTAGTACAGTGTATATCCACCTTTCGCAGCAATGCAGGCTGCCTTTCTCCCATGGAGACGATCGTAGAGATGCTGGATGTAGTCCTGTGGAACAGCTTGCCATGCCATTTCCACCTGGCGCCTCAGTTGGACCAGCGTTCGTGCTGGACGTGCAGACCGCGTGAGACGACGCTTCATCCAGTCCCAAACATGCTCAATGGGGGACAGATCCGGAGATCTTGCTGGCCAGGGTAGTTGACTTACACCTTCTAGAGCACGTTGGGTGGCACGGGATACATGCGGACGTGCATTGTCCTGTTGGAACAGCAAGTTCCCTTGCCGGTCTAGGAATGGTAGAACGATGGGTTCGATGACGGTTTGGATGTACCGTGCACTATTCAGTGTCCCCTCGACGATCACCAGAGGTGTACGGCCAGTGTAGGAGATCGCTGCCCACACCATGATGCCGGGTGTTGGCCCTGTGTGCCTCGGTCGTAAGCATTCCTGATTGTGGCGCTCACCTGCACGGCGCCAAACACGCATACGACCATCACTGGCACCAAGGCAAAAGCGACTCTCATCGCTGAAGACGACACGTCTCCATTCGTCCCTCCATTCACGCCTGTCGCGACACCACTGGAGGCGGGCTGCACGATGTTGGGGCGTGAGTGGAAGACGGCCTAACGGTGTGCGGGACCGTAGCCCAGCTTCATGGAGACGGTTGCGAATGGTCCTCGCCGATACCCCAGGAGCAACAGTGTCCCTAATTTGCTGGGAAGTGGCGGTTCGGTCCCCTACGGCACTGCGTAGGATCCTACGGTCTTGGCGTGCATCCGTGCGTCGCTGCGGTCCGGTCCCAGGTCGACGGGCACGTGCACCTTCCGCCGACCACTGGCGACAACATCGATGTACTGTGGAGACCTCACGCCCCACGTGTTGAGCAATTCGGCGGTACGTCCACCCGGCCTCCCGCATGCCCACTATACGCCCTCGCTCAAAGTCCGTCAACTGCACATACGGTTCACGTCCACGCTGTCGCGGCATGCTACCAGTGTTAAAGACTGCGATGGAGCTCCGTATGATACGGCAAACTGGCTGACACTGACGGCGGCGGTGCACAAATGCTGCGCAGCTAGCGCCATTCGACGGCCAACACCGCGGTTCCTGGTGTGTCCGCTGTGCCGTGCGTGTGATCATTGCTTGTTATTCTCGCAGTGTCCGGAGCAAGTATGGTGGGTCTGACACACCGGTGTCAATGTGTTCTTTTTTCCATTTCCAGGAGTGTATAAAGGAGACTGACGTTGTCACGTACACTTTGTAAATAATTGTTAAAGCTTATTGCATCAAAAGGTGATGGAGTGTCTTTTTTATAAAAACGGCGTAATGAATGATTGCCTATACTAGTAGAGGTTGGAACGCCAGTGGAAATGAAACAGAAGGCGGAACTTAAGCCCTGGGTGGAAGTCCCACACAGGTGTGTTGGTTCTGCTTAAACACGGCAAATAGGAAGACGGACGTCGTATATGTAAGTGCTGGAGCATAATGTAGTCGCGACCGGCTGGTTTTGTAGCCGAACCGGAAGTATTATACTTCGGAAACGACGGACATCTTGGACGCAGGTGAGAGGAACGAAGAAGCGGCACCTCAGAAACCACGCAGGCTGGGTTATTTCCAAGGATTTTTACCGAGAAGTGTACCATTGTACGAGTATAGATAGGTTCTTCCTCCCAAACTTTCCGCCCTGGGCGACAAAAGACTAAAATATGGTTGGTCGGCGTTCGGAAGAATCTGTAGAGAGGGACAATATTCCGTGGCTTCGGGAATATGATTTGTTTTCGGAATTACGAGGGTGGGGGGCCGAGCCTTGCTGGGAAACCAGCAGTGGAGAGACGAGGTCTTCTGTTTTGAGCGTCCGTGTGTGACGCTCGCTCAGCATCAGCTTTTTTGGTACAGACGGACTTGCTGTCTTTGCTCTCAGGTGAGTTTATAGTTAGAACAGTCAGGCACTGTACTGTTGCGAAACTATACGATTCTGGACTTCACGGCCGGGTTGGAAGTCGTCGTTGAGTTCTCAGAGTTCAGTAATTGAGAGCACTTCCTCTGCCTATACTTACATTGAGACGTTATCTGAACTCCACCCTTCTGATTGGGAGTTCGCGTTTCTCCTCTGTAGAACACAGAGAGGAAAAGACAGTATTAGAGTATAGTAGTCAGAGGACCACCTTCTGCCGTCCTAGAGTTTGAAAGAGTTTTATTTTTGTGGCTGGAGTTCTTCCATCGTTGCAGACGAGCACGAGAACCATCAGTTCGACGCACCGGACACTGTACACACGGTGATGTCGCAGATTGCTTCAGCTTATTAGGGCTATAAAGCTAGACAGCTGTGATCGCGTTAGTTTATTTCCTCTGAGGTTTCACAACACCGTGGATCATCTTTGAAAGTATTGTCTTCTATTGTTTGGTACGTAGATGATGTCAGTCATTTGGCGTTATTGATATTAGACTGTGCAGTCATAATAAGGGACAGAGTTGGGCAATTAACCAGTAATTGACTTGTTGTTGTTGTTGTCTTCAGTCCTGAGACTGGTTTGATGCAGCTCTCCATGCTACTCTATCCTGTGCAAGCCGCTTCATCTCCCAGTACCTACTGCAACCTACATCCTTCTGAGCCTGCTTAGTGTATTCATCTCTTGGTCTCCCTCTCCAATTTTTACCCTCCACGCTGCCCTCCAATGCTAAATTTGTGATCCCTTGATGAGTAATTGACTTAGGAAACGTAAACTTTGTAATACAAAGTTTTTTAAAAAATCTATAATAAATATATAAACAGGAACAACGTATATCATTTAGTAGGATTAGGGCCTTCATCATTCATTTATGTTTAGATTGTAATTTATAGAACTAAGAGGTCCTAAGATGTGCTTCGGGGGGTGGGGGTGGGGGGGAGGGTAGACAGGGCCAAATCTTCATTTCAGCATTTATTATTTTCCGTTGGGCACATTCATTTTACACCCGCCTGGAGTAGCATCATGGACCATAAAACCTGGACTGTGAAGCAATGGATAAAAGCTACTGGGTGAATGAGTCTTGTTTCACAGTGTTTCCAAGTTCTGGCCGAGTTTACGTCTCAAGAGTGCAATATGGGTGGGTTTAGAGATGGTTCCGGCGGCCATGCCCCGGTGTTCTATCATTCCCATGATTACCCTGCGAAGTCACATTACCACCAAGGGCAGTGTGACCACTTTGGCTATCCAGCAGTACAATGTTTGTCCACAAGTGGTGTACCTGTGTTCCAAGGCGACAGGGTCCCTGTTCACACCGTCCAGGGCTCGTTTTCTAAGCACCAGGGTGAATTGTCACATCTTCCCTGCTTGTCGCAGTCACCATGCCTCAATATTATTGGGCCTTTGTGATGTTCTTTGAGGAGAAGAGACCATGATCGTTATCGGCCTCCATCGTCGTTACCTGCACTCGCCACTATTTTGCAGGAACAATGGGATTAGATACCCTTGAACGGCCTGCAGGTGCTCGTAATTTTTGTCCATTTTTCGAGTGGTTGAGGGCCCGGCGCCACCTTGGCTCCAGGCTCAGGTTTGCATTGACCTTGAACTCAGCTCGCTCCCAAAGGAGAGGACCGCGGATTCGATATACCGCTCGGGGTTTGCCGAACTTCGTTCGAGGCTCGCTAATAACGTCTTTATTTACAGAGATGGCTCCAAGAGTACTGCTGGCGTCGGATGTGCCTTTGTCGTTGGAGATTATACCTTTCAATACCGGCTCCTTGACCAGTGTTCAAGCTTTACAGCTGAGCTTTTTGCTCGCTATCAGGCTCTTCTGTATATCCGCCGCCATCGTCATTCTCCCTATGCCATCTGCTCTGATTCCTTGAGCGCCATTCAGAGTCTCCGTGACCCATATTTGGATCACCCTCTCGTGCAGCAAATTCACCGGTCCCTTCAGTTGCTAGCTGATACCGGCGCTCGTGTCCTTTTTTTGTGGATTCCTGGCCACGTCAGTGTGCCTGGGAACGAAGCTGCTAATGCTGCGGCCAGGGCTGCTGCCCTCCTGCCTCGGACAGCTTGCTTTTGTGTCCCATCAACTGATGTTAGTGGGGTTCTTTGTCAGCGCGTTTCATTTTTATGGCACGAAGCTTGGTCCTCTCTCCATAAAAATAGGCTTAGGGCCATCAAACCGATCCTGACGGCTTGGACGACCTTCTCACGCCTTTCCCAGCGAGAGGTCATTTTGACCAGGCTGTGGAATGGGCAACGATTTAGCCACCGCTACCTGTTGTCCTGTGACCCCGCCCCGCAAAAAAAAAGGTTCTAATGGCACTGAGCACTATGGGACTTAAGAGCTATGGTCATCAGTCCCCTAGAACTTAGAACTACTTAAACGTAACTAACCTAAGGACATCACACAACACCCAGTCATCACGAGGCAGAGAAAATCCCTGACCCCCGCCGGGAATCGAACCCGGAAACCCGGGCGCGGGACCCTGCCCCGCAGTGCCCCTGTGGCCATCCATTGATGGTGCGCCATATTTTATTGTCCTGTCCCCGTTTTATTCACTCTCATGTTGTCCTCTGTCTGTCGTCTACCTTACAGGAAGTTCTAGCTGATGACGCTCGAGCAGCTGCTCGTGTCCTTCGTTTTATTACACTGGCGGAATTGTCCAAAAAGATCTAACTTTTATTTAGTTTCTTTGCGTCTTTGTAAGTACTTTCTGATGTTGCCCCCTTGCGTTTTTCTACGCTATTAGTGCACTAACGTTTGTGACTGGGCGCTAATGACATTAGTAGTTGAGTGCCCTACGCAAAAAAAAAAAAAGTCCACTCCCTGTACATGTAGAATATGAACCTGCCTATCAAAGCCATGGGCGAGGGGGCAGGCAGTTAAAACCAAAATTACGGTAAATGACTGCTTCCTTTACCAGTCGGAAGCTCGAGTAATTCCGCTACATGTGGGTAGATGCCCTTAGATGGCTCGGAAACCCACGGCATCAAATAAATTTGTAAGTAAATACGTGAATAATCTTGGCATCCCCAGCCAGAGGATGCACAGCCCCACCCCTCCACCTTACCCCCTTAGCCACCCCCTCGAGGCTCGGACTCTCCTTTCCCCCGCGGCTTCTTCCGATCGCCTGTCCTTTGCCCTGCTACCCCACCCCATCGGCCGGCCTTTGTCCGCCTCAGCGACAGGGCCTCCCCCCCCCCCCCCTCCCCTTCCCCTGACGGCTCACTCGTCTGCAGACGCCGCCGCCGCCGCAGGCGCGGTCGATAGGCTGTCGGGATTCCCCGACCCACATCACGTCACAATCACACTCCTCCGCACACAGCTCCGCTCTACTTCTGCGAGCGACTGCTGGAACTGGTTCAGTTCACGCGGCCGCGCCGTCTCCTCGCCAGAGCCGTGCTGCGTCTTCTCACCTCCTCTCTTAAAGGTCCGTCCAAGCGGGCCATGTTTTACGACAATCCTTGACCGCAATAGCGTTTTTTTTGTGCTTTTAGGTCGCACAACTACAATGGTCATTAGCGCCCAGACTAAGTTAGGAATGTACCGCGAGGCACAGGGTCAAAACAGCAACTAAAAGGGACAATACCATAAAAGACATAGACAGGTAGAGGATTAAAAAAGAAACAGCATAATCAAATGTCCTTAGACAGGTTTGTCAAGTTGATAAAACGAAGAACGCGAGCAGCTGCTCCTGGGTCATCCGCTAAAATGGCATCCAGAGTACATGGCACGCCAAGATCAAGACGCAGTGTATTAAAATCCGGACAGGACGTGAAAATGTGGCGGACCGTCAGCAATTGCCCACATGGGCAGACCGTCGGCGCCGCAGCAGTGAGCAGATGGCGATGGCTGAACCGGCAGTGTCCAATCCGTAACCAGGCCAAAACGACCTCCTCCCGCCGGGAAGGGCGTGAAGAGGTCGTCCAAGCTGCGGGAAGAGGTTTCAAGGCCCCAAGCTTGTTGTCTGTAAGTGCAGCCCAATCGGCATGCCACAACGGTAAAATGCGCCGACAAATGACCCTGCTACAATCTGATGAAGGGAGACAACAAGAAGCTGTCCGAGGCTGTAGGACCGCAGCCTTGGCCGTGGCATCTGCAGCTTCGTTCCCAGGGATACCGACATGGCCAGGAACCCACATAAAAGTAACCAGAGAACCGTCGTCCGCCAGCTGCTGAAGAGAGCGTTGGATCCAGTGCACGAAAGGGTGAACCGGATATAGATCACTGAGGCTCTGGATGGCGCTCAGGGAATTGGAGCAGATTACATAAGCAGAATGTCGGTGGCGGCAGATGTAAAGAACAGCCTGGTAGAGGGCAAAGAGCTCAGCTGTGGAGACCGAACAATGGCCATGGAGCCGGTAACTGAATCTTTGTGCCCTGACAGTAAAAGAACACCCGACCCCGTCATTGGTCTTAGAGCCATCTGTATAAATGAAGGTCATGTTAATGAACTTCGGACGAAGTTCGACAAAACGGGAGTGGTATACTGAACCGGTGGTAACCTCCTTTGGGAGCGAGCTGAGGTCAAGGTGAACGCGAACCTGAGCCTGGAGCCAAGGTTGCGTGTGGCTCTCGCCCACTCTAAAGGTTGCAGGGAGTGAAAAATCAAGGTGTTGAAGGAGGCGACGAAAGCGAACTCCAGGGGTTAGCAGGGCAGAGACGTACAACCCGTATTGACGGTCGAGAGAGTCGTCAAAAAAGGAACGATACGATGGGTGTTCGGACATTGACAGTAGCCGACAGGCAGCAATAGCGGTGCCGTCAACAATGCTGTAGTGTGGCTCCAATACCCGACAATTTTCCCGTACGGCCGGACAATATTCCTGATACTGCAGGCTGCTGCAAGTACAGTGTAACAAGTATTGAAGTATATACGCCATCTTGGTAAAGTCTATGAACTGTTGTTGATATTTCTTCCGGGTTACATGGCCGTGGTCCAAGGAATTATTCTATTCCTAACGTTTCGTCCAATACTAGGTTGGACATCCTCAGAGGTAGGGCTGGTCCTGTTGACTCCTGCCGACTGACGAATCGGCCGTCGGAGAGCGGCCAAAATACTGAGGAAAGTGGGCGTGGTCTAGCTTGCACACAGTAGCAGAGAGAAAACTAGTCAAAGGTAAAATGTAACTATCGATAATAGTTTCAGAAAACTTAACTCCTCATCTAGTCAGTTTCAGTGGGATGAGGAGTTTTTTGAGCAAGTAGATGGTGTTGCCATGGGTAACTCGTTGAGCCCTTCGATTGCCAATTTTTTCATGGGAAAATTTGAACAATTAGCGTTAAATAAAGCAAATAAGAAACCATGTTGTTGGTATCGTTATGCAGAGGACATATCCGTGGTTTGGACACACGGTAAAAAGGCCTTAGACGAATTTTTTTATTATCGTAATAGCATAAACCCTAAAATTCAGTTTACCATTGAAGTGGAACAAGACCAGGCTATTTCGTTTCTCGGTGTGTTCCTTGGTCCTTGGATCAACTCTTCCCTCTAGTGAAAAGTTTAATTTTTTATTTTCAGACAATTATCAAAGTTCAGCCACTCACATATAATCAACTACACCCTCCAAAATTCCAGTACATGTTCAGATTTGCATGGACATATGCAGGATTTGACGGTCTACACACGGAAAAATTTGAAAACGTTAAACACATATGTTTTGACAGAGCACAGGGAAAACTGTGCGACTGTAAACTGTTGCATTCATTTGTTGCAGTTTATGTGACAAACTAATGTTTTCATCACTTTTTTGGGAGTGATTATCACATCCACAGGAAAACCTAAATCGGGAAAGGTAGAATAATCTTTTTACCCATTTGCCAAGTGTACAAGTTAGGTGGATCGACAACATATTCCTGTCATGTGACGCACATGCCGTCACCAGTGTCGTATAGAATATATCAGACGTGTTTTCCTGTGGAGGAATCGGTTGACCTATGACCTTCCCATCAAATGTTTTCGGTTCCAATTGTAGAAGCACGTCCTTTCGTCTACTGATCGCACGGTTTTGCGGTGCGCTCGCAAAACACACACACTAAACTTATTACAGTGAACAGAGACGTCAATGAACGAACGGACAGATCATAACTTTGCGAAAATAAAGAAACTTATTACAGTGAACAGAGACGTCAATGAACGAACGGACAGATCACAACTTTGCGAAAATAAAGAAAGTAAACTTTTCACTCGAGGGAAGGTCCGCAGCTACTCACGCTAACCACGGGACAACGGCGCTCCTGGGCTTACGGCACCCTCGTTGTTGCCTATCTTGCGCATGTACTACTCAGTTTCTATATTTTGCTTATTTTTTCCATAGTTCCACATAACTTCTTCCTGTTTCCTCGATTGATCTCTGTTTAGTTTTTCAAGGCCTATACACTTAGCCAAGTTATAACTAAATCTGAAGGGGGTGCGACGGGGAGGTTCCCTTGTTATTATCGACCGATGTTATCCATTTCTGATTTCAGATAACTCCTGAGGGGCTACACGGGACATAGTCTGCGTACTTCAGACTCGCAGGCCCTTCATCAAACAATAATTACAGGCTCCATTCTTTTCTAGTGAAAATCTCAACTAAAGTTCAAAGTATAATCAGTCACAATCTCAAAACAGATCCTTTGTAGGTCTTTTCATTGTCTCTAAAAAATGTCCAAAGTTTGCCTTTTTTTTTTTTTAAGCAAATGCTTGACTGGTCTCCTACCTCCGCGTCAGAAAATAAGACACATATACAGTTGAGATACGATAATTTACATTGGAATATTTACACGATTCACGGATGGTCGGTGCACAGAACTCCTCACCGTTAGGTTCAGTGAACACTGTACTGAGAAGGGCATCCAGGCACAGAGTGAAAACAATAATAAATCTGGCTATTTCGAGAAACAGTGGTCCCGATGGCACGGGAAAAACGTTAGCGATCAGAGAGCTGATGGAACACTATGCCAATATAATGTAACTAACGAATAGCAACGCTTGCTACAACTACACTCCGTTAAGGTAGTTGGCTTTCTCACAGCACTGTGTACCGTTTCCTGAAAAGCCTTCTAAAAACTGTAGTAAAATGTCACAATAACCACAAGGGAACTGTGTCTCTAAAGAATAAAAACTATCCGTGTTTATAATTGTGAATGTGCTATCAGTGATGAAATTTTATTTTGGAACGAGGAAACTCTCCACCTTTACGTGTTTTGAACCTATAATATTAATAATCAATATATTCAGGCGGAACGAATAGAAACTATGCATGTTTATGAGGTGAATGCGCTCAGTGATGAAATGTTATTTTGGAACGAGAAAACCCTCCACCTTTACGTGTTTTGAACCTAAAATATTAATAATAAATATATTTCTGGATAACAAATACTATCAATATATCAGGTCAAGGAATTTCTATGTAACAGTAAGCTAATAACTTGGATGAATAAAATGATCACTTTGGTGTCAGCTCTTAGACCAACGGGATACTTTTGTATGGCGTTCCTTCTCAATTACGATTTTGTTGATTGTACGTAAGTTGTTTTCACAATATACGTATATGGATTGATCACGTAACTGCTGAGGAGGTACTGAATAGAAGTGGGGAGAAGAGGAATTTGTGGCACAAGTTCCATAGGAGAAGGGATCGGTTGGTAGGACTTGTTCTGAGGCACAAGGGATCACCAGTTTAGTATTGGAGGGCAGCGTGGAGGGTAAAAAGCGTAGAGGGAGACCCAGATATGAATACACTAAGCAGATACAGAAGGATGTAGGTTGCAGTAGTTACTGGGAGATGAGGAAGCTTGCACAGGATAGAGTATCATGGAGAGCTGCATCGAACCAGTCTCTGGACCGAAGACCTCCACAACAACAACAACAACAACATATATAAAAGCATATTTCCTTTTAAACTCATTTCATACCTCCCCTCTATGTGAATATAATTAAGTAGAAATAATTAATGGTCGTTAGAATTCAAGTTATGTCGCAATGGCACACTGCCAGCTATTACGTGAAATATAACTAATCACATGATTTTCGGTCTTCACCCACAATATAACGAGAAAAAAATACTTTTAATACTTTGCTATCAGGAAAAAAATATTTTTTGCAGAAAGATTTTCATTAAATATACACGACAAACCCAAAGAAAACAAATAATAATACGAGGCTCAGGCTTGGTAATGAGTAAATTGCTGACTGGTAAAAATCTTGGTTTCACTGCCGTAAATATTATTCAAATCGTATTTAACAGTATAAAAGGTCAGTGTTCAACAAAGAATTTACGTAACGTTGAAAACAATAGTGCAGCTACGTAGGTGTTTGCATCTTGTCTCTCTCTGCAACAATATATATTATTCTGGCATTGACTACTACAGTCTTAAACAAACCACGCGTAATTGTGAGCTAGCCGTGCTTCTCGTCAACAGAAGTTAAATGTTACAACCCAACCTAGCACCTTTGCTGAGAATTATTTGCCTATGTAGCAAGATTGATATTTGACCCGGTACTACGAGCGTGAGAAATTACGTGACGTCACGACGTTTAATATTTCTATGCACGATTCCAAAAGTAACAAACCGATAGGGTAATTTCCATGAATGATTGCCTATCGAAGTCACTGTGTCCAAACGATACATATTGAACGTGCGATCGTAAATC
Organism: Schistocerca gregaria; assembly: GCF_023897955.1. Taxonomy (NCBI): domain Eukaryota; kingdom Metazoa; phylum Arthropoda; class Insecta; order Orthoptera; family Acrididae; genus Schistocerca; species Schistocerca gregaria. The sequence continues at coordinate 72,045,773 of NC_064929.1, forward strand.
GATTACGCAACTCTGGTGGCGGACATTACGAGTATGTTTACCATGGTCATTACAGCAATGACAAAATAAGAGCGTTATAAAAATACGTGCAATTGGAAAGGTGATGTTTCACCTTACTTGTCATCGGTGTTCTCGTCATGTTAAAAGTCCTGGTCTGGATGGAAAATTTTGAAGGAGTCGAACCATGTATTCTTCCGGATACTCGTTCGTTTTCCACACTGTCTGTAATGAAAATTGTAACGGTATTTCAGCATCGAAACTGTTCTTACGAAGTTTTACAAACTTCTCACCACGACAGTCTACACAGTCCCCTCTTCCCTCGTCTGGTGGTACTCCATATTCGCAACAAAAAGTCAAACAATTTTCTACCCTGGATAAACATGGAATTAGATTTTTCCATGTGAGAGAATCCGCCGAAGAAACACCAAGAACTAAGACATCCCACTCACTAACGACATAAATCGTCTGGATTTCCCTAGCAACTCACAAATAATTCGCGGACGTATCAAATGTAGAGCAACTACAGGAACAACGGGAAACAGATAAAAATTACGATCACAAATAATTGATCACAACGCCCGTCACCGGCGTTGTATGATCGATTTACTATCGCAAGTTCGATATGTATCGTTTGGACCCAGCGACTTCGATAGACAATCATTCATGGAAATTACCCTTCACCCCGAACTACGAGCGTGAGAAATTATGTGGCATCACGACTTATAAATATTTTCATGCACGATTCCAAAAGAGAGAGAGAGAGAGGCTACATAACTGTTGTCGAACAACGCAGCCGTTTATTTTTGCTCCAGTAAAAACTCACGTGTGAACCGTCAGTGTCGAAGCCTCCTAAGAAGCACGGCCGCTACTCTTCTTCTTCTTCTTCTTCCTCTGAAATCGCAACTGGTTAGGCCCCGCTGAGCAGGGTCCGTGTAGCAGAGAGACTGGCGCAGACGCCTACCGTTGCCCGGCAACGTACGTCGGCGGATAAGACAACAATCACTGACTCTGGCAAATACGATCGCCGCCATAAACGCGTTGGCGTGCGAGTACGTAGCCCATAAGACCCTACGGCTACAATTGCCTACATTCAATTTGACTGCGCATTACCTCCAACAAACGTATATTTTTCGCAATGGAAAGCTGTGGTAGGCACTTGTGAATGTTCAACCTTTTCATCATGAGCAAATACCGCCAGGAGTTGGACTCATGGTCACCAGAGAATACGGATGCGCTTGTTTCACTATTTTCCACTGTATACTTGAATATTGTTATTGGAACTTTGCTTGGTAACTGCTGAACGATCAGTTTACGACACTCATGCTCATAAATTTTGGACAACGCTGATATATGGCGAAAGAATGTTCTGGTGGGCGGTTTGCGGGCTTAAATCACCTCGGGGTATGACCATGCGGTGCATTTGAGCTGCGGTCGTCGCACGGTGGCGCTGGCAGCAGCCCACATACGCAGAGGTGTGTTGTTGCATGTCAGAGTACGGTGCAGCGAGTAGGTGTGCAGACGTTTTCAGACGTGCTAATGGTGACTGTGTGTTGAAAATGGCTCGAAGAAAACATATTGATGACGTTATGACGGGTAGAATACCAGGGCGACTGGAGGCTGATCAAACACAGCAGGTCGTAGCACGGGCCCTCCGTGTGCCACAAAGTGTGATCTCAATATTATGGCAACGATTCCAACAAACAGGAAACGTGTCCAGGCGCTACAGTACGGGACGTCCACAGTGTACAACACCACAACAAGACCGATGTCTCAACATCAGTGCCCGCAGACGGCCACGGAGTACTGCAGGTAGCCTTGCTCGGGACCTTACCGCAGTCGCTGGACCAGTTGTCTCCAAACACACATACAGTCTACAGACGACTGAACATACATGTTTTATTCGCCCGGAGTCCTGCAAGCTGCGTTCCACTGACCCCCGGTCACAGGAGAGCCCGTAAAGCCTGGTGTCAACAACACAATACATGGTCATTTGAAGAGTGGTCGCAGGTATGTTCACGGACGAGTACAGGTATAGTCTGAACAATGATTCTCGCCGGGTTTTCATCTGGCTTGAACCAGGAACCAGATACCAACCCCTTAATGTCCTTGAAAGGGAGCTGTATGGAGGTCGTGGTTTGAGGGTGTGAAGTGGGATTATCATCGGTGAACGTACACCCGTGCATCTCTGTGACAGAGGTACTGTAACAGGTCAGCTGTATCGCGACGCCATTTTGCACCATTATGTCCGCCTTTTCAGTGGTACAGTGGGTCCCATCTCCCTCCTGATGGCTGATAACGCACAGCCCCACCGATGTGCCATCGTGGAGGAGTAGCTTGAAACAGAAGATACCAGGCGAATGGAGTGACCTGCCTGTTCTCCAGACCGAAACCCCATCGAGCACGTCTGGGATGCTCTCGGTCGACGCATCGCTGCACGTCTTCAAACCCCTACGACAGTTCAGGAGCTCCGACAGGCACTGGTGCAAGAATGGGAGGCTATACCCCAGCAGCTGCTCGACCACATGATCCGGAGTATGCCAACCCGTTGTGCGGCCTGTGTACGTGTGCATGGTGATCATATCCCATACTGATGTCGGGGTACATGCACAGGAAACAGTGGCGTTTTGTGGCACATGTTGAAACGTCCCCTTGGAAAAATTATACAAAACTGTGCTTAAACTGACACAAAATATTTTTAGCGCAACGCATCTGACTTTCAATAATCCCTACAAAAGAATGGCCCTGACTAACATTAAACTATACCTATCACAAATCACTTACCTCACTAAAATTCTTCGTTACTCGAACTACTGCAATACAGCGAGCACCACTACTGCCAGCTAAATAAAAGATTCAAATTACTGAAGGCACTAACTACTGATAGGTATAGTTAGCAAATGAAAGATTTTAATACAGAACAAACAATGTATTTACCTTAATATCATCAAAAGTCATAATATATATAGCAGTTCATGGCATCCATTCTTACAAATTTCAAAACTCCGCCATCTCTCTCCCCACATCCACCACTGCTGGCGGCTCCCCTACAACTGCGCAACGCTACGCGCTGTTAACATCCAGCTGCCCAACACTACAATGGCGAGTATTACAACAATGCCAACCAGCCACAGACTGCACACAGCACAGTCGGTGATTTTCATACAGAGCGCTATGTGGCGTTACCAATAAAAAAAACCTAAATAGCCTACTTGCAATGTGTTTCGGGATGGTTTTCTCAATTTATCATCAATACTGTGGAGTTATAGATGTATGTCGTGTGTGTTCTCAACGGCCTATGCTATTAGCGCCAGTTTTTCTGTAGTACCACGTTGGGTAGCACCACATTCCGCAATTATCCTTAATTTATGAGTATGAGTGTACATATTACAACTGAGAATATTTCGTACAGTACTAAATGCATGAAGGTCTGGTTCAAACGGAAGAACTGGGGAGATTAGAAGGAACAGAGGAAGTAGTTCCGGAGCCAACATCGGACAGGATAAAAACCATCCTGGAGGCTCTTAAAAACAATTGGACTCCAGGCGGCAGTGGTGTCAATGCGAAGTTGTTTCGGCACGGGGAGGTAGCGGTAATAGAAGGACTCAGGCAGCTTATGGCCGAAATATGATCAGCCGAGGAGATTCCCGCCGATTGGAAAAGGGAATCGTATGCCCGATTTCTGAAGACGGCGATGTCACAAAAGTGCATAATTATCAAGAGATCTCGCTGCCAGAGTAAGGGTACAAAACGCTCACCACTCTAATACTAAGTTGACTAAAACCATTGCTCGTGGGGATCGCAGGCACATACCAGAGCGGATTTACCCCTGGACGTTCAGCCACCGGCCACATCTTCACATTGAGACAGATGATGGAGCAGTTTTATGAATTCGATAAAGAACTATACCTCATACTCATTGACTTCCGGCAGGAATATGGTAGCATATTTGGAAGATAATGCGGGAGTTTAGTATACCAGTCAAGAACATTAGACTGATTTGCAGCTTGTTACAACGGATCAAGTTATCAAGTACGCTTTGCGAGTCAATTGCCGGCACCCTTCACAGTTATGAACGGGTTGAGACAGGGCGATACTCCCTCATCAGTTCTGTTCAACATAGCGCTGGAAAAGGTAGGATATGCAGTTGGCCATAATAGGGTGATGGAGATGGTGGGAAGTAACATGATTCTTTCATCTGCAAATGATGTGGTGATTGTGGGTGAAACTCCGAATGAGGTAACGGCAGATACATCTCGATTTATATTAGAATCGAGCAAACTAGGGTTGCTGATGAACCCTGAGAAAACAAAGTATATGGTAGTCCCTCGTCGACAAAATTATATGGGCGCCACCAATGTAGACGGTCATAATTCTGAAAGAGTTGAAAAATCCAAGTATCTAGGATCAATATTGTCGAATAAAAGGGAGATAGAGAGTGAAATTCAACGAAGAATAGTAAGTGCGAACCGGGTGTAGCACAGTTTAAACCACCTATACTTGCCCCGCACCGTATCCCAGGAAAGGAAAATATAGCTATTTAATGTCACTCGAGGGATCGATTGTATTGTATGGTTGCGAGACACGGGCAAGAACACAAACGATGGAAGAGGAAGATTTTAAGGAAAACTTATGGCCTGGTATACAATGAAGCAACTGTGAGACGGAAAAGAAGGCACGCTGAAGATCTGTATCGACGATTTAAGAAATCTGATACTGGGAGAGTGATAGCAAGAAGAAGGCTACAATGAGCAGGACATGACCTATGAGCAGACAGCGCACTCCCTAACCGAGTATTTCTACACTAGCCAACTGGTAGACGTCCAAAAGGTCGTCCACGAACGAGGCAGAGAGACAGGATCTCAGTGACCCTGGATGAAGCAGATTGAACAGCCAGCACTGAAGATACCCGGAACAGAAGTAAATGGGCAAACATACGTAATAAATTTCTGTGATGTTACAACTATTGTGTCGTGATTGGTGGATCTGATGTGTTAGTCATTTCATTATTTCTAGTATTTCTTCTATTTGTATATTTTTTTGTTCTGCCATAGGCCCAAATGGCCTGTGTATGTGATGGTGATGATGATGATTATGATAAGAGAATATTCGATAATTAGTTATTTTACTCCATAAAACGAAGCCAAGAGTACAATGCATGTTTTGAAAAAAAAATCACCTAAGAACATTACCACTAAAAAAATTTCCTTCCTCCAGAAGAAATTCAGATCTGAAAGGGTTAGGCTGAAGGGTATGCCCACCATTGTCCAGTATGAGACAGTACTCCAAGGTCTCACCAAGGAAGTGTGACACCTCCCCCACTGTAACACAGCAGTAGTACCTTCCCCTGCAAACACACACGATTTTTTAAACAATCTAACTCCCATGTACAAAACAGATTCAAATGTCCTGTTATTTTACAAATGAGTTGATGTGTTAAATATATCAACAGCGTATGATCCAAGAGGGGACATGGATAGTTTTACTTCCTTCGTCATCCTTTTTGTGAAAAGACATTGGCATCGCTTGTAGAACTTCTAAGGTGGCAGATTAAACGAAGGTCAATTTTGTAAGGTATCAGGCAAATCCAACACCTTCCATGAAAACCCTGACATGATAAGAAAATCCAGTAATATGTCACATAGCTCCGAATAAATCGTGACATTAAATTAACCAAAGTAATATGTATAATGAGTGAGCAAATGGAATACCACAGATTAACACAAGAATGCCTAAATGCATGTCATACCTTCCCACCGTGAGACAGACGCAGTTCCGAGGGGAGAAACGAGAACAGAAGCCGAGAGTAGAACCGTGTTAAGCTAGAAGGCCCTGCGATAAGGGACGGACTGGACACCCACGTCGACAGCTAACCACTAGGACAATGCCAGCTGCAAATTTTAGCGTGAGACTATTTCGCGTCTCTGTTACGTCAAGAACCACCCCCCAGCCCATGTTAAAAGATAGAGCCCTCCAGAAGAACAGTATAGATCTTACGATAATGCTAAAAGGACCACACCAGCTCCAGGTTTTAGCGTGAGACTTCTTCGCGTCTCTGTTACGTTGCAAACTTTAAAAACATTGCCCCACCACGAAAAGTAATAAGTTTCTCATTGGATAGACAGAATTTTTGTAGGCGGAGCTTAAGGTTAACATTGAGACCCTGATTGGTCAGATGAAAACACAGCCAGATAGTTTTTTTAAACCAACTTCGGTAAATTGTAGTAAGGAGAAGTTAGGAGAGTGTTGCTTCCGAGACGGCGAGGTGAGCGGAGCTGTACTGCCCGCCGCCCCCTGACGAACACCGACAAGGTAATGAAAGCACGCGTTTTGCATAACAGCGCATAAGGCTTCACTCAGAACTGCAGAAGTCTCATCTGTTACACCCCCTTTTTGCGTAATACTAGCGTCGATCGTTAATTAAAACTCATGGTGTTCACATTTGCCACTTGAAGTAAAGATCTGAAACGCGATGATTTTTCTGTTATATAGTTATTGAGAAGCCACATCAGCCACTGTAATTGACGACAAGTTAGATAAGTAATTAAAGATAATTGAGGGTCACTGTAGACCATTTTGATAGTTTTCTCTTTTGTGAAACTTAATTGAAACCTAGATTATAGATGTGATATGGCATAGGTCATCCTTCGATCCATTATAGAACTTGGAAACCCATTGAGGGAATATTCGTTCACATTTTTGTTGAACACAGTTGGTTTTTACCATCCTGTATTAAAACACTTCCTTTTATCAATAGTGCAATTTATAAACGATGCTTTGTGAGTAGAATAAAATTTCCAATGGTAAACTTAACTGCTTTTTCGACGTTATTTTACCAGCTAACTAAAAATAGGAAAGCCTTGAACCCCTTCCACTACATTTAGTTAGTATTAAGATTCTTTTACAGGGAGTGCAGTGGAGCTGACGATGAGATCATTCAGTATTTGGTTATATCATCGCTAGTCTCACTGAACTCTTCTGAATTGTACATGTCATGTGTGGTCTGGCGTCTCCTTACCAGCAACAGGTCCCAGGTTCAAACTAGTCAGTTCCCTAAAAAACACGCTCAGAGCGTCGTTGCGCGAAAGTCGCTACACCAAGATGAAATGCAGATGATAAACGGGTATTCACTGGACAAATATATTATACTAGAACTGACATGTGATTACATTTTCACGCAATTTGGATGTATAGATCCTGAGAAATCAGTACCCAGAACAACCACCTCTGGGCGTAATAACGGCCTTGATACGCCTGGACATTGAGTCAAACAGAGCTTGGATGGCGTGTACAGGAACAACTGCCCATGCAGCTTCAACACGATGCCACAGTTCATCAAGAGTAGTGACTGGCGTATTGTGACGAGCCAGTTGCTCGGCCACCATTGACCAGACGTTTTCAATTGGTGACAGATCTAGAGAATGTGTTGGACAGGGCAGCAGTCGAACATTTTCTGTATCCAGAAAGACCCGTACAGGATATGCAACATGCGGTCGTGCGTTATCGTGCTGAAATGTAGGGTTTCGCAGGGATCGAATGCCACGGGTCGTAACACATCTGAAATGTAATTTCCACTGTTCAAAATGCCGTCAGTGTGAACAAGAAGTGACAGAGACGTGTAACCAATGGCACCCCATACCATCACGCCGGGTGATACGCCAATATGGCGATGACGAATAAACGCTTAAAAATGTGCGTTCACCGCGATATCGCCAAACACGGATGCGACCATCATAGTGCTGTACACAGAACCTGGATTCATCCGAAAAAATTACGTTTAGCCATTCGTGCACCCAGGTTCATCGTTGAGTACACCATCGCAGGCGCTCCTGTCTTTGATGCACCGTCAAGGGTAACCGCAGCCACGGCCTCCGAGCTGATAATCCGAGCTGCTGCAAACGTCGTCGAACTGTTCGTGCAGATGGTTGTTGTCTTGCAAATGTCCCCATCTGTTGACTCAGGGATCGAGACGTGGCTGCACGATCCGTTACAGCCATGCGGATAAGATGCCTGTCATCTCGACTCCTAGTGATACGAGGCCGTTGGGATCCAGCACGGCGTTCCGTATTACCCTCCTGAACCCACCGATTCCATATTGCACTAACAGTCATTGGGTCTCGACCAACGTGAGCAGCAATGTCGCGATACGATAAACCGCAATCGCGATAGGCTCCAATCCGACCTTTATCAAAGTCGGAAACGTGATGGTACGCATTTCTCCTCCTTACACGAGGCATCGCAACAACGTTTCACCAGGCAACGCCGGCCAGCTGCCGTTAGTGTATGAGAAATCAGTTGTAAACTTTCGTCATGTGAGCACGTTGTAGGTGTCGCCACCGGCGCCAATCTTGTGTGAATGCTCTGAAAAGCTAATCATTTGCATATCACAGCATCTTCTTCCTGTCTCTTAAATTTCGCGTCTGTAGCACGTCATCTTCGTGGTGTAGCACTTTTAATGGCCAGTACCGTAATTTAATATTTTGTCAATATATTCTTTCTGCGAAATGCTAAGACGAATGGCACCCTGTCTGCCATGAGAACGCATCTTATCGGACCTGTGGAGGAGGGATTTCTTTATCTCAACAAAAGCCATGTGCACGTCACACGTACGAAACTAACCTAGTAATCGGGAAAAATACCTTCAACAGTGACTTAAGAACACGCTTAGACTCCCTTTAGACAACTTTTACAACTTTTAGTAGTTGCCACTGCTCACAACTGCAAAAACAAAACAATAAAGTCTGACCCACTGCTAAAAACAACGCGACCGAACAACAGCAGACCTGCGTTGCCTAAGTCGCGCTCCTGTTTGTGCAGCTCGGTGGAAATATTTTGGTTACTGGGCGCAATATTTTAGTAGCTCCGGCGGGACAAAAAAATAATGTTGGCATTCAGCACTTTGGTTTATTCAGGAAATGCTCTACGTGTTTGCAAATAGCGGACAGACTAATTTGCCAGGCATGTGTCTGATGTCGCGAGAAAATATCGAGCGAAGTATGTTGACAAACAACTTTTCAAACAACAAGAATGCGAGTTATTAGAGTGGCTTTATCTATTAGTTTGCTTTGGCCGCGAACTGCATTAAATCCGTCAGATGTGTGTATCTGTGGCGCACACGCCCGTATCTCTCTGCGCGTGTGTGTATGTGCGTCCAAGTGCGCGAGCGCGCGCGCGCGTGTGTGTGTGTGTGTGTATGTGGTGGTCGTCTCGCTGAAGAATCGAATGCGTGTGCAGTGGGATTACTGTTTTCTGTGCGTCGAACTGCTGCGTTTGGGAGCCTAGATCATAGACTGACCTCTTGGCGGTTAAAACATTGTGATGCAGAAACGGCGATTTTCTTAGCAATAGAAAACGAAGTAGTTAACGGACCATGGTGCAGAGAATAACGTAGCAAGCAAAGTAATGGAAGACGGCAAATACTGACCTTGGTGATCTCGGCGGAGGTTCGAGTCCTCCCTCAGGCGTGGGTGTATGTGTTTAAGTAATGTGTAAGCTTAGGGACTGATGACCTTAGCAGTTAAGTTCCATAATATTTCACAAACATTTGAATTTTTTGAACTGACCTTGGTTTAAACGTACCATTCGGAGCATGTTGCAAAAACAGAGACGACTACTTATTACGTTTATCCATTACAGATGTTTTAGATCCTTGTTTAATCAATGTAAATACATAAAGTGGTAACCAGTCAATTCTTTTGAAATAGTTGTTATTTATTCCATGGATCGGTTTTTATAACCTTTTCAGGCCCATCTTCAGATGGTGTACAGGAAGTTAATACACTATGTAATTAAAAATGTCCGGACCCCCCCAAAAACACGTTTTTCCTATTAGTTGCATTGTGCTGCCACCTACTGCAACGTACTCCATTATCAGCGATCTCAGTTGTCACTATACATCGCGGGACTCAGGGACTTCGAACTTCGACAGGTGATTGGGTGTCACTTGTGTCTTACGTCTGAACGCTAGGTTTCCACACTCCTAAACATCTGTAGGTCCACTACCTCCTATGTGATGGTGAAGTGGAAACGTGAAGGGACACGTACAGCACAAAAGCGTACAGGTCGACCTCGTCTGTTGACTGACAGTTGAAGAGGGCCGTAATGTGTAATAGGCAGACATCTATCCAGACCAACACACAGGAACTCCAAACTGCAACGGGATCCACTGCAAGTACTATAAAAGTAATGGGGGAAGTGAGAAAACTTGGATTTTACGGTCGAGCGGCTGCTCATAAGCCACACATCACGCCGTAAATGTCAAACGAGCTTAAACATTGGACGACTGAACAGTGGAAAAGCGTTGTGTGGAGTGACGAATCACGGTACACAATGTGGCGATCCAATGGCAGCGTGTGGGTATGTCGAATGCCCGGTGAACGTCATCCGCCAGCCTGTGTAGTGCCAAACAGTAAAATTCGGAGGCGGTGGTGTTATGGTGTGGTCGTGTTTTTCATGGAGTGGGCTTGCACCCCTTGTTGTTTTGCGTGGCACAATCACAGCACAGGCCTGCATTAATGTTTTAAGCACCTTCTTGCTTCGCACTGTTGGAGAGAACTTCGATGATGGTGACTGCATCTTTCAACACGATCGAGCACCTGATCATAATGCACATCCTATGGCGAAGTGGCTACACGACAATAACATCCCTGTAATGGAGTGGCCTGCATAGAGTCCTGTCCTGAATCCTACAGAACACCTTTGGGATGTTTTGGAACGCCGACTTCGTGGTAGGCCTCACCGATCACCTCACTGCAGCACTCTGTCAAGAACGGGCTGCCATTCCCCAAGAAACCTTCCAGCACCTGACTGAACGTATGCCTGCGAGAGCGCAAGCTGTCATATTGACTACCAGCATTGCCGGTGGAGTGCGCCACGGACGAGGAAGTGATTTTCAGCCAGGTGTCCGGATACTTTTGATCACATAGTGTATCTGTTTCAAGCATAACGCTGGATGCTGGCTTGCGACAGTACGGCCAGCTTCTCTTTCTTTCTTTTTTCTTTTTCTGTTAGTATCCATCTGTCTGCTTCCAACGACACCACATCACACACTGCGATACCGAAACTTTGCCAGCATGTGCTACACAACATAACAGTTGTATAGCACATGCTAGATGCTGCGAAGTTTCATTATCACAGAGTATGTGCATACATATTGTGTAAAAGTGTGTGATGTCGTGCCAAGTGATCATCGCAATGGAAGCAGACAGATGGATGCTAACAACAAATAAAAAAAATAAAAAAAGAAAGAGAAGCTGTCCATACTGTCGCAAGCCAGCATCCAGCGTTATGTTTGAAACAGTTATGTAACTTCCACCTGAAGATGGACCTGAAATTTTCGAAAACCGGTTCATGGAATAATACACAACTATTTCAAGAAAAAGTGATTGGTTGCAGTTTTATGTATTTACAAAGACGACTACACTCTGGCTACAAAACAGATGGCAAAGAAACTTATAGGGAAAACAATACAACAAATCATCTATACGTAAGAAAGGCATGGTGTTAAGCCTAGAGTAAAGGCAACAGTCAGAGTCTCGCCAGAGATCTAGATTACTAAACGCCTAAACGGTCGAATGATCGCATTTACAAGTTTTCTGCCTAGTGACTTCCAGAGGCAACAAAACTGTAATTATCAGTATTATATACAGTTGTTGAGCACAATCCAATATTTAAAATGCTGGCATTATCTACTCAAGAGGTATAATCTTAGGTTAAAGGTTTAACGCAAAGACAAAAACTGCAGCTATTAACCCTGAATGTATTAAACCTAACTGACCTAAGGACATCACACACTGTAAGTAGGCTGTTGGAAACGCCACGTACCGCTATGTATGAAAATCAGTGGCTGCGCAGTGTGAAGGCTGTGACTCGTTGGCATTGTTGTAATACTCGCCATTGTAGTGTTGGGCAGCTGGCTGTTAACAGCGCGTAGCGTTGCGCAGTTGGAGGTGAGCCGCCAACAGTGGTGGATGTGGGGAGAGAGTTGGCGGAGCTTTGAGAACGGATTATCTGGACCGAGACAGTAAATTTGTAAGAATGAAAGTCATGAACTGCTATATATATTATGACCTTTGAACACTATTAAGGAAAATACATTATTGTTTTCTATATAAAAAAAAGGTTCAAATGGCTCTGAGCACTATCGGACTTAACATCTATGGTCATCAGTCCCCTATAACGTGGAACTACTTAAACCTAAGGACATCACACAACACCCAGCCATCACGAGGCAGAGAAAACCCTGACCCCGCCGGGAATCAAGCACGGGAACCCGGGCGTGGGAAGCGAGAACGCTACCGCACGACCACGAGATGCGGGCTGTTTTCTATCAAAATCTTTCATTTGCTAACTATGCCTATCAGTAGTTAGTGCCTTCAGTAGTTAGAATCTTTTATTTAGTATTGGCGCTCGCTGTATTGCAGTAGTTCGAGTAACGACGATTTTTGTGTGGTAAGTGATTTGTGAAAAGTATAGGTTAATGATAGTCACGGCCATTCTTTTGTAGGGATTATTGAAAGTCAGATTGCGTTGCGCTAAAAAATATTGTGTGTCAGTTTAAGCACAGTCATGTATAAATTTTTCCAAGGGGACGTTTCAACACATCCATACCCGAGGCAGGATTCGAACCTGCGACCGTAGCGGTCGCGCGGTTCCAGCCAGAAGCGCCCACAACCGCTCGGCCCTGGACTATACGCGTCCACTATTTGAGAAAGAGACTAGTTACTGACTTCCAACAAACACTGCACATCATTTAAAATTCTTATCACGCTGTCATGTCTCACAAATTAATGAAAGGAAAGCAAGCTGATCGCTTACTACACTCTCGCCATTCATGCAGTCATGCAGTAAAATTTCATCATGACGTTTTAATTTACCGCCGGCCGGAGTGGCCGAGCGGTTCTAGGCTCTACAGTCTGGAAACGCGCGACCGCAACGGCCGCAGGTTCGAATCCTGCCTCGGGCCTGGATATGTGTGATGTCCTTAGGTTAGTTAGGTTTAATAGTTCTAAGTTCTGGGGGACTGATGACCACAGCAGTTAAGTCCCATAGTGCTCAGAGCCATTTGAACCATTTTTTTTAAATTTACTACTTCTTTACTGCTACCCCTATTCTCAACTCATTCATTCTGCAGACAGTATCAACATATTCAACTAACTGTACTTTTAAAATTGTATAGCTGTACGCAAGGGCGTCCGCAGAAATTTACCAAAGACGGCGAGGGGGGGCAGAGTCTAAAATTTCGATTTTTGATGTAACTGATTTCGGTGAGTTTGAGAACGTGTCATGCGACAAGAACTAAATTTGACAAGAAGTACATAGAACCTATTGTAATTCAAAAGACTGACGGAGATCATCTTACAATTTTTAATGAAATGTGGATGACCGTGTGGCGTCAGAGGCCGTGAGTTTCCAGGCGGGAAGTTCGGCTGTGTAGTGCCAGTCTTATTGAGGGCGACGCCGCATTGGGCGGCTTGCGCTTCGATAATGGGGATGAAATGATGACGAGGACAGCACAACACCCAGTCCCTGAGGGCAAAAAATCTCCCACCCCAGCCGGGAATCGAACCCGGACCCCCGTGCGTGGCATTCCAACGAGCTGACCGCTCAACCATTGGGGCGTGGAGAAGACGTCAGCCAATCGCAAGCTGACCGACACCTCTCCAGGAACACAACAAGACAGCAGCGGCCCCTATGCGAAGACACCGAGCGAGGTGGCGCAGTGGTTAGCACACTGGACTCGCATTCGCGAGGACGACGGTTCAATCCCGTCTCCGGCTATCCTGATTTAGGTTTTCCGTGATTTCCCTAAATCGTTTCAGGCAAATGCTGGGATGGTTCCTTTGAAAGGGCACGGCCGATTTCCTTCGCAATCCTTCCCTAACCCGAGCTTGCGCTCCGTCTCTAATGACCTTGTTGTCGACGGGACGTTAAACACTAACCACCACCACCACCTATGCGAAGAGAACATAAGAGCCGCTCAAATGGCTCTGAGCACTATGGGACTCAACTGATGTGGTCATTAGTCCCCTAGAACTTAGAACTACTTAAACCTAACTAACCTAAGGACATCACACACATCCATGCCCGAGGCAGGATTCGAACCGGCGACCGTAGCAGTCGCACGGTTCCGGACTGCGCGCCTAGAACCGCGAGACCACCGCGGCCGGCAAATGAGCCCCGCCCGACTCTTCCCAGTTCTACAGAAGCACCCACTGTGTTACTTCACTTGTGTTAGGAAAGAAAATGAAACTATCGTATGGCATTGTTGGCCGGGAGGCCCCATTCGGGGGAGTTCGGCAGCCGTATTGCAAGTCCTCTTTAGTTGACGCCACATTGTCGACTTGCGAGTCAACGATGATGGACACACAACACCCAGTCCCCTGCAGGGAATCGAACCCGCTGCGTGTAGGCGGTAACGCTACCGCTACGCTGCAGTGGCGGAATGACTGGAACTGATCGGCTGTCGGACCCCTCCATCTAATAGTTGCTTACATCTTTGGGCAGCTTTAGTGAGATCTCTGAGTAGTGAAAGTTACTGTGTCTGTGGTATAATGTCCACAGTCAACGTCTGTCTTCAGGAGTTCTGGGAACCGGGGTGTTGCCAAACTTGCTTGGCGTCTTTCCATTGGAGCTGTGCGGGTGGGTAGTCGTTGCGATTCTAGTTAGATAATTTTTAATAAATCCCGATTTAAAAGGAGTACTGGCACTTTTAGTGGTAAAGAACTTAACGGTAAATCGTCCCCTAAAGTGCAAAAGAAACATATCTTCCACATTAGCGTTACAAGATGTCAATAAATTCTACAGGCAAACATTTTGAAAAACAATAAAATATCTTAAACGAATTCTTTTTCTTTCGCTGTTTTTGTAAATATTTAAGAGGCGGCCAACGACAGCTGAAGGCAGGGGATCATTCACCAAGAGAAGTGATTTCGGTAACGCGTTATTTCTCAGCATAGCCAGAAATAGGTGTGATACGGTCCGTCATCCGAGGACGCGTGCGTCATTCAAAGAGAGACGCTAAAAGCTTTCGGGAGGCTGAGCCAATTAAAAGGCTCCCAGTCGCCTTACGTGTGAAATACGGCGGGCGGTAAGCGATATAAAGTGTCGGGGCAGTGAACGTCAGGGCGAGGGAATAAACACGGGAAACGGCTTCAGCAGGGACCGCGGCGTCGCAAATGACGCCCCCGGCTGTGGGGAGAACCCAGCTCACCGACCGAGAAACAGCTCCGCGGAGGTTGCGCAACTACAACAAAGTGTGTCGCAAAGCCTACACACATAGACTGGAGAGCTGGAAGCCACTGCCACTGTGAATGCCGCATACAGGCGTGGCGGGAACATTACGCCGTAAGGGAAGTACAGGACTACTCTAAATAATCTGTTTCTTCTCAAAATATTATATTTTACAAAGTGTAATATGTGCAGGTATGACTGATAAGTGAATAGAACAGTAAACTGACCAACCTAAGCGTGTCTTAGGCCGGTCTGATGTACACTCATGCTCATCAAATAAGGATAAATGCAGAATGTGGTGCCACACAACGTGACACTACGCAAAACTGGCGCTAATAGCATAGGCACACAGGGAACACACAGACACAGATCTGTAAGTCCACGGTATTGGTGATAAGTTGAGAAAACCGTCCCGAAACACTTGTGCTACAAAATGCCACTGTTTCCTGCGCATATATCCCGACATCAGTATGGAATATGATCACCATGCACACGAATACAGACCGCACAACGGGTTGGCATACTCTGGATCAGGTGGTCGAGCAGCTGCTGGGGTATAGCCTCCCATTCTTGCACCAGTGCGTGTAGGAGCTCCTCAAGTGTCCTAGGGGTTTGAAGACCGGCAGCGATATGTCGACCGAGAGCATCCCAGACGTGCTCGATGGGGTTTAGGTATGGAGAACAGGAAGGCCACTCCATTCGCCTGACACCTTCTGTTTCAAGGTACTCCTCCACGATGGCAGCTTGATGGGATCGTGCGTCATCATCCATCAGGATGAAGTGGGACCCACTGCACCCCTTAAAATGCGGACATACTGGTGCAAAATGACGTCTCTGTACACCTGACCTGTTACAGTACCTCTATCAAAGACATTCAGTGGTGTACACGTACCAATCATAATCCCACCCCACACCATCAAACGACGACCTCCATACAGATCGCTTTCAAGGACATTAAGGGTTTGGTATCTAGTTCCTGGTAGACGCCAGATGAAAACCCGGCGAGAATCACTGTTCAGACTATACCTGGACTCGTCCGTGAACATAACCTGGGACCACTGTTCCAATGACCATGTTATTGACACCAGGCTTTACGGGCTCTCCTGTGACCAGGGGTCAGTGGAATGCACCTTGCATGTCTCTGGACGAATAAACCATGTCTGTTCAGTCGTCTGTAGACTGTGTGTCTGGAGACAACTGTTCCAGTGGCTGCGGTAAGGTCCCGAGCAAGGCTACCTGCAATACTCCGTGGCCGTCTGCGGGCACTGATGGTGAGACATCGGTCTTGTTGTGGTGTTGTACACTGTGGACGTCCCATACTGTAGCGCCTGGACACGTTTCCTGTATGCTGGAATCGTTGCCATAATCTCGAGATCACACTTTGTGGCTCATGGAGGGCCCGTGCTACGACCTGCTGTGTTTGACCAGCCTCCAGTCACCCTAGTATTCTACCCTCATAACGTCATCACACCTCTGCGTATGTGGACTTCTGCCAGCGCCACCGTGCGACGACCGCAGGTGAAATGCACCGCATGGTCATACCCTGGGGTAATTTAAGCCCGCAAACCGCCCACGAGAGCGTTGTTTCACTATGTATCCTTAATTTATAAGCTTGAGTGTAGTTGTGTAAGATAGCAAAAGGAAAGTCGAAGATTCAAACTTCGCACACGCTACAATAGCTTTAACTAACCATCGACTGCCAGCTCACGTTGAAACCTCACCTACTAAACATCCAATTAAAATGCCACAAAAGACAAAAACTACTGAATCTGCTATCTGGCCGAACACTGGGTCTGCACCCCTCTGCTATCCTTCACATCTACAAAACTTTGATCCGATACATCCTTTGCTATGCTAATGTTGCATAGGTCTCACCTCCCCTCCCACCCCCATCCCCAGTTTTCTCTAATTTCCTCTAGACCCACCTCGTCTTCTGCATCCGTCTACCTTTCCCCGTAAGGATCCTTTACCGACTCACCAAATTGCCACCTCTTCGCACTCACATTGGACACCTCCAAACACTGTAAAAATGAACACAAACAACCTCGGCCGCAAAAAAAAAAAACCTTTTATTCTTTGGTAACCTGTTTCGGTGAGTTTTTGACCATCTTCAAACCTCGTACCACGATGGTAGGCGGTGGCTGTGAACGGAGCAGCTGTTATAATCCCACGAACCTCAACTGCACTGCTACGTGTAGTCATAACACCTGCTCCGTTCTCCGCCGCCGCGTACCATTACGTTATGAGATCTGAAGGTGGTCAAAAACTGAACGAAACCGCCTACCACGAAGTAAAGGTTTTTTTGCATTCGAGACGGCTTGTGTTAACTTTAAAAGTACTTCCCGCCAGACCGCTGTTCTCCGAAAGAAATGTTCTCAAAAATTACCTCTGGACAACCTAGATTACCCGCAAACTTGAGTTCAATACTTCTATAGTTTCTTCTCTACTTTCCAACCATAGTAGACCACCGGCTGTCTACGAACACATACCACACCCTCCACATTCTCTCCAAAAGAACTCCAACGATCGCTCACTCGCAAATCATGAACTCCGTCCCGACATTTACCCCTCTATCCTATCGACACATCCGCAAAAGTCTTCGGTCCAAATAGTCCCCTCCCCTTCTTCTACTCATCTCAACGACCAACGTTTCGCCTCCAACAACAGACTACCTTCTCCAGAGCAGGTCCTTTCAGCTTTAGTGCCAGTGAAGTGCTTCTTTTTAAACTCAGTGTTTTGCGTCAAGGTTTTTTAAAAACGTTTTTAAATATAATCTTATTGTATTTCTGATTTTTACATTTTATTACAACTGTTTTTAACTACAGGGTGTTTCAAAAATGACCGGTATATTTGAAACGGCAATACAAACTAAACGAGCAGCGATAGAAATACACCGTTTGTTGCAATATGCTTGGCACAACAGTACATTTTCAGGCAGACAAACT
Organism: Schistocerca gregaria; assembly: GCF_023897955.1. NCBI lineage: Eukaryota > Metazoa > Arthropoda > Insecta > Orthoptera > Acrididae > Schistocerca > Schistocerca gregaria. The sequence goes on from NC_064929.1 coordinate 72,063,946, forward strand.
TTCGAAATTACAGTAGTTACAATTGTCAACAACAGATGGCGCTGCGGTCTGGGAAACTCTATAGTACGATATTTTCCACATATCCACCATGCGTAGCAATAATATGGCGTAGTCTCTGAATGAAATTACCCGAAACCTTTGACAACGTGTATGGCGGAATGGCTTCACATGCAGATGAGATGTACTGCTTCAGCTGTTCAATTGTTTCTGGATTCTGGCGGTACACCTTGTCTTTCAAGTGTCCCCACAGAAAGAAATCATAGGGGTTCATGTCTGGCAAATAGGGAGGCCAATCCACGCCGCCTCCTGTATGTTTCGGATAGCCCAAAGCAATCACACGATCATCGAAATATTCATTCAGGAAATTAAGACGTCGGCCGTGCGATGTGGCCGGGCACCATCTTGCATAAACCACGACGTGTTCGCAGTGTCGTCTAAGACAGTTTGTACCGCCACAAATTCACGAAGAATGTCCAGATAGCGTGATGCAGTAATCGTTTCGCATCTGAAAAATGGGCCAATGATTCCTTTGGAAGAAATGGCGGCCCAGACCAGTACTTTTTGAGGATGCAGGGACGATGGGACTGCAACATGGGGCTTTTCGGTTCCCCATATGCGCCAGTTCTGTTTATTGACGAAGCCGTCCAGGTAAAAATATGCTTCGTCAGTAAACCAAATGCTGCCCACATGCATATCGCCGTCATCAATCCTGTGCACTATATCGTTAGCGAATGTCTCTCGAGCAGCAATGGTAGCGGCGCTGAGGGGTTGCCGCGTTTGAATTTTGTATGGATAGAGGTGTAAACTCTGGCACATGAGACGATACGTGGACGTTGGCGTCATTTGGACCACAACTGCAACACGGCGAACGGAAACCCGAGGCCGCTGTTGGATCACCTGCTGCACTAGCTGCGCGTCGCCCTCTGTGGTTGCCGTACGCGACCGCCCTACCTTTCCAGCACGTTCATCTGTCACCTTCCCAGTCCGTTGAAATTTTTCAAACAGATCCTTTATTGTATCGCTTTTCGGTCCTTTGGTTACATTAAACCTCCGTTGAAAACTTCGTCTTGTTGCAACAACACTGTGTTCTAGGCGGTGGAATTCCAACACCAGAAAAATCCTCTGCTCTAAGGAATAAACCATGTTGTCCACAGCACACTTGCACGTTGTGAACAGCACACGCTTACAGCAGAAAGACGACGTACAGAATGGCGCACCCACAGACTGCGTTGTCTTCTATATCTTTCACATCACTTGCAGCGCCATCTGTTGTTGAAAATTGTAACTACTGTTATTTCGAAAGTTTGTCCGCCTGAAAATGTACTGTTGTCCCAAGCATATTGCAACAAATGGTGTATTTCTATCGCTGCTCGTTTAGTTTTTATTGCCGTTTCAAATATACCGGTCATTTTTGAAACACCCTGTAAAAGCGAAGGAACTCATGTCTCTTATGTAAAAGGGTTGGAACTTAAATAGTGGCAACTATGTATTTACAATGGATAGGAATGAGTTACTTGTTTGCAGCTGTTACTGTCCTTCAAAGTAGTCACCAGCGTTGTGTAGAACCCGTCGCCAGCTATGTGGAAGGCGTAGTACACCGTTAGCAGAGCCTGTTCTGTTGGTGGTGCGAATGGAGCGGTCTACTGCCTGTCGAATCTCTGGAACAGTTCGGAAGCGAATGGCACCAAGTGGTTCCTTCATCTTCGGAATCAAATCAGAGTCACCAGGACCCACCCATCATTTTGCATGACAATGCGCCGGCGCATACAGCACAAGCTGTGGCTCCTCACAATCGACGGTATTAACACACCGCTCCTATACAATACATGTCTATGTGCAGGAGGTGAAACCAGCAGTGAGAGGATACGTTTTGTGTGGAAGCAGCCGCGGGCAGAAGCTGAGGCCGGACCACGGGAGGCGTCACGAAAACCTCTTAGGGGGCGCCCCATGGCGGGAGTCAGCGAGGGCCACCAGGAGTAGGACACAAAGAAGCTTTAGAAAAATGAGTTTTGGGATTCCAAATGGATACGAACAGAACCAGTGACGCATGTCATCACGTGAACTACGAATGGTACACATGTGATGTACACATGCAACCTTTAGGCGCCTGGAGCGAGCACAAAACGTCCGATTGGCGGAAACCAACAAGGAAGGAGTAAAGTGCTGAAATTACGACGCAGTTCAATGGTAGGGCCCTTGCGATTGGCACAGAGAGTTTCCTCAAATTAAGAGGAATGCTCCTATTGTTCGCAAAAAGTCGTCATGTGGAGAAAGAAAGAACTCAGGTGGGGAAGCAATTCGACTACGAGATAGACAAGAGCGAAATTTTCGGGTACTCTTCTCTGAACTGGCGTCAAGTGCAGAATGCGGTGCATAACGCTCTGTACGACACAGAGGAAATTTTGTCTGAACACTGCGTTCACTGCGACTGACATTCAGCCAGACATTAGCTGAAGCGTCGTTGAGCTCCAACTTTGGAGAAACGAACCAGCCATTTAGTTACATGGTGTTTCAAAAATGACCGGTATATTTGAAACGGCAATAAAAACTAAACGAGCAGCGATAGAAATACACCGTTTGTTGCAATATGCTTGGGACAACAATACATTTTCAGGCGGACAAACTTTCGAAATAACAGTAGTTACAATTTTCAACAACAGATGGCGCTGCAAGTGATGTGAAAGATACAGGAGACAACGCAGTCTGTGGGTGCGCCATTCTGTACGTCGTCTTTCTGCTGTAAGCGTGTGCTGTTCACAACGTGCAAGTGTGCTGTGGACAACATGGTTTATTCCTTAGAACAGAGGATTTTTCTGGTGTTGGAATTCCACCGCCTAGAACACAGTGTTGTTGCAACAAGACGAAGTTTTCAACGGAGGTTTAATGTAACCAAAGGACCGAAAAGCGATACAATAAAGGATCTGTTTGAAAAATTCCAACGGACTGGGAACGTGACGGATGAACGTGCTGGAAAGGTAGGGCGGTCGCGTACGGCAACCACAGAGGGCGACGCGCAGCTAGTGCAGCAGGTGATCCAACAGCGGCCTCGGGTTTCCGTTCGCCGTGTTGCAGTTGTGGTCCAAATGACGCCAACGTCCACGTATCGTCTCATGTGCCAGAGTTTACACCTCTATCCGTACAAAATTCAAACGCGGCAACCCCTCAGCGCCACTACCATTGCTGCACGAGAGACATTCGCTAACGATATAGTGCACAGGATTGATGACGGCGACATGCATGTGGGCAGCATTTGGTTTACTGACGAAGCATATTTTTACCTGGACGGCTTCGTCAATAAATAGAACTGGCGCATATGGGGAACCGAAAAGCCCCATGTTGCAGTCCCATCGTCCCTGCATCCTCAAAAAGTACTGGTCTGGGCCGCCATTTCTTCCAAAGGAATCATTGGCCCATTTTTCAGATCCGAAACGATTACTGCATCACGCTATCTGGACATTCTTCGTGAATTTGTGGCGGTGCAAACTGTCTTAGACGACACTGCGAACACCTCGTGGTTTATGCAAGATGGTGCCCGGCCACATCGCACGGCCGACGTCTTTAATTTCCTGAATGAATATTTCGATGATCGTGTGATTGCTTTGGGCTATCCGAAACATACAGGAGGCGGCGTGGATTGGCCTCCCTATTCTCCAGACATGAACCCCTGTGATTTCTTTCTGTGGGGACACTTGAAAGACAAGGTGTACCGCCAGAATCCAGAAACAACTGAACAGCTGAAGCAGTACATCTCATCTGCATGTGAAGCCATTCCGCCATACCCGTTGTCAAAGGTTTCGGGTAATTTCATTCAGAGACTACGCCATATTATTGCTACGCATGGTGGATATGTGGAAAATATCGTACTATAGAGTTTCCCAGACCGCAGCGCCATCTGTTGTTGACAATTGTAACTACTGTAATTTCGAAAGTTTGTCCGCCTGAAAATGTACTGTTGTCCCAAGCATATGGGAACAAACGGTGTATTTCTATCGCTGCTCGTTTAGTTTTTATTGCCGTTTCAAATATACCGGTCATTTTTGAAACACCCTGTAATTGTGCTTGCGAGGACTGACAGAGCATTTCAATACCCACGCTGCTCCAGCCTTGCGCATGCATATCACCATATTCCAAGACCAGGGATGAGTACATGTTTACTCGCATAACGAGGAACATAGGGAAAGTTTCTGCTGAAAATAATCAGCAAAGGCCTCATTAGTTTTTATAGGAATTTCAGGGAACGAGAGCAGCCATACAGATGACAGCTCATCGCAGCTAACGTAAAAACCGCGAACAGAGGTGTAAACTAGTTGGTTCACCAGCTTGCGTCCACTGTAAACTCGAGCAACCTTGAGTAATCTCTTGTTACAAAATCAACCATCCTACGTAGACTTCATTGTCATCCTAACAGTAGTATCGAACTTTGAAGCAGAATGATATGATTTATCGTAGTACTGGCCAATATCATGACGTAGTGTGTCAGATCTTATGGGACTTAACTGCTAAGGTGATCAGACACTACGCTTACACACTAATTAACCTCCGCCGTGACAAGCCGCATAGTCCATCACTGCAGCGCCTCAGACCGCTCGGCTAATCCCGCGCGGCATGACGCAGTCATAAGAATAATTTTGTAAAGAAACTTCTACTTACAATTTACCATTGTTGTGTTGAGGATTAATTCACTTTCTGACAACGCGATGCGTTCATTTGACTTCTTTCGAAACATCGTCACACTGTAAACTGTGTAAATGCTTGAATTTCTGTGATAAGATTGCAACATTAAACCAAATTTGTTTTCAAACTTACACAGCTGTAGTTCTGGCCTCCAAACCTTACAAGACGAACCAGACTTTCACAAAATCATCCCTATAAACAGAAGTCGACCATTCGCCTTCTCTACCACAATCCTCGCATGCTCGTTCTATTTCACACTGCTTTGTAATGTTATGTTCAAACAACCTGTATGTGCCAAGGAAGGCACTACTAATGCAGTATCCGGTTTGTTTTTCTTACTCATCCGCATTAACTTAAGTTTTTCTACATTTAGAGCTAGCTGCCATTCATCCCACCAACTCATCTTGTATCGTGGTACAATCATTGAACAACGAAACCTTACCATACACCACATCACGAAACAGCTGCAGTTTGCTGCCCATCCTATCCGTCAGATCACTTATGTAGGTAGAGAATACTAGCGACCCTACCACGGTTCCCTGGAGCACTCCTGACGATATACTTGTCTACAGTGAACACTCTCCGTCGAGAACTACGTACTAGCTTATACACTACTGGACATTAAAATCGCTACACCAATAAGATAACGTTCTACAGACGCCAAATTTAAAGTACAGATAGAAGATGCTGTGATACGCAAATTATTAGCTTTTCAGAGCATTCACACAAGGTTGGCGCCGATGGCGACTCCTACACCTTGCTGACATGAGGAAAGTTTCAAACCGATTTCTCATACACAAACAGCAGTTGACCGGCGTTGCCTGGTGAAACGTCGTTGTGATGCCTCGTGTAAGGAGGAGAAATGCGTACCATCACGTTTCCGACTTTGATAAACGTCGAATTGTATAGCCTATCGCGATTGCGGTTTATCGTATCGCGACATTGCTGCACGCGTTGGACGAGATCCAGTGACTGTTAGCAGAATATGGAATGGGTGGGTTCAGGAGGGTAGTACGGAACGCCGTGCTGGATCCCAACGGCCTCCTATCACTAGCAGTCGAGATTACAGGCATCTTATCCGCAGGGCTGTAACGGATCATGCAGCCACGTCTCGATCCCTTAGTCAACACATGCGGACGTTTGCAAAACAACAACCATCTGCACGAACAGTTCGACGACGTTTGCATCAGCACGGACTATCAGCTCGGAGACCATGGCTGCGGTTACCCCTGACGCTTCATCACAGACAGGAGCGCCTGCGATGGTGTACTCAGCGACGAACCTGGGTGCACGATTGGCAAAACGTCAATTTTTCGGATGAATCCAGGTTCTGTTTACAGCATCACGATGGTCGCATCCGTGTTTGGCGACATCGAGGTGAACACACATTGGAAGCGTGTATTCGTCATCGCCATACTGGCGTACATTGGACGTTACATTTCAGATGTGTTGCGACCCGTGGCTCTACCCTGCGAATTCGTATATCTCAGCAGGATAATGCACGACGGCATGTTGCAGGTCCTGTACGCGCCTTTCTGGATACAGAAAATGTTCAACTGCTGGCCTGGCCAGCACATTCTCCAGATCTCTCACCAACTGAGAAGTCTGGTCAATGGTGGCGGAGCAACTGGCTCGTCACAATACGCCAGTCACTACACTTGATGAACTGTGGTATCGTGTTGAAGCTGCATGGGCAGCTGTACCTAGAATCTATGCACCCAAATTACGTGAAAATGTAATCACATGTGAGTTCTAGTATAATATATTTGTCCGATGAATACCCGTTTATCACTGCATTTCTTCTTGGTGTAGCAATTTTAATGGCCAGTAGTGTATTAGTTAAGAATTCTTCGACCTAGTCACATCTCTGGGAACCCATTCCATATGCTCCTACCTACAGTGTGCAGAGGGGACAGTGTCAAACGCTGTACGGATGTATAGGAAAATGGATTCAGCCTGTTGCCTTTTATCGACGGTTCGCGGGATATCGTGTGAGTAAACAGCCAGTTTCGCACGAGCAATGCTTCCTAAAATAGTGCTGATACGTGTACATAAGCTTCTATGTCTCTATTATATTCGAACTGAGAATATGTTCGACGATTCTGCAGCAAACTGATGTTAGGGATGAAACTCCCTGCCAGATTAAAACTGTGTGTGGACCGAGACTCGAACTCGGAACCTTTGCCTTTCGCGGGCAAGTGCTCTACCATCTGAGTTACCCAAGCACGACTCACGCCCCGTCCTCACAGCTTTAATTCCGCCAGTACCTCGTCTCCTACCTTCCGAACTTTACAGAAGCTCTCCTGCAAACCTTGCAGAACGGTCCGGCACACAGTTTTAATCTGCCAGGAAGTTTCACATCAGTGCACACTCCACTACAGAGTGAAAATTTCATTCTGATGTTAGGAATATTTCTCTGTAATTTTGCAGGTCAGTTTTCTTATCCTCCTTATATACGGCCTGTAGAAGCGAGTTAGTAGTTCCCAGACGGCGAGCCGCAACTGTTTGCCCTTTGTCACTATCGCATTTGCTGAGTTCGCATCTACTTCTGCTCCGTTTAGCGACAGTTTCTCTTTCAAAATGATCGAAAATTACGTTTTTTGTTTATTATTATTCTTTCTTTCTTTTTTCAGACGTTATGTCTGGTCAAAAATGGAAAGTGACGCGGACCTTGATCAAGCGTGACTTCCGTTTAACTGTACGGTATATGTTATATTGCATTTAGGAACTTTCGGGTAATTGAACAAGTATCAATAATTACAGATTTCTGTAGTTGTATATATATATATACGTTTGGATGTAGCTGTATTGCGTGGATATTGTGTGGAATGACTCCTGTAGTTGATAGTATAATTGGTATAATGTCAACTTAATCCTGATGCCACATATCCTTGACTTCCTCAGCCAGTTGGATGTATTTTTCAATTTTTTCTCCTGTTTCCTTTTGTATATTTGTTGTATTGGGTGTGGGTATTTCGATTAGTTGTGTTAATTTCTTCTTTTTATTGGTGAGTATGATGTCAGGCTTGTTATGTGGTGTTGTTTTATCTGTTATAATGGTTCTGTTCCAGTATAATTTGTATTCATCATTCTCCAGTACATTTTGTGGTGCATACTTGTATGTGGGAAAGTGTTGTTTTATAAGTTTACGTTGTAAGGCAAGCTGTTGATGTATTATTTTTGCTACATTGTCATGTCTTCTGGGGTATTCTGTATTTGCTAGTATTGTACACCCGCTTGTGATGTGATCTACTGTTTCTGTTTGTTGTTTGCAAAGTCTGCATTTATCTGTTGTGGTATTGGGATCTTTAATAATATACTTGCTGTAATATCTGGTGTTTATTGTTTGATTTGTCAATTCTGTTTTCAGTATTTTTGTTAGTCTTTGTCTATATTTTTCTTTTAGTTCTTCTTTAATATTTGTATTATCTATTCCTATTTTTTGTCTGTATCCTAGATATTTATAGGCATCTGTTTTTTCCATCACTTCTATGCAGTCGCTGTGGTTATCCAATATGTAATCTTCCTGTTTAGTGTGTTTTCTCTTGGCTATGCTATTTTTCTTACATTTGTCTGTTCCAAATGCCATATTTATATCACTGCTGAATTCCTCTGTTATCTTTAGTAATTGGCTGAGTTGTTGATTTGTCGCTGCCAATAGTTTTAGATCATCCATGTATAGCAAATGTGTGATTTTGTGTGGGTATGTTCCAGTAATATTGTATCCATAATTTGTATTATTTAACATGATGGATAGTGGGTTCAGAGCAAGGCAGAACCAGAAAGGACTTAATGAGTCTCCTTGGTATATTCCACGCTTAATCTGTATTGGCTGTGATGTGATATTATTTGAATTTGTTTGTTTTTCCAATTTTTCATTACTATGTTTAGGATCTGTATCAATTTAGGATCTACTTTCTATATTTTCAATATCTGTAGTAACTATGAGTGGGGTACACTATCAAAAGCTTTTTGGTAACCAATGTATGCATAGTGCAGCGACCTTTGTTTAGTTTTAGCTTGATATGTAACCTCTGCATCTATTATCAGTTGCTCTTTACATCCTCGTGCTCCTTTGCAACAGCCTTTCTGTTCGTCATTTATAATTGTGTTCTGTTTTGTATGTGTCATTAATTTTTGTGTAATGACTGAAGTTAATATTTTGTATATTGTTGGTAGGCATGTTATGGGGCGATATTTAACTGGGTTTGCTGTGTCTGCTTGATCTTTAGGTTTCAGATAAGTTATTCCATGTGTAAGTGTATCAGGGAATGTGTATGGGTCTGCAATGTAACTGTTAAATAATTTAGTTTGAAATTCTTTAGCCAGAAATTTGCTATTTCATCTTTTCCAGGGGCTTTCCAATTGTGAGTAGAATTATTTGCTTGGGTGACTTCATGTTGCAAAATTATCACTTCAGGCATTTGTGGTATCATCTTGTATGTGTCTGTTTCTGCTTGTATCCACCGTGCATGCCTGTTATGTTGTACCGGGTTTGACCATGTGTTGCTCCAGAAGTGTTCCATGTCTGTTATGTTTGCTGGATTGTCTATTTTAATGTGTGTGTTATCTATTATCTGGTAAAATTTCTTTTGGTTTGTGTTGAATGTTTGGTTTTGTTTCCTTCTATTTTCACTTTTTTTGTATCTTCTAAGTCCTTTGGCCAATGCTTGTAATTTCTGCTTCTTTTCATCTAATTGCACTATTGGTTCTTGTCTTTTTCGTTTTTTTTCTGACATTTCATTTCTTATAAATTGTGTTAGCTGTCCGATGTCTTTTCTCAGTTTTTCTATTCTGATCTGTAGCCTGTGTTGCCATGCTGGTTTTGTGGGTTTCTTCTGTGTGTTGCTTTATTCTGATCTCTGCCTAGTGTGTATATCTGGTGTAGTGAGTGATCCTATATAAACCAGTAGTTGTAACTCTCCCATAGTTGTATTTTCATTTATTTTGTTATGTATGATTGTGTTGATAGTTTTTATTGTTGTTTCGACTTGTGGGTTATTTGTCGGTCTATATAAGAATGGTCTAATGTCTGTATTTGTGTCTTTGTATTCTATATACGTCAACTGCAATTTTTCTTCTATATCTAACATGTGTGTTACTTTGTCTTCTGTTTGTGCTTGTTCTGGTGGCTGTCTTAAGATTTCGTTTTCCTCTGATTGTTTAATTGATGCGTGTTGTTCTTTGTTTGTTTGCTCTGGGATATTTGAGTCCATTACTGTATTTTCTTCTTCTTATGATTGCACATTATTTTGTTCCAGTATTTGTTGTACTTGTTGTTTGATGTTTTCTAATTCTGACTGTGGTATCCTGTTATTTTTTATTATTACACGGATCTGATCAGCTAGTCGTTGTTCTGTTAAAAATTTTAATTCTGGGTATCTGGTAATAAATGTTGTGTATACTTGTGATCTGTATCCAGTTGTGTTGGTTCCTAGGTTTGTAGCTTGGTAATAACAGAATATGAGGTATCGATTAACTTCATCTGACCATCTCATCCTCTGTCTTTGTTTTCCTTCTAGGGTGGTGTCCGATATCTGTTTAACTGCACCCACACCTCCATTGGTTGGTGGAAGCCTGGAACTGGAACTGTTGGATTGTCTACAAGTTCATGATTTCGGGTTCTTATAGCCTGCCACTCACGTTTCCACTGTGCATCCTGGTCGAATCCTGTGGATAGCATTTGGACTCCCATTTCATATGCTAGTCTTCTAGATTTGAGGCGTTTCCTGGGCAGTGATAGCAAATCGTCATGAAGAGGGATCTAGTTGTTTTCTGAAACTTGCTGACAGAGGTTGTAAAGAGCAGCCTTTCGACGGAGGTCTGGTGGACAGATGTCTGAAAGCACTGGTAGCAAGCAGGTAGGTGTAGACCGGACTGCGCCACTAATTACTCTCATAACTGAGTTCAGTTGGACGTCTACTTTCACAACGTGGGTGCTTCGGAGTCAAACTGGTGCACAGCATTCTGCTGCAGAGTATGTCAGTGCAAGGGATGCTCCTCGGATGACTGATGTGGTTGCTCCCCATGTGCTGCTTGACAGCTTTCTCACAAGGTTCACTCGTGTTTGTATCTTCTTGGCCAAATTGGCCAATTTTGGATTTTGTGAAATATATACGTGTCTAGAATGTTGGGATACAATTTTTTTTTAATCGGTGCGTTACAAAAGGTTCTACAGTCATTGTTCGCAGCGGTGTGACGGACGCCGTGAGGCGCGCACAGCCGGAGACGCCCGGCTCGAGCAGAAAACTTGTCCTATCGTGACGCACGTTCACCCAAAATGATTTATATTGCAGTACGTGTGCAAACATACTGACCGAAAAGCTGACGAACAATGTGTGCAGGCTGCTGAACGTAGCATATCCAGCTCAGTCAGATGGGCTTTTCACGGCAAGAAAAACGAGGGAATTGCTCTCTAGGAGAAATTCGAGTTAGAGGAAGGACTGATATACTGTCCTGGAATTACAAGCTAAACGTGACGAAAATATTTTTTGGTCAAATTTTGGACAGAATTGGTCAAAACAATTTTTTGTCTGCTACATTGGATTAGCCATTTCGAATTTTGAAAATCTAACTTCAGATCTGTGTTCATGGACATCAAAAATATATAATAACATGTAGTTTTTATGCAAACTGAAAAAATACGGTAATAACTAAACTTTAAACAGGTTTTTCTCGGGAAACGATTTTTCAAAACTGCGTGCATCATAAAATAAAAGTATTCAACGTACTAACTTCTACCTTTGACCCCCAGAAACCAAGCCATTTTCTTGGGAGCTTGTACCTGTAATATAAGAAATTTGTTAATAATAACTATTTTTGGTAAATCCATAAAAAGTTTAACTAACCCCCCAAAATCGAACACCATCGTTTAATTTAAGATTATTTCTTTGTGGTTGATATAAGCTCCCATAAATGTAATGTAGTATCGACTGATGTTATTAATTTTTGATTGCAGATAACTTCTGAGGGGTGCACTGCACGCAGTCTGCGTACTTCGAAATCGCAGGCCCTTCATCAAACCATAATTACGGGCGCCATTGCTTTTTTTATTGAAAATATAAAATAAATTCAAAGTATTATCACTCACAATCCCCAACAGATTCTTTGTGCCGGTCGCTGTGGCCGAGCGGTTCTAGGCGCTCCAGCCCGGAACCGCGTTGTTGCTACGGTCGCAGGTTCGAATCCTGCCTCGGGCATGGATGTGTGTGATGTCCTTAGGTTAGTTACGTTTAAGTAGTTCTGAATCTAGCGGACTGATGACCTCAGATGTTAGGTCCCATAGTGCTTAGAGCCATATGAACCATTTCTGAGATACTTTGTGTTGCGGTTTAACGACTAGCGCCGGTTGAAGAACGGCAGAGTAGAAAGGGCTGTGACCTGACGTCAGCCAATAGCACGCTGCCTATGACGTCACCACGGCAGTAAAGGCCTCTGCAAGAAGAGAATGCTAGCGCCGCGCCGCGTAGCAGAGGACACAAAATGCCGACACAGACGACCATCCCCGACATCTATGTGATGATCGTGGATAATTTCCCCCATTATCAGACTTTCTTGGCTACTCAGCAAGGTCGACGCTCCAGCTTACGCCACGTGTCGATGGGCACCCCTCAGGGCTCTGTGTTGTCTCCCATCCTCTTTAGTGTGTGTGTGTTTGAGGTTTACGGGAGCTAAACAGCGTGGTCATCAGCGCCCCTCCCTCCCCCCATCCTCTTTAACATTTATCTCAACGAAATGCCAGTCCTCCCACACTGCCACCTGACGAAATACGCCGATGATACGACGCTCTGTACCACTGGCCGCAACACAGAGCAACTCATTGCTCGCCTCCAGAGACAGGTTGTAAGGTGGCAGAATAAATAGTCAGATTCGCACCTTACGTGAGACCTTTACAAATCGCAATGAGAAGGTGAAGATTACACCTAACGTAAATCGACAGTTATGAGAACATTTCCAGAATGAGATTTTCACTCTGCAGCGGAGTGTGCGCTGATATGAAACTTCCTGGCAGATTAAAACTGTGTGCCCGACCGAGACTCGAACTGGCGACCTTTGCCTTTCGCGGGCAAGTGCTCTACCAACTGAGCTACCGAAACACGACTCACGCCCGGTACTCACAGCTTTACTTCTGCCAGTACCTCGTCTCCTACCTTCCAAACTTTACAGAAGCTCTCCTGCGAACCTGGCTGAACTAGCGCTTCTGAAAGAAAGGATATTGCGGAAACATGGCTTAGCCACAGCCTGGGGGATGTTTCCAGAATGAGATTCTCACTCTGCAGCGGAGTGTGCGCTGATATGAAACTTCGTGGCAGATTAAAACTGTGTGCCCGACCGAGACTCGAACTCGGGACCTTCGCCTTTCACGGGCAAGTCCTCTACCAACTGAGCTACCGAAGCACGACTCACGCCCGGTACTCACAGCTTTACTTCTGCCAGTACCTCGTCTCCTACCTTCCAAACTTTACAGGTTCGCAGGAGAGCTTCTGTAAAGTTTGGAAGGTAGGAGACGAGGTACTGGCAGAAGTAAAGCTGTGAGTACCGGGCGTGAGTCGTGCTTCGGTAGCTCAGTTGGTAGAGCACTTGCCCGCGAAAGGCAAAGGTCCCGAGTTCGAGTCTCGGTCGGGCACACAGTTTTAATGTGCCAGGAAGTTTCATGAGAACATTTGCCTATCAATATGTAATGCAAAAAGGGATGACAGTCAGTTGACGATAATTAACAAAATTCAAATGGTTCAAATGGCTCTGAGCACTAAGGGACTTAACTTCTGAGGTCATCAGTCCCCTTTAGAACTACTTAAACCTAACTAACCTAAGGACATCACACACATCCATGCCCGAGGCAGGATTCGAACCTGCGACCATAGCAGTCGCGCGGTTCCAGACTGTAGCGCCTAGAACCGCGGCTGGCCGATAATTAACACACCATTCGTATACAATGCATGTCTTTGACCGGAAGTTAGAACAGGGAACGCGAGTCGAGTCGCTTTTAGTTTTGAAAAGCCAACTCCACAGCGGCGTAGCGAAGCCGCTCTTCCAGAGTTACGCCGGCTACCACTTAGAGGGGTAGGAGAAAGGAGAACAGCGACCCCGGGCCAGGTGATTCAAGCTAGAGCGCCGCCTGTAGCGAGGCCATCGGTACAAGAGCAGAGAAGAAGCTTTAGAAAACTGCATTACGAAATTCCAACAGCGTACGAACAAAAGCAAGTGACGCATTTTCGTCCAGCGAGTACAACACAAGCGTCTAGAACGGTCACAAAACGTCCGATTGGCGGCAACTCGTTTCGACACAGTTTGATAGAGCATGTATCTACAAAATGAGAGAAACGCTCCTGTTCGGCGAAAAAAGTCGTGACGTGAAAAAGGAACCCAAGTGGAGGGAGGCAGTTCTGCCATGAGTAGGACAAGAGAGAAATTTTGAGGGGACTCTCCTCTGAACTGCCATCAAGTGCAGAATAGAGCTCTGTACGACGCAGAGAAGGAATTGGTATGGACACTGCGCTCACAGCGGCTGCACGCCAGCTAAAACTAGCTGTAGCAACATTTAGCTCCAACTGTGGAGAAGCGAACCAGCCAAATTAGCTAACTGTTCTTGCGAGAACTGAGAGGGCACTATGACATACACGCTGCTACAAACCATGCGCATGTATATCGCCACATAATAAGACGAGGGCTGAGTACATGTTTTCTCGCATAACGAGAAACATAGGGAAAGTTTCTGTAGGAAAGTTCAGCGAAGACCAGATTAGTTTTGTAGGAATTTCAGTGGGAGAGAGCGGCCCTGCAGACAGCAGTAAGTCGCAGCTTAACGTAAATACCGCGTGCAGGGGCGTGCAACTTTGTACGTTCACCACTTTGCACCACTGTAAACTCGAGCAGCATTGGGTAATCTCGTGCTCAAATTTGTTACTTCACATGATTAACCATCAACCATAGATTTTATTGTCATCCTAAATAGTACCGGACTTTGAACCGGAATCGGACGATTTTTGTAGCACTGAGCAACATCATAACATATGTGTAGGTGCAATTTTGTAAAGTAACGTCCAATTAAACTTTCATATTATTGTGCTTAGGATTAATGTAAAGAAACTTCCAATTAAATTTTCATAATATTGTGCTTCAGATTAATGTTCTTTCAGAGAGTTAATATTCAATATTGTTGTGTATAAACTTATTCCACTTTTTGATGTTGGCAAGATGCGTTATCCATTGCGCTGTCTTTATGTTGGCGAGTTGAAAACTGCGTGAAAAGCTGTAATGTGGTGAGAAATATTGCGACATTAAAACTTGTCATTTCACCTCACACAGTTGTTCTCAATTCGAGAATAAGCAAGCAAAAACAAACCCCTGCAACCATACAAGGTGGACGCAACAGTGACCTGGTGCCGTTTCAACAAGATTGCCCTCAATGCCGCCAAACTACGGCCTTGTACATCACTAAACGGCGCCCCATCACTATAGCAGGCGTTCAGGTCCCATGCTCCCCTGATACCAAATACCTAGCTGTCCGGATGGGTAAAAAAACTGCTCATGCAGAACGTGTAACCCAAAAAGGACTCTAGCTGATCAAAGCGTTGTACCCAGTGTTCACCAGTAGGGAACTGAATCTCGACACCAAGCTCCGGCTGTACTGGATGGTTGTCCACCCTTCCCTCACCTATGGCTCCACTGCGTGGGCTACGAGTAGCGCCTCCCGGATGCAGACCCTCCAGCGCCTGCAGAATAAGGAGCTTCGGTGGAGCCTGCA
Organism: Schistocerca gregaria; assembly: GCF_023897955.1. Taxonomy (NCBI): domain Eukaryota; kingdom Metazoa; phylum Arthropoda; class Insecta; order Orthoptera; family Acrididae; genus Schistocerca; species Schistocerca gregaria. The sequence goes on from NC_064929.1 coordinate 72,079,367, forward strand.
TGCCCCTCCCCTCGCGAGGGTAGTTACCCTCCACGAGGCAACGGACGTGGCCAATCTCAAGAATTTCGTGGGAGAGAAGGCAAGGTGTCTATGCCAAAGTAGAAGCCCTACGCGACACGGCCGCTGGTTTACAAAACAATGGCACCACGACACCCCGGCACTGGCACAGACATCCAGTTCCTCTAACCAACCTTGAGGACTCCGATTTGTTATGTTTCTTACGGCCACTCATGCAGCGTTAGTACTGACTTGACCACTCGATGAATGTCGACCATCGTAAACCACCGATGTTGATACCTAATGTTGTTCTCTTTTTGTTACCCCTTGCCTGCAACCTGAAAAAAAAATGGCTCTGAGCACTATGGTACTTAACATCTGTGGTCATCAGTCCCCTAGAACGTAGAACTACTTAAACCTAACTAACCTAAGGACATCACACAACACCGAGTCATCACGAGGCAGAGAAGATCACTGAACCCGCCGGGAATCGAACCCGGGAACCCGGGCGTGGGAAGCGAGAACGCTACCGCACGGCCACGAGCTGTGGACTGCAACCTGAACTTCCACTGTCGGAGGGCACTATGAGACTTGAAGTCCCACTGCCGCACCTTCAAAGTGCACTCCGGTGATGTCATTGGAATGACATCACTGTCGAATGGAACAGTTATACGATCCAGCAACACAGTAAGACCGTGAACAACCGGTGAAGCTGTGCTTCAACCTCCCCCCCAAAAAAGAAAAAAAAGTCGCGGACGGAGCGGAATACTAGCTGCCATACAAACGCTGCAGCTGTGACTTATGAACTGAACTGTTTTGCTTCCATTGAAATTGTACAGCCGTGCGGGATTAGCCGAGCGGTCTGTGGCGCTGCAGTCGTGGACTGTGCCGCTTGTCCCGGCGGAGGTTCTAGTAGATTAGATTAGATTAGTACTTGTTCCATAGATCATGAATACGTCACTTCGTAATGATGTGGAACGTGTCAGCTTAATAAATGGTGTCTATACAAGATATTACATTAGACAAAATCTTACAAGACAATATTTTTCCTCTTTTTTGTGGAGGTTGGGGAAATTACCCACTTACTATATCCAAAAATTCATCTAATGATTAGAAGGAGTTGCCACTAAGAAATTCTTTTGATTTCCTTTTAAATGCTATATGGCTATCTGTCAGACTTTTGATGCTATTAGGTAAGTGACCAAAGACTTTCGTGGCAGCATAATTTACCCCCTTCTGAGCCAAAGTTAGATTTAACCTTGAGTAGTAAAGATCATCCTTTCTCCTAGTGTTGTAGCCACGTACACTGCTATTACTTTTGAATTCGTTCGGGCATGTGTGTGTGTGTTTGTCCTCAGGATAATTTAGGTTAAGTAGTGTGTAAGCTTAGGGACTGATGACCTTAGCAGTTAACTCCCGTAAGATTTCACACGCATCTGAACATTTTTGAGAATGTATATACAGTCCTAAAAAAATTTACGAAAAATACACCCGTTCAAAAAAGCAGATAAGAACTCACTTGACGCCTTCCTGAGAGACAACCTCCAATCATTCCAAATTAACGATATAAATGTAGACCAGATGTGGCTTGAATTCAAAGAAATAGTATCGGCAGCAATTAAGAGATTTATACCAAATAAATAAACAAACGACGGAGCTGATCTTCCTTGGTACACAAAACGGGTTAGAACGTTGTTGCAGAAACAACGAAACAAACATGCCAAATTTAAATAGACGCAAAATCCCCAAGATCCTGTACAGAAGCTCGAATTTTATCGCCGACTTCAGCCAACGAAACTTTGTTTCTAAACCTGGCAGAAAATTGAAGGAGATTCTGCTCGTATGTGAAGTATGTTAGCGGCAAGAAACAATCAATGCATTCTCTGTGCGATAGCAATTAAGATACTATCGAAGACAGTGCTGACAAAGCAGAGTTACTAAACACAGTCTTCCGAAATGCCTTCACAAAAGAAGACGAAGTAAATATTCCAGATTTTTTTCGAGAACGGCTGCCAGCATGAGTAACGTAGAAGGAAATGTCGTCGGAGTAGTGAAGCAACTTAAATCACCTAATAAAAGCAAGTCTTCTGGTCCAGACTGTATGCCAATTACGTTCCTTTCGGAGTACGCTGATGCATTAGCTCCTTACTTAACAGTCATATACAACCGTTCGCTCGACGAAAGATCCGTACCCAAAGACTGGAAAGTTGCACAGGTCACATCAATATTCAAGGAAGGTAGTAGGAGCAATCCATCGAGTAAGAAAGAAGTGATTTCTGTCGTTCCCCAAGGCAGTGATATAGGCCTTTGAGTTCCTTATCTATATAAACGATTTGGGACAGAATCTGAGCAGCCGTCTTAAGTTGTTTTCAGATTACGCTGTCGTTTGGTTCAAATGGCTCTGAGCACTATGGGACTTAACATCTGAGGTCATTAGCCCCCTAGAACTTAGAACTACTTAAATCTAACTAACCTAAGGACATCACACACATCAATGCCCGAAGCAAGATTCGAACCTGCGACCGTAGCGTTCGCGCGGTTCCAGACAGAAGCACCTAGAACCGCTCGGCCACCAACGGCCGGCAACGCTGTCGTTTGTCAACTAATAAAGTCATCAGAATATCAAAATAAATTGCAAAACGATTTAGAAAAGAATGGTGCGAAAATTGGCAGCTGACCCTATTTAACAAAGTGTTAGGTCATCCACATGAGTGCCAAAAGGATTTCGTTAAACTTCGGTTACACCATAAATCAGTATAATCTAAAAGCTGTAAATTCAACTAAATACCTACTTGCGGGGAAGGCTAACCAAAGACTGCGTTTTGTTGGCAGGACACTTGGAAAATGTAACAGATCTACTAAGAGGGCTGCCTACAGTACGCTTGTTCCTCCTCTTTTACAATACTTCTGCGCGTTGTGGGATCCTTACCAGACAGGACTGACGGAGTACATCGAAAAAGTTCAAAGAAGGGGAGCACGTTTTGTATTATCGCGAAATATGGGAGAGAGTGTCACAGAAAAGATACAGGATTGGGGCTGGACATCAGCAAAAGAAAGGCGTTTTTCGTTGCAACGGGATCTTCTCACGAAATTTCAATCACCATCTTTCTCCTCCGAATGCGGAAATATTTTGTTGACAGCGACCTACACAGGGAGGAACGATCACCACGATAAAATAAGGGAAATCAGAGCTCGTACGGAACGATATAGGTGTTCGTTCTTTCCTCGCGCTATACGAGATTGGAATAATAGAGAATTGTGAAGGTGGTTTGATGAACCCCCTGCCAGGCGCTGAAATGTGATTTGCAGAGTATCCATGAAGATGTAGATGTAGATATACCGAAGGACACTGATTATTTACATGTCGCAATTTGCTTGCGACTCACCTTTGTGAATACGCACAGTTAAATATTGTCATTTTAACTTACTGTAAATAAAGTCCATTAATATGATTTGCCTGAATTGTTGTCTAGCGATCCGAGAAAACAGCTTCCTAGGCACCCGGTATCAGACGAGTTGGCTGGATACTACACTTTGGATGTGTTTTCATTATTAAATTCCCAAACTTGGCCTATTTTTGCTCATTAGAATGAAAACCTGGCCCTCAGACACTTCCCGTACGGCGTCCTCTGGCCGCACCGCAGCCACGGAGCATTCAGTCCCGTGGCAAAATGAAATATGATGGTACGGCATTGCTGGCTGGGAGGCTCCATCCGGGGAAGTTCGAGGATGAAATGATGATGATGACAACGCTACACCCGGTCCCCGAGCGGAGAAAATCTCCCACACGGCCGGGAATCGAACCCGGGCCCGCTGCATGGGAGGCAAGCACCCCTTAGCTTTTTTTTTAATTTCTATTTTCACTAACTGCGACATAATCGCGCGTACAAACTGTGATCCAATACTGTAAAATGCTTTTCTTATTTCAGTCTCTGATCACAAATGAATTCTTTAGACGGTAACCGGTTTCAGTCTGTAATGACCATCAAAAAATGGCTCTGAGCACTATGGGACTCAACTGCTGTGGTCATCAGTCCCCTACAACTTAGAACTACTTAAACCTAACTAACCTAAGGACATCACACACATCCATGCCCGAGGCAGGATTCGAACCTGCGACCGTAGCAGTCGCACGGTTCCGGACTGCGCGCCTAGAACCGCGAGACCACCGCGGCCGGCGTAATGACCATCTTCAGATCTTTTTTACACCAAGTCCTAAAGTGATATGGCCATAATGGCCTCGTCAATGTCCTGATTATATTTATATGTTTCGACGAGGCCATTATGGCCATATCACTTTAGGACTTGGTGTAAAAAAGATCTGAAGATGATCATTACAGACTGAAAGCGGTTATCGTCTAAAGAATTCATTCGTGATCAGAGACTGGAATAAAAAAGCAATCTCGTTTTTGTTCGTGATTTTTCGTTGTATTTGGTCGTAGCGGACGTCACGTAACATCCTTTGAAGTTCGTTGCTGATCTCTTTACTCAGTTTTTTTTTTTTTAATTACAGAGAGCAAGTAGCTCTCTGACCGAACACGCTGATTCTCATTTTTCTTCTGTATATTGTTCGTTGACTTTGTTCGTGGCGGACGTCCGATGACACTCTTTCAGGTTGTTCGTTGATCCGTCTACTCAGTTTTTTTTTTTTTTTTAATCACAGAGGATAACTAAAGCTTCTGATCGAACACGCTGAACTACCGTGCCGTTTCTTTTTTTTTCGTTTTCGTTCATTTTATTTGTTCGGGGCGGACGTCTCATGGCACTTGTTCAAGTTCATCGTTGAGCGAATAACTCAGTTTATTACGAGGTTTGTCCGGAAAATACGTATAGAAGTTGAATAGCGTCTTTATGTTACGAGTTGCAGTCACCGCCAGGTGGGACTACTGCTGTAATCAGTCCCATCAACGCTCAACTCGAGTCAGAGCACTCTGCTGGGAGTGTGCGGCAGCTTGTTGACAGTTACCCTTTTCCACCTGCCGTCGGCATGGCTCTCCCTCTGAGGAACAGTTTCTTCCAAAGCTACGCAAGAAGAGATTTTTGAGTGTTTGAAACAGGTTTAAGGAGACAATTCTCTGAAGGAAACGACCGTGAACAAGTGGTTAAAAAGGTTCCGGGATGGCCGAGAAGAAGTGAACGGTGACCCTCGCCCAGGACGCCCGTCGACAGAGTTCCGATGCAAACGTTGAACGAATTCGGGCTCGCGTTCTTAAAGACCGTAGATTGACACCCTGAATGGTTGCTGATGAGCTGTCAATCCCCCAATCACGAAATCCTGACACAAAAACTTGACATGAAGGAACTGTGTGCGAAAATCGTACCGAAGCTCTTGACGCCAGAACGGAAAGCAAAGAGGGTGGAGTGCTGTGATGATTGGAAGCAGAGGAACGAGGGGACTTTCTCAACCGAGTCATCACTGGAGACGAGTCTTGGTTTTACGAATTCGATGTGGAGCTCAAATCTCAAAGCAAGGAATGGAAACTACC